>NC_088367.1:40565692-40608192 GCF_034508935.2 Berghia stephanieae | reverse complement strand
GAACATCTTGTTGAAGGCGTGTCTTGACTGCCACTGAAACAGGAAGCATCAAAAGGTTCTTCACATAAAATATTTTGTCTGTACAGTGCATCAGCTGACTTGTCATCCAAATCAGCAGGCCTGCAGTTGATGACCCAACGCCTGGACCTGTAAAAAATAACTAACGCAGTTCAATATTGGATCTAGATCTATTATTAGTAATTAATTGAGAGCTAGGTCTGATTAAGAGTTAATTTTATACCTAAAAGCACATACTAATTGGCCGAGAGAGACTAGATGTATGCTTCTCTTTAGATAAACTTCTAAAAAACTAAGCTCACTTCATTGAGATTACTACTGTACTAGAATCTAGACATAGGCATCACAAGTCTAGTCAATGTACATCCTATCTAGTCATCCCTCTAAAGCCCTTTGAGCATATTTATTGGATATTGCGCTATATAAAAGCTCAATTATTTTAAGCATAAATCCACTGGCACAACATATATGGCTATAATTCAATGCCGTGTAGCTACACCGTCGCCCCCTACCCTTTACTGTGTTTTAAATCAACCACATCTGCTATTATGGAAAAGGAGAAGAAGAAGATGAAGAAGAAGAAGATAATGGCTAGCCTCACCCCCAACAGAGCCACCTTTAAGGGTCACAGTCACGGTGCAGTAGATTAGAACTGGATCAGAAATCTAATGTTCATTTTCTCTTGTAACACAATCTAGACGTGTTAATATAGAAATATAGTTATTTGTTAAGGTTAATAGATTAAAGTTTAATTTTCTCGCCTTTCAGGATCCTTTGGGAAACGGAAGAAACCTAAATCTGGTCTCTTGTGTCGAGAATTTGAACAATTGATACCGGAACACCACTGGCATTTGTTATGTGTTGTCGGCGTCGGCGCCATCTTAGCTCCATGTTGTACGCGCTTATTTCCACGATCAGCTGTTGACCCAGATACGGGCTTTTTGGCTAGAGAGAGCTCTCGAAGCGTTAGCTATACAATCTCTCTGATAGTACATACGAACAGAGAGCGTAGATAATATTCGTTATTCTACGCTCTCTGATACGAACTTGGCCAACGGTAACGATCACCACAAACTGGCGTGTTCAGATCTAGC
This sequence comes from Berghia stephanieae, assembly GCF_034508935.2. Classification (NCBI taxonomy): domain Eukaryota; kingdom Metazoa; phylum Mollusca; class Gastropoda; order Nudibranchia; family Aeolidiidae; genus Berghia; species Berghia stephanieae. Next base: position 40,607,080 of record NC_088367.1, on the reverse strand, counting down.
CGGCCTTGACCTCTTTACTCGGTTCTTTGTTTATTGTTTTAAACCCTTCAGCTGGATTACTCTCATTAGTTCTCAATAGATTTCTCAACTCGGCCCTCAAACGTTTAAGGTTACACATAGTCTTGTGCGTTGCCACTACAATTGATCTAGCGAGCAAAACAGGTAAGCATTTTACTTACATTGTTATCCTTGTGCAGTTCGCCGAATTAGGCCGTCAGCTGAGTGCATCCATTTTCGTCTAGATTTCAGTTAAGGACGAACCGGTGTGTCGTTCATAACACATTTAATTTGACTAATTTACTCACAACAAACATAAAATGGAACAAAGCAGCCCACACAACAACGTGTAACCTTTTTATTTTCATATTGGTGCTATGTGTTTAATTGAAAAATTCATGACATCAGCCAGCCGAATATAACGTGCCAAACACACAAAACTATGTGTAATCTTTTTTAAAGTTTCGAGCTCAAAACCCTTCTTCAGCCAATAACAACAACAACAACAACAGCAACAACAAAACATGAAAACATAATTAGCATTACTAAAAAAAACCTGATCGACTTCAGAGAAATATTCGGTATGTCCTGTTTGTAAAAAATCTTGGAATGGAAACAAAAAGAAGGCGTGTTTTTGTGTATTACTTTTTATAGTCCACTGTTTCTAGCAGCTTAGTATCACTTTGGCTTTTGTGCAATCTAAAACGATTATAGATAGTTCGAAGATGACGTCACTCAGGTCTTTGATATTGTTTTTTGCCACCCGCGTTTATGAGTAATGCTCACTGAACTGTATTTACCTGGTGATCAACTTTCATGGATACACACAGTGTGTTAGTCCGTGATACTTTCGAATGGCAATGTTGTGAGCTTCTTAGCAAAGCGCATTCTATCTATAGATAGAATGAAGTTGACGGTCTCAGGTCTTTGTTATTGTTTTGTACCATCCATGTTTATGAGTAATGCGCACTGAACTGTATTAACCCGACTATAAACGTTTAAAGTTACACACAGTTTTGTGTGTTGGTCCGTTATACTTCCAGATGGCAATGTTATGAGCTTCTTAGCCAAGCGCATACGATCTATTGTCTGATGAATACAATTTAGTGATAACTACTCATTTAAAATGACCGGCGAAAACCAGAAACGACGAGCTCAGTGACTTCAATTTCATTCTTCTATGATTGTGATCTGTCTTCTAAAAAAAAATAAAAAAAACAACAAACAAAAACAAAAAACAAACAAACAAACAAACAAAAAAATAGAGCATGTAGTATGTTGTGCAATATCCACGAAACGTGCTCAAAGCGCTTTACAATGGATCTCTGACCAACAGCACACGTAACATAATATAGAACATGACATGAAGCCTGTTAGGCGATATTACATTTTTTTTCCGACAGAGACAACGCTGTTAACGAACGGGTACTCTATTTTACGCCTGAGTAAGGTGAGAGAATGTGAGTAAAGAGCATTTTCCAAGGGCTCAACTCATGTGCCGAGCTAGGCTCGAACCAAGGAAGACCACATACCACAAAACCACATAGTCGCACAAAAAAAAAAAAAAAAAAAAAAACAAAAGAAAAAAAAAACAAACAAAAAAATACTACAACAACAACCCGGTATAATGTCGGGATGAGCAATCTAATAATAATAATAATGATGATGATGATGATAATGATGATGATGATAATAATAATGATAATAATAATAATGATAATAATAATAATAATAATAATAATAATAATAATAATAATAATAATAATAATAATGATAATAATAATAATAATAATGATAATAATAATAATAATAATAATAATAATAATAATAATAATAATAATAATAATAATAATAATAATAATAATAATAATAATAATAATAGTAATAATGTTGATAAAATGTTTGAAAAAGCAAGAGACAGGGAGGAATGGAGAGAGATAATTCATGCAGTATCCGAAGCCTGGACCAGGCATGGAACCTAGAAGAAGAAGAATGTTGATAATAATAATAATATAATAATAATAATAATAATAATATTAATAATAATAAAAATATAATAATAATAATAATAATAATAATAATAATAATAATAATAATAATAATAATAAAATAATAATAATAATAATAATAATGATAATAATAATAATAACAATAATAATAATAATAATAATAATAATAATAATAATAATAATAATAATAATAATAATAATAATAATAATAATGATAATAATAAAAATAATAATAATAATAATAATAATAATAATAATAATAATAATAATAATAATAATAATAATAATAATAATAATAATAATAATAATGGCATCATTCTATTAGATAAACATGAATTGCAGGTTTCTATTAGCATCTAAACTCGAGCTTTAGCAGGAATTGTTCCATAATGAATCCTGCGAGCACAGATTCTTTCCTGGGAATGTCTTTCGAACACCGAGTCGCTCCATTTGGTTTGCTTCCATATCTACAAATCTCATTAGCTTTTGAGCGTGTTTCCACACCCATATCTGGAACACATTTACCCTCCCTGCTTGAGAGTTCATAGGCTTTATCGCCCTCTCGTGTTTATATTTAGATAAACCCGTTTTCAAACAACCTCGAAGATTAAATATCGTGAGAAACAGTCTTGGTATTCGTTTTCTTTCTTACAACTGCACCTGGTGGTTTATTTTACGTTAAAAGTCAAAACCCTACGTTCTGACTGCTTTTTAAAATTATTATTGTTATTTTTTTTTTTAGATGTTCTCTCGTTTAAATACTGGTTTGTAATACAGTTACATTATTATCACCAGTCTTCTGATCGATAGGATAAAAGTGCGCTACCTAACCTCTAGAAGGGAACATCAATTGGTAGAGCTCTCGCTTTACACACAAAAGGAGTGGGTTCGAGTTTGTTTTGTTTTGTTGTTTTTATTCCCCTATCCATACAACACAATGATAAGGTAGCTAGGTCTGTTGGATCAAGCTGAAAGTACTTTTCGATAGTACATCTTTATTCCGTTCGTGTTATCACCCAATTGACAACGATGATTAGTTAACAGCGATCATCTCCAAGTGTAACCCCCCTCCTTCTTCATATTTTACAGTCTAATTCAATAAATGGAATACAGCTGCTCTAAATAATTAGTTCGAGTTATTTAGTCATTCATCACAAGACTTCGCGAAAACGTTATAGAAAAAAAAAATACTATACTATCAACTTAAGTAACTGTGACTGTAATTTTGATTATCTCGCCTCATTGGACACTACATTCTAAATATCTCATTTTATTTTGTGTCACCTCGCCATTACCATCACATCATGAATTTAAAATTTCTAGCATCAAAAAACAAAATATTCCATTATTTAACTAAAAAAGATCTTGATATATACACATCTTCATTAAAAAATAATTATCACGCGTGTCCAATGATGCGACCGTAAAGATAATTTACCCACCAAACGAAGAAGAGATAAATCAAAGATAGTGCAGGGTGTAACAAATACGAGTACATTCGTTTCGTTTCAAGAAGTGAACTCAACACTGAAATTATGATGAACACTTTTATTCGATTCAGATTATTGTTAATAGAAAAACAGATTAAGGTAGATACCATGTCAGTCAAATCCCTTTCTTCGTATTTCCCTCCTCTCTTTGAAAACGGATTTTAGAATCGATGATACCAAACGACTATTTTTCGAATTAACAAATTATGATCTGGACTTAATAAACCGTAATCACAGACACGTTAGTAGTTGTATTGTCCTGATTTGGTGATGTCTGTGAATCTTAAATACGAAAATGTCCGAAATAACACGATGTCACGCACAATTTTACTCGCGGTAATCAATGTTGATATATTTTTTTAATAATCATAGGTTCAAACTGACTTAAAATAGGTGTAATATCTCTATACAGATTTAATCATGAGAAGTTTTGTTTAATAGTTAAACGCCTTACCACTTATCAACGAAAGGGATCACCATATGAAATCGACACATGGTTAATTGGTGAATTTAGAAACAAAGTGTCTGTTTGCTGTCACCCTTGTCGTCTCAAACAATCAATTTTAAAGAATAATGTAGTTTTTCCAGTGATTTACTGTACTGGGATGGAAGAATTATCATGTATGGTTGTGTTGTTGTTTTTTTCCTTGGGTCATTTTCCTAAAGCGGGTCTTGTAGTTTGTAATTTCCATCTTAAATGCCATTTGCTTTATTTTTTAAAATAAGACGACGGAGAATTTTATTTAATGCAATTAAAGTAGGTCTCGTTCTTGTCTAGGTCTGGTAAAATAAATGAGATGACGTCATACACTTAATACAATCCCCGTAGACAATGTTGATATTGTAGAAACCTCCGGTATAGAGATTAGAACATGAATTCGAAATCAAGACGTTTTGGTATGGTAGTTAAACAATCTATCCATCGACCAATTAAAGCCTCTTCACTATGTGAATACGACTTGTAGATGGGTGCAATAGGAGGTGAATGTTTTCATTGAAATTTCACGTAGGATCAATTAAATAGAAATACGACCGATAAGCAATGTCCTTGTGTCCACACGAGTTAAACCCAATATCATGTTTTACAGTCATATTCTCTTTACCCAATATCATTTTTGGAAACATTTTGATTGGGTTAAGGTAAAATTTACATCTGAATCAAAACTAAAAAGAATTGGTGACAAAAGCTTTTGTAAAACTCCAACAACTTTTAACACACGGACTTATTTAACTTGGCTGCTTTTTAATAAAAAATATTCTTGTCTGATATAATACTTGTACCGTCATTTTCAACATGCGGCGGGTTTCGTGTTTTGTATCATGGACTTGAATTTTTTTTCGCAGCAAGAAATAAATAAATGAAACACAACAATCATTACAATACACAATATTGATTGATCAATTACTTAATACAATTACATGTCCTTGCCAAGTTACTCACTTCGTGAAATAGATTTTGATGAAAAAAAATGAAAAGACACTTCCATCACTTCATGTCCTATATTATGGTTATCATACCAAGACATAACCTAATTGAAAATGTAACAAAAATTTTGTGTAGGAATAGTAAATTTTATAAACCAGGTATACATTATCTCTATTTATGACATTAAACCATGAATGTTTTTAACGCACATTTTCAGGGTTTGACACTATATTTACTGTACTTCTCCAGTAACATTGTCGAAGTTTTTAGATATTTGATACCACAACACTTTTAGATAACAGCTGGTGTTTTTTTCTCAAATTTTATCGATCTGAGCAGATAATATATTTTATCCCAGTGAAACGCTGTCCTAACCGCTGCTATATTTTTTTAAGATGATAACCCAAATGATCAGTAACACCCAATGTGTAAGACGTAGACGTGCAGTCTTTTAGTCGGTAGTGTAATATCATACAAAAACATCTGTCAAATGCGTAGTAATACCTAATGGCGATTTACAAGACGGTCAAAATTTATTAAATAAAAGTTTTCAGGACAGAATATATCAATTGAACCTAAGAAATTAATTTTTTTTCAAAGCCAAAATGTGTGTGATGTAATTGATTTTTTAAGCTAAAATTTATGAAATATAAACTCGATAGCAAAAATTTATCTAACCAAAACATTTGAAGTAAAACATTGTTGGCTAAAAATGTGAAGTTAAAGTTTTCTTACCAACATTTGGGAAGTAATCATTTTCAGGTCAAAGTTTATGAAATACAAACTGTATGACAAAAATGTATGAAACTAAAGTTTTTTTTTTTATCGAAATAGTGTCTGGTGAAAAAAATAAATAAATAAAAATTAAAAGTTTTGTGGTCAAAATGAGTGAAGTAAAAGATTTTTTGACCAAAATTTATAAAATAAAAGTATGCGTGTAAAAATGTATGAAATGAATACTTTCTATCCAAAATCTATGCAATGAAATGTTTTTAGACCAAAATGTTTGTAGTAGTAGTATCTTGATAAAGTTTATGAATAAAGTATTATTTCTAACAAAAATATGTGAAGCAATAATTTTCCGACCAAATTGTCTGAAATGGACGTTTTCCAATCAAAATGTGAAAAGTAATAATGTTCTGACCCAATTATGAAATGAAAATATTCTGTCAAAAATTGTATGAAATTAAATTTTTCTGGTCGAAATGTGTAAAGTAAAAGTTTTCTGACCAAAATATAATAATATTATGACCAACGGTTATGAGATCAGAATACATATTCTCTCCAAATTGTCATTCTATCAAAAAATTGTATGAAATTTAATTTTCTAATCAAAATGTGTGAAGTAAAAGTTTTCTGGTTAAAAATTGTATGAACGTTTGCCAGCAAAAATGTATGAATGTTTTCTGGCCAAATATATGAAGTAAACAATTTTTTAGGGGGTCAAAAATTATATATTTAGAATATTCTTTTGACAAAATTGTAGGAACGTCAAAACCACTGAAATAAAAGTTTTCAGGATAAATTGTATTAACGAAATTTTCCAGGCAAAATTTTGCGAAGTAACATTTGTCTGACCAAAAGATGTAAAGTATACTTTTTCTGACCAAAATGTGAGAAAATAAAATGTTTTCTACTAGAACTTCATAAGGTAAATGAAACTTTTTTTTTTGACAAAACGTGTGTAGTAATAGTTTTTCTGTAAATGTATTGTATCATAAATTATTGAAACCGTTACAAAATAAAAGACTTTTCCATGTCTTTCGCTTTTTGAGGCCTTCTCGAGGATTTGACAAAGACAGAAAGTTTTGAATTTTCAATGTGCTGACTACTTACCCTGCAGAATTACCATCGACAGAGTAGAGACATAGCAGATATGACTGGTGATCCTATATTATTACAGACAGAAGCAGAGATGTCCTACAATTGTTGTAGAGGTGCGATGTCGGATACGACACCCAAAGTTTTGCCATAATTTTCAATTTTATTTTGTTACCATTAAAGTATAACGTTTACAGTCGTCCTTCTAAAATTATTAATGACATGATTAATGTCGATCCCACAAAGGTTATGAGTAAACCTTTGTTCTTCTCCCCGGCAGGGGCCAAATAACCTCAACTACAGGCGTGCGGGCTATCCTTGAACAAGACAGTTCAAACCCTAGTTCAACCTATTTCAAAAAAAAAATAATACTCCTTACAAAACCTAAATGGTTTCGGAAGAGTTTATTCAAAACCTGCAGTTGAAGTTCAACCCTCTCTGTTTCACTCTTTTAGCTCCGAAAGTCGATGGAATCACTTCGTAGTTTAGTAAACCAAAACCAAAATCAAAACCAAAACCAAGGTCAATGTCACCCAAAAGATAAGATAAGGGATATGAAATAGAAATCTCACCAAAACGTGTAAGATTCGAACTATTTCCAATGAAAAAACAGTTTACCAAACCTGCATTTGGATTGCAACCCTCTCTTTTACACTGTTATAGCTCCAAAGGTCGCTTGAATTACTTAGTAGTTTAGTAAACCAAAACCAAAACCAACCCAGAAGATAAAATTAGGGTAATAAAGTGCTAGACGTCGACCCAAAATGAGTGGAGTAAAAATTTTCTCAAAATACAGGAAACAAAAGTGATCTGATAAAAATACCAAAATGGAAGTTTTCTAACCAATTACGTGTGAAGTAAAATTTTCGTGACAAGAAAATTGTAAAGTTAGAGTTTAAGTTTTCTGGTCAAAATTTATGAAATAAGACTGTTCTGTTCAAAATCTATGAAATTTAGTTTTATAATGAAAAAGAATTAATGAAATGAAGACTGTACACGCTAAAATGTATGAAAAAAAATATTCTGAACAAAATGTTTGAAATGAAAGTTTTCATGATAAATTTTATTGCGTAATATTTTATATCTGAATAATATATATGTACATAACGTTTATAGCTAAATTTTATGAACTAGCTTTTTGTTGTTGCTTTTTTAAAATTCTAATGTGTGAAGTAAAAGTTTTGGGCCCCAAAAAAATATTGTAAAGTAAAAGCAAAAGTTTTTCTGGCCAAATTGTGTACAATATAAATTTCCTGGCCAAAATTGATGAAATGAAAATTTTCTGTCCATATAATGTATGAAACGTTATCTTTCTGGTCAAAATGTATGAAGTAACGGTTTTCCGGGTAAAACACATGAATTAAAAGTTTGCTTGCAAAAATGTGTACAATAAAAGTTTTCTGGCTAAAGTATATAAAGTAACATTTTTCTGGCTAAAATGTACGATGTAGCGGTTTTCAGGACAAAATGTGTGAAGTTAAAGTTTCATAGCCCGAAATGTGTTATATAAATTATCAGTCAAAAAACCTGTGATTATTATTATTATTATTATTATTATTATATATATAATAATAATAATAATAATAATAATAATAATAATAATAATAATAATAATAATAATATAAGAAACTTGTTGAGCACTTTCCATGAAACTAAATATCTCAAAGCGCTTTACAGATAATGACTTAGGATACGAACATATGTGTTATCAAAATGAAACATTGAAATGAAATACAAATTGCTTAAATGAAAGTATATAGACCTTAATGTGTTGCAAGCGCGTAAAACCCTTAAAAACAAAACCAAAACCAGAAGCCTTAGATTATCACATGACACCACTTTATTATCAATACCAGAAAGTAAGTTAAAATCTTTTGATAATCTCTCTTTTCTATGTATTGGCCTCAAACTCTGGAATACTCTGCCACAACCCATTGGAGAACTTGAGAATATCTCAAACTTCAAATTTGCTTTAAAAGCGCACTTTTCAAAAATTCATTTTACACCATGCCGATTGTAAATTTTGTATGGACCGGTCTATATACTTTCATTTAAGCAATTTGTATTTCATTTCAATGTTTCATTTTGATAACACATATGTTCGTATCCTAAGTCATTATCTGTAAAGCGCTTTGAGATATTTAGTTTCATGGAAAGTGCTCAACAAGTTTCTTATATTATATTATTATTATTATTATTATTATTATTATTATTATTATTATTATTATTATTATTATTATTATTATTATTATTATTATTATATATAATAATAATAATAATAATAATCACAGGTTTTTTGACTGATAATTTATATAACACATTTCGGGCTATGAAACTTTAACTTCACACATTTTGTCCTGAAAACCGCTACATCGTACATTTTAGCCAGAAAAATGTTACTTTATATACTTTAGCCAGAAAACTTTTATTGTACACATTTTTGCAAGCAAACTTTTAATTCATGTGTTTTACCCGGAAAACCGTTACTTCATACATTTTGACCAGAAAGATAACGTTTCATACATTATATGGACAGAAAATTTTCATTTCATCAATTTTGGCCAGGAAATTTATATTGTACACAATTTGGCCAGAAAAACTTTTGCTTTTACTTTACAATATTTTTTTGGGGCCCAAAACTTTTACTTCACACATTAGAATTTTAAAAAAGCAACAACAAAAAGCTAGTTCATAAAATTTAGCTATAAACGTTATGTACATATATATTATTCAGATATAAAATATTACGCAATAAAATATATCATGAAAACTTTCATTTCAAACATTTTGTTCAGAATATTTTTTTTCATACATTTTAGCGTGTACAGTCTTCATTTCATTAATTCTTTTTCATTATAAAACTAAATTTCATAGATTTTGAACAGAACAGTCTTATTTCATAAATTTTGACCAGAAAACTTAAACTCTAACTTTACAATTTTCTTGTCACGAAAATTTTACTTCACACGTAATTGGTTAGAAAACTTCCATTTTGGTATTTTTATCAGATCACTTTTGTTTCCTGTATTTTGAGAAAATTTTTACTCCACTCATTTTGGGTCGACGTCTAGCACTTTATTACCCTAATTTTATCTTCTGGGTTGGTTTTGGTTTTGGTTTACTAAACTACTAAGTAATTCAAGCGACCTTTGGAGCTATAACAGTGTAAAAGAGAGGGTTGCAATCCAAATGCAGGTTTGGTAAACTGTTTTTTCATTGGAAATAGTTCGAATCTTACACGTTTTGGTGAGATTTCTATTTCATATCCCTTATCTTATCTTTTGGGTGACATTGACCTTGGTTTTGGTTTTGATTTTGGTTTTGGTTTACTAAACTACGAAGTGATTCCATCGACTTTCGGAGCTAAAAGAGTGAAACAGAGAGGGTTGAACTTCAACTGCAGGTTTTGAATAAACTCTTCCGAAACCATTTAGGTTTTGTAAGGAGTATTATTTTTTTTTTGAAATAGGTTGAACTAGGGTTTGAACTGTCTTGTTCAAGGATAGCCCGCACGCCTGTAGTTGAGGTTATTTGGCCCTGCCGGGGAGAAGAACAAAGGTTTACTCATAACCTTTGTGGGATCGACATTAATCATGTCATTAATAATTTTAGAAGGACGACTGTAAACGTTATACTTTAATGGTAACAAAATAAAATTGAAAATTATGGCAAAACTTTGGGTGTCGTATCCGACATCGCACCTCTACAACAATTGTAGGACATCTCTGCTTCTGTCTGTAATAATATAGGATCACCAGTCATATCTGCTATGTCTCTACTCTGTCGATGGTAATTCTGCAGGGTAAGTAGTCAGCACATTGAAAATTCAAAACTTTCTGCCTTTGTCAAATCCTCGAGAAGGCCTCAAAAAGCGAAAGACATGGAAAAGTCTTTTATTTTGTAACGGTTTCAATAATTTATGATACAATACATTTACAGAAAAACTATTACTACACACGTTTTGTCAAAAAAAAAAAGTTTCATTTACCTTATGAAGTTCTAGTAGAAAACATTTTATTTTCTCACATTTTGGTCAGAAAAAGTATACTTTACATCTTTTGGTCAGACAAATGTTACTTCGCAAAATTTTGCCTGGAAAATTTCGTTAATACAATTTATCCTGAAAACTTTTATTTCAGTGGTTTTGACGTTCCTACAATTTTGTCAAAAGAATATTCTAAATATATAATTTTTGACCCCCTAAAAAATTGTTTACTTCATATATTTGGCCAGAAAACATTCATACATTTTTGCTGGCAAACGTTCATACAATTTTTAACCAGAAAACTTTTACTTCACACATTTTGATTAGAAAATTAAATTTCATACAATTTTTTGATAGAATGACAATTTGGAGAGAATATGTATTCTGATCTCATAACCGTTGGTCATAATATTATTATATTTTGGTCAGAAAACTTTTACTTTACACATTTCGACCAGAAAAATTTAATTTCATACAATTTTTGACAGAATATTTTCATTTCATAATTGGGTCAGAACATTATTACTTTTCACATTTTGATTGGAAAACGTCCATTTCAGACAATTTGGTCGGAAAATTATTGCTTCACATATTTTTGTTAGAAATAATACTTTATTCATAAACTTTATCAAGATACTACTACTACAAACATTTTGGTCTAAAAACATTTCATTGCATAGATTTTGGATAGAAAGTATTCATTTCATACATTTTTACACGCATACTTTTATTTTATAAATTTTGGTCAAAAAATCTTTTACTTCACTCATTTTGACCACAAAACTTTTAATTTTTATTTATTTATTTTTTTCACCAGACACTATTTCGATAAAAAAAAAAACTTTAGTTTCATACATTTTTGTCATACAGTTTGTATTTCATAAACTTTGACCTGAAAATGATTACTTCCCAAATGTTGGTAAGAAAACTTTAACTTCACATTTTTAGCCAACAATGTTTTACTTCAAATGTTTTGGTTAGATAAATTTTTGCTATCGAGTTTATATTTCATAAATTTTAGCTTAAAAAATCAATTACATCACACACATTTTGGCTTTGAAAAAAAATTAATTTCTTAGGTTCAATTGATATATTCTGTCCTGAAAACTTTTATTTAATAAATTTTGACCGTCTTGTAAATCGCCATTAGGTATTACTACGCATTTGACAGATGTTTTTGTATGATATTACACTACCGACTAAAAGACTGCACGTCTACGTCTTACACATTGGGTGTTACTGATCATTTGGGTTATCATCTTAAAAAAATATAGCAGCGGTTAGGACAGCGTTTCACTGGGATAAAATATATTATCTGCTCAGATCGATAAAATTTGAGAAAAAAACACCAGCTGTTATCTAAAAGTGTTGTGGTATCAAATATCTAAAAACTTCGACAATGTTACTGGAGAAGTACAGTAAATATAGTGTCAAACCCTGAAAATGTGCGTTAAAAACATTCATGGTTTAATGTCATAAATAGAGATAATGTATACCTGGTTTATAAAATTTACTATTCCTACACAAAATTTTTGTTACATTTTCAATTAGGTTATGTCTTGGTATGATAACCATAATATAGGACATGAAGTGATGGAAGTGTCTTTTCATTTTTTTTCATCAAAATCTATTTCACGAAGTGAGTAACTTGGCAAGGACATGTAATTGTATTAAGTAATTGATCAATCAATATTGTGTATTGTAATGATTGTTGTGTTTCATTTATTTATTTCTTGCTGCGAAAAAAAATTCAAGTCCATGATACAAAACACGAAACCCGCCGCATGTTGAAAATGACGGGTACAAGTATTATATCAGACAAGAATATTTTTTATTAAAAAGCAGCCAAGTTAAATAAGTCCGTGTGTTAAAAGTTGTTGGAGTTTTACAAAAGCTTTTGTCACCAATTCTTTTTAGTTTTGATTCAGATGTAAATTTTACCTTAACCCAATCAAAATGTTTCCAAAAATGATATTGGGTAAAGAGAATATGACTGTAAAACATGATATTGGGTTTAACTCGTGTGGACACAAGGACATTGCTTATCGGTCGTATTTCTATTTAATTGATCCTACGTGAAATTTCAATGAAAACATTCACCTCCTATTGCACCCATCTACAAGTCGTATTCACATAGTGAAGAGGCTTTAATTGGTCGATGGATAGATTGTTTAACTACCATACCAAAACGTCTTGATTTCGAATTCATGTTCTAATCTCTATACCGGAGGTTTCTACAATATCAACATTGTCTACGGGGATTGTATTAAGTGTATGACGTCATCTCATTTATTTTACCAGACCTAGACAAGAACGAGACCTACTTTAATTGCATTAAATAAAATTCTCCGTCGTCTTATTTTAAAAAATAAAGCAAATGGCATTTAAGATGGAAATTACAAACTACAAGACCCGCTTTAGAAAAATGACCCAAGGAAAAAAACAACAACACAACCATACATGATAATTCTTCCATCCCAGTACAGTAAATCACTGGAAAAACTACATTATTCTTTAAAATTGATTGTTTGAGACGACAAGGGTGACAGCAAACAGACACTTTGTTTCTAAATTCACCAATTAACCATGTGTCGATTTCATATGGTGATCCCTTTCGTTGATAAGTGGTAAGGCGTTTAACTATTAAACAAAACTTCTCATGATTTGACGGGCGAAATCTCCTGTATCATAGAGGGCCACCCACCGTTTGTCTTAATCCAGCTGCTGAGTTTTTTGTCCACATATGAACCCACAAATAAAGCAAAGTTTTCTCTATCCGGGTGAATACGGAGTACACGCTTAATGTAACATAAAAAAAACAATGATTCTACCCCAGCTGATCTGAGAGAATAATTCGTCTGCGACGATATACAATTGTTCTCTGGTTTCTATCAACGGACAGGTCGATAAATGTTCGTGAATATACTTATCATATCCTGCAATTGCTTTCTGATAACGATCATCTATCTGTTGATCGAGAAGCAAATCTTTCACAAAAAGTTCCATTTCAGTATCAGTCAAGACAAAAGTACACGAAGTAAAACACACATGAGACGCATTATCCAATACCTTTCTGGTATAATCTGACGAGGCATCGCTAACCAACCACCGTGTGATTCGAGCCAATGATTAAGTTTTTTCTCAAGATGAAGACTAACGATCTGAGAAAAATTTTTCCTGTCTGGATGACGTAAAGCTACTCTTCTAGCGTAAGCAATTAGAATCACTACCCTATACCAGTTGATATGCTGCTGAAACAATGTATCAATCACCGAGCAAAAACCCAATGGGTTATCCAATACTGGTTGTTGAAAGAGTGATTGATGACAAAGATGAAAACATTGATCTATCACGGTTTTAACACAATGGAACATTTCATCTGGTTCTACATTGAGAATTAATGCTTTCACAAGACCACTCATTTTACAATGACACTGTCCCGACAAAAATATATTTCAAAGAACCAATCAAACGGACGAAACTATGACAATATGATATCCAATCAAGATTGGAGAATTTGAAAGAACCAATCAAAATGATTTAGACTACCGGCTGCTCTGAATGACCTTGACCTATTTTTTTTGCCGCGCTGCTGTGCGGTTGACGCCTGAGCTATTTGCCCTTTGACCTTTGAGGGAATCAATGGACTTTTAATTGATTACATTAATAAGTCATTAGACTCAGGAGCAAGAAACCAATTTAAAAGAACAACGCGACTCAGCGTTATAGTCCTTGGACTGTACTGCGTGACCTCAATTTGCGCTGCGGCGCTGCGGCGCGGGTGAACCAGTCGGAACCTAATAACACCGGAATAGGATCCTTTTAGCCATTCAATCAGCTGTATAGCCCTATTATTACGCAATTAACCATTCGATACATAATCGATGGCAAATCGAACACTCAATAAACACACGCGATCATCTTACTGATCAAAACAAACAATGCGTATTAACAGTTAACAAATAAGAAGAAGAAAAAAAAAACGTCCAAAGTATCAATCAAACGGAATGAGAACTAAACATTGGTATAAGAGATGATGACAACCAATCGGATACTAGAATTTGAACTTGTAGGTTTGAAAGAACCAATCAAATGATTTCAATAAGCATTAGTATCAGAAAACTAGGTCAAATACAATCTAATAGCCAATAAGATAATTGTATATTTAATCAATAACTATGAGTCATTAGACTCAGGTGTACGAAACGGACTTATTATAAAGCATTTGACCATTCGATATATAATCGAACTCAAAATGGGAATTGAATAAACATTCAATAACAAATAATAACAATGAGTCCCTTATAAATACATAATCAAACTAAAATCAATACATAATAGATCTAAAAATATCGATTAGCAGGTAAAAAAACGATCACACCAATCATCCACATCCATCTTTTAAATCTGGTTCTAGTCATTCAGCTCACTATATACTACTCATAGCGTCAATAGGATGGCCATAATAATATATGATTACATGAGGTCTAATAGCTTGGTCTGTAATATTTACGGACGTCATTGAATGTAATGAAGAACACATAATATTGATATCCAAATGGCAATATAACGGCATAAACTAACGATTACCGATTACTGTGTGGTCGTGTGGTGTAACACACGCTTTCGAATCGGAAGGTCCCTGGATTCGAGCATCGCTCGGCGCATCGTTGATCGCTTGGAAAGGGCTCTTTCCGTATCTGTATAGGAAACCAATGGTCTGGTTGTATTTCAGCGGCGTCCTCATTGAGCGCGGGCCCATGTCAGTCGGGCCTTGAATCGTTCAGGTGTGGTGCCATGATGACCAGTTCATCCAGCCCATTCCACTCCGAGATAGTTCTAATGAAGAAAGAATTTCTGTAGTTTTGTGTTCTTGTCTGTGGGATTTTGAAGCAGTTCGAATTGTTTGTGGCGTATCATCTCAATGGGGTTTTCGGTTATGTGGTTGGCAAAAGTGAGTGCTCGGATTTTTCTTTTGTTTGGTCGTGGCGTGAAAAAGGAGTCTGCCTTTATTGATGGTATTTGATCTGTTATAATCTTGAACATAATCTTTAATCACATTCTCTCACCCAACTCTGGAGTAAGATGAGTGCCAGGTCGTTAACAACATTGTCTCTTTTAGACAGAAAAATGTAATATCGCCTAACAGGCGTCATCTCACGTTCTACGTGTTAAATGTTGCTGTTGTCTGCTGATCCATTGTAAAGTGCTTGAGCTCGTTCAGTGGATATTACCTTATAGATTGTACGCGCTTGGCTAAGAAGCTCATAACATTGGCATCCGGAAGTATAACGGACCAACACACAAAACTGTGTGTATCCATGAAGTTGAATGTCAGGTTAATACAGTTCAGTGAGCATTACTCATAAACGCGGATGGCAAAAAACAATAACAAAGGCCCGAGTGACGTCATCTTCGAACTATCTATAGGTAGAACGAAGTTGACGTCACTCAGGTTTTTGTTGTTGTTTTTTGCCTTCCGCGTTTATGAGTAATTCTCACTAAACAGTATTAATCTGACTATAAACGATCATGGTTACACAATGTTGTGTGTGTTGGACCGTTATACTTCCGGATGGCAATGTTGTGAACTCCTTCACCAAGCGCATACTATCTATAGGTAGAACAAGTTGACGTCACACAGGTCTTTGTTATTGTTTTTAGAAAAAAATTTTTTGTCATTCTAATTTACGAATAATTCTCACTCAACTGTATTACCCAGACTTATTTTCGTTCAAAGTTACGCTGACTAGGTATCCATTATGCACATGCCTCCGGTGAGAGAATAAGAGTAAAGAGTCTTATCCAAACACTTATCTTGGCACTAGCCATGGCGAATGCGAGCGAACCATGGACCATATAGATCAAAGAGCGAGTGTCATAACACTTGACCACAAGATCACATAATCATGCAGTACTCTGGGTAATTTTGACCTGAACAGGTCCACTGAATGTCAAGGTTAAATAAAAATGTATTTATTTACACCGTTATGAACTTTGAACGGGGGTTCCCATAGCTCAGTGGGTAGGGCAATCACTTCACAAACAAAGGGACCGAGATCGATCCCGGGTGCAGTGCAGATTATTTCTGACCCCCCCCCCCCCACCCCCCACCCTCCCCCTGTCCATCCACCCAGCAGTGATTGGGTAGCTGGTCTGATAGATCTGGTGGAATGTACTTTGTTGGCGCCTTATGTTCCACAAAGGAAACAAGAGGATAAGTAAGTAAGTGGGATGTAGAAAAAAGTTATCAAATATGAAACTCACACAGAGATGATATAGAT
Source organism: Berghia stephanieae (assembly GCF_034508935.2). Classification (NCBI taxonomy): domain Eukaryota; kingdom Metazoa; phylum Mollusca; class Gastropoda; order Nudibranchia; family Aeolidiidae; genus Berghia; species Berghia stephanieae. The sequence continues at coordinate 40,590,068 of NC_088367.1, read as the reverse complement.
AATTCGAAGATGACGTCACTCAGGTCTTTGTTATTGTTTTTTGCCATCCGCGTTTATGAGTAATGCTCACTGAACTGTATTAACCTGACTATAAACGTTCGTGGATACACACTGTTTTGTGTGTTGGTCCGTTATACTTCCGGATGGCAATTTTATGAGCTTCTTAGTCAAGCGCATACTACCTCTCGACATCACTCATTTCATTGGCTTACTTGCGTTATTCCCATCTCTCCTTATTATTGACACTTAGATAACCACGCCTCTCGGACAGTAGTCATACTGTAAACAATGGCAGTGATTGGTAAACATGGCAAACAAAACGACACAGGTTTTACTATCATTGGTATGTGTCTATGTACAATAGCCGCTGTTCTACCGCTTACTGAATAAAATCAACACAGAAATCTGTGTGTGTAAACAAACTAGTCACCCATCTTACGGTATAAAAATAAAAACAATGATCAGAGAACGGTCGAATTAATTCACTTTATTGTTTATAAACGACCAACTATGTTTGTCCGAGTGAAGGCGTGTCACAAATTCCGTGTTTTGATAAGTCAAAAATCTACTGATTAATACGCTTCAACAGTCGTCACGTCACTTCCCTCGTAATGACGCATGATAACTTAGCAACTGGCTCTTAACTATCGGGAAAATGGCAGACGCCCTTATAAAACATTTCTCAAAGCAAAAAAAGCATATCGAGAGGGGTAAAATTTATCATGTTTTGACTTTTACACATTCTGATCACAAGACATATGAAAAGTTCTAGCCAGCTTGAAAAAATAAAAAGTAATGATTTTCTTTGTTTAGAACCAAGATGGCCGCCGGTGCCGGGCGGCGTGACATCAGACTACTGAGTCCAATTGCGAATAGGGCTGTTGACACATCATATCTGATTTGTCTAGCATTGCGGCCTTCCTCCAGGATGTAAACCCCATTTGGAATCTTTCCTCTAAATAGACACCAAGGACAGTCGTCGTTATGTAAACAAAATGGCAGTGATTGGTAAAGATTGTAAATTTCACAGGTTTTAATATCGATGGTATGGGTCTAAGTAAAATACCCACCTACTTGTTAATTCGGAATAGATAGAACGATGTCACTCAGGTCTTTGTTATTTTATTTTATTTTTTTTTGCCATCCGCATTCAAGGCGTAACGTTACTTCCTTCCTAATGACGCATGGTAACTTTGTAACACTGGCTCTAAACTATCGGAACAATGGCGGACGCCCGTATAAAATATTTCTCCGGCGAGCATAAGGGTATCCAGAGGAAATAAACCACATAAATTTGATCATGTTTTGACTTTTACACATTCTGATCACAAGGCATATGAAATGTTCTAGCCAGCATGAAAAATAAAAAGTACTGATTTTCTTTGTTTAGAACCAAGATGGCCGCCGTTGCCGGGCGGCGTGACATCAGACTATTGAATCGTATTGTCCTTCTCCACGATTCTCTCGGTTACCTCTCCTTTGCTTGTGATCAACGTTTTTCGCATTACATTGTAGTAATTGTTGTTTAATAGGATTCAATAGTCGTGGCGTCACTTCCATCTTAATGACGCATAGTAACTTAGTAACTGGTTCTAAACTATCGGAACAATGGCGGACGCGCTTTTGAAATACTTCTCCTACGAGCATAGAAGTGTATCCAGAGGAGAAAAACATTATAAATATAATCATGTTCTGACTTTTATACCTTCTGATCACATGACATGTGAACAAGTTCTAGCCAGCATGAAGAATAAGAAGTACCGATTTTCTTTGTTTAGAACCAAGCTGCTCGTAGCTTGGCGGACGTGACATCAGACTATTGAATCCTATTGACGCTATGCATTTAGGCAAAATACTCAGAACATCCGCCAGCTGGATATAATGCACCTACACACAAAACTATGTGTAACCTTGGATGTTGTAGTCTGATTGATATGATTAAGTGAGAGCTAATCATTAAACTTGCTGTCTAGAGAAGTAACAAATATCTGAGTGACGTCAAATTCGTTCTACCTATTTAATTTTTTAAAATGATTTTTTATATAGCGCAATATCCACTTAACGTGCTCAAAGCTAACATTTAGGACGGGACATGACGCCCGTGAGGCGATATAACCATTTTTTTTTCGGACAGAAACAACGCTGTTTACGGCCAGGTACTGATTCTACACCTGAGTACAATGAGAGAAGGTGCGTAAAGAGCCTTTTACAAGGACTCAACTATACGCCGAGCGAGGCTCGAACCCAGGACCTTCCGATCCAAAAGCGAGTGTTATACCACGAGACAACATAGCCGCATATTTAATTATTTTTAGTAACGTCAATGATGTTCTTCTACTCTAGCACAATCTGCATTGATCATATCAAACTAGAAATTTTTTGCCTTACTGATAGAAACCACATAATGTCAGGTGAGGTTAACTCACTCAACCCTAACACCGACTTTATCCGTAGTTTACCGGGTTTCTTTTACCCCATGCCTATTTATTTCATTTTTCTGACACAAATTATAGGCGGGTAGTATAAAAGCTAATTTTTATAGTTTTTGCGTGTTAATGGTAGTTGAATAAAAATATCTATGCACATGCTCGTTTTAAATACATTTTTTTCCAATTTTGAAAAGTAGCAAAACTCTCTAGGGTTGAGTGAGTTAAATTGTTTTGTTTATCTCTCGAAACTCAAGGTTGTGTCATGATGCAAAAGTCATTTTTTGCCGATCACTGCTAATCTTGCAACATAATATTATGAATTAGAAATACTAATCTAAGGGTACTTTTTGTTCTCAAGTTAAGAAAATTCGGTTGGAAGATTCATTGTATTCAGCATTTAAATGTATTGGATTCGATAGTCTGATGTCAGGTCCGCCCAGCAACGAGCAACTTGGTTCTTGCTAAACAAAGAAAATTGGTACTTTTTATTCTTCATGCTGGCTAGAACTTTTTCACATGTCATGTAATCAGAATGTATAAAAGTCAACACATGATCTGATTTATAATGTTTTTCTCCTCTGGATACACTCTATGCTCATTGGAGAAGTATTTCATAAGGGCGTCCGCCATTGTTCCAATAGCTTAGAACCAGTTACTAAGCTATTATGCGTCATTACGAGGGAAGTGACGTCACGACGGTTGAATCCTATTATAGTATCGTAACGTATCGATCCGTGTTAGAGCTAATAGGTTCTAAAAACCTTTCAAAAGCTCTGTGTACTTTTATGCATAGACATGACTGATCAATTATATAAACAGCATTCAATGTTAATTAATTGGTAATATTGAGAATTAAATATCTAATAAATAACAAATTAGTGTCATATTCAATATTCGTAGTATAATTATCTCTATTTACATTCATTTCGCATCAGGTGTTAGAGGTAATCTAAATTTTCGTATTGTTCTGGGAGAAAAATCTCAGTGAAGCCTCGTAAATAATATTATTATTATTCGATCGTTTGAGTGGATGAAGGAATTTATACAGTTTGTGGTGAAGTCGTGTACATTAGCGCTTGTTTGAATTGTAAATATTGCTGCTCGAAGCTCAAAGAATAAATTATAACAATGTGAAATTGCATGTAAGTAAGTAAGCAGTAAACCTCGCAGTCCGAATGACGCTTGCTGAGAATTGTGTGATTCAGTCATGATTGATGAGAATAGCGACTCTCTCCATCCATGTTGTTAATTAGTTGTTTCCATTGGTCACGGTCCTGGGCAAGAGTTTTGAGGCTGTCGAGGTCTTGTTGTGACTTTAGTACGGAGTGAACAATTGAATGTAAGCTTCAATTTAATATACGAAAACAGATAAAATGGACGTTTCGGGTTTGAATGAATTCATTTTAACAACGCTACTACCATATTATTTCATTCGTCTGCAGTGTTTCATTCATCCTGTTTTGTTGATAAAGGGGAAACGTCCATTTTATCTTTTTTCGTATAGTGTAAATGTTGCTGCTCGAAGCTCGAAGAAATAAATAAATTGTTTTGTTTATTCATCTTAACTACGCCACTACCACATCATCTCATTCATCTGTGGTGTTTCAATGATCCTGTTTTGTTGATAAAGGGGAAACCCGAAACGTTCATTTGATCTGTTTTTTTAATCAAATTGAAGCTTACATTCAACTTCACATTGTTACTTGTTTGAATTGTGATGTGATAGAGATCATGGAGTGTTTACGGATGGCAGTTTTGTGAAATAATGGGAGCGATCTATATTCATCTTTTCGTCCAACCAAGTCATCAATCACATGATTTGTTGCTGTCCAACGATTGGATATTTCTTCAGAAATATAAACACGCTGCTTTGTTTATGAAAGTTGTAAGTATACCCATGTGCCAAGCTGAACAAAATGACCAATCGTGATGTTAGATGTTTCAAAAACTGTGAACACTTTTCACTATGTGGGTCGTTTTGAGCACATATTCCAATGTGACCAATGACCTCGAGCACATGGAAATGTAATATAGATCATGCCCATTGTAGTTAGTCATGCGTTTTTTTCTGCGAGATTTGAACGAATATAATAAGACAATCTGTCGTCTTAAAACAAAAGGTTACATATAGAAAAAAAAAAGATTACAAGAGAGGTAAAAAAAAACAAAAAACAAGAACAAAAAAAAAAAACAACTAAAACAACCAAACAAACAACAACAACAACAAAAAAATAGAAACAAAACAAAATCACGAAAGAAAAAAAAACTAACAAAAAACAAAAAAGAAAAAAAAAATAACAAAAAAAAAACAAAACAAACAATAATAAAACAAAAAAAAAAAACATTAATAAAAATAATAATAAATAAATAAAAGTAAAAAAAAAAAATTTAAAATTAAAAAAAAAATACGTTTGAGCTTATATCTTTTAATCTCTCGTGCATTGGTCTTATTTTTATAATGACATATTTTTTTATGAGATAAAGTCACGAAACCCAGATAGAAAAATGCGCTTCCGGCTCAAGAATGGGACTGATAATGTCAATAACTCAATTTGACCCAATTACAGATGATGCGACCCTTTGCCCTATGATAATAGAACTGACGTCATACACCCTACAGATCTGATAACCCAATTTCTTATGAGTTCATTGTTGTCATGGAAATCTCAACAAAAAAAAAATATTGTCCATTTCAACAATGTTAAATTATGCCCATAAGTGAGTTCGGATGTCAGACCTGCATACATATGTAAATTCACGTTGTCCTGAACCCATTGTTCGGCAATTTATTTTGGATAGCGCAGTTACTCTTTCTTACCAGCCATTTTCAGGATTTCCCCCAAAACTTCACACACAACTAACACAAAAATAAATTATTTATCACTCAAATAAATACCAGTAAGTTCTTGAGATAAATGATTTCTTTATAGCAAAACATGCTCTACAACACACTGTTCGTGAAGAGGAGGAGGAAGAAGAAGAATTAGAAGAAGATGAAGAAGAAGAAGAAGAAGAAGAAGAAGAAGAAGAAGAAGAAGAAGAAGAAGAAGAAGAAGAAGAAGAAGAAGAAGAAGAAGAAGAAGAAGAAGAATGTTGGCTGTATCGTCACGAATGTGACGATTTTCGTATAGTTGGTTAGGAAAGGGTTAAAGATATATTCCCTTGTCCAACGTGTGCGGTGAAATCACCTAGGTTCCTACGCTAACTTTCGATTGCCATTTTACCATTTTCTTGTAAGGGTCTCCCTCCTAAGATCAAGTCGGGGGTGTATTCAAACATTCACCTAACTGGCTTGACTCTCTCCTTACCGACCAGTTTCAGAATTTTCCCAAAAACTTCACATCCACTCAACATAAATATATATTTTTCTTACTCAAACAGAAGATTAACAAGTATATTCTATGCATAATATTGTTCAGGAAAATGAGCTGTACAATACAGTGTCAAGTTTGTATGGCTATAATAAACAAATTTTCTTCCTAGTTTATGAGAAACAAGAATAATCAGATGAGAAAATTGTTGGTTGCACCGTAACGAATGTGACGATTTTCCTGTAGTTGGTAAGGAGAGGGTTAAAACACGCTCGTGACTTTGTCATTTCCTAGAAAATGTGTGAAAGTCTCTCAACCTTATAGTGAGGTAGAGCACTCGCTTCACATGCAAAGGGGCCAAGATCGATCCCGGGTGCAGTCGATATTTTTTTTATGACCCCCACCCCCTGTTCCCCAGCAGTGAATAGGTATCTGAGTCTGTTTCGATTAGGCAGAAAGTACTTTGTGATAGACTAGCGTCCTATTCAAAGGATAGCAAGCAATTGCTATTGTCGTCAGTTTCACGCTGTAGAAACCTGGATAAACTCCGGCTCCATGGGCCTAATGGCTCTGAAAGAAGGAATACTTCTCTCAACCTCTTTTATAAGAGCCCCCCCCCCCTTCAGGCACTTCGATTTTTTTTCCTTGGGCAAGATTATGAACACCAAATTTGCTCACTTGGACAACATGGGTAATTCTTGTTGATTATCTGTATAATCCTTCATGGAATGCCTAGACGACGGTATCTTTCAATGCTGTGGCGGAAGGGCGTCATTACAAAGAGCTGAGTTTCGTCAAGTATGTTCCATCTATACAATTCACAGTGATATCGAGTCGTTGTCGGCCTATAAGTTAACGATGTGGGCAGTAAACCACACGGTGATTTTACCGACTTATCCGACTTATGCTGGTTCGGATAAGTCGGTAAAATCACCGTGTGGTTTACCGCAAACATCGTTAACTTATAGATAGTATGCGCTTGGCTAAGAAGCTTATAACATTGCCATCCGGAAGTATAACGGACTAACACACAAAACTGTGTGTATCCATGAACGTAAATAGTCGGGTTAATAAAGTTCAGTAAGCATTACTCATAAACGCGGATGGCAAAAAACAATAACAAAGACCTGAGTGACGTCATCTTCGAACTATCTATAGAGAGTATGCAGATGACGTCACTCAGGCCTTTGTTATTGTTTTTGCCATCCGCGTTTGTGAGTTGTTCTCACTAAACTGTATTAACCAGACTATAAAAGTTCATGGTTACACAGAATTTGTGTGTTGGTCCGTTATACTTCCGGATGGCAATGTTGTGAACTCCTTGGCCAAGCGCATTCTATCTTTAGGCTGACACTGACCAAAAAATGGCGTCAAAAGACAAGTCGTTGGCCGCAAGAGAAAACAAATCGTGAGTTGTATTCAAATAGTTCAGCCAATGAGACCACTTGAGCTCTATTAACGACAATTAACCGGTAGATAACCACGCTTCTCGGACAATCGTCATAATGTAAACAATGGCAATGATTGGTAGACACAGCAAACTACACAGGTTTTACTATCGATGGTATGTGTTAAGTAAAATACCCACTGCTCTACCGCTTGATCAGTAGAATCAGCACAGAAAACTGTGTGTAAACTTAAACGTTTTTAATATGATCGAGAAAACCATGTGATAACTAGTCACCCATTTGTCAATATAAAAACAGTAACAACGATCAGATGGAGGTCGAATTCTTTCCCGTTATTGTTTATAAACAACCAACTATGTTTGTCCGAGCACGTGTGAAGGTGTGTCACAAATTCCATGTCTTGATTGGTGAAAAATCTACTGGTTAATTACTAGACGGTGCAAAAACCTAAAAAAATGACCTCAAACTATAAGTTCTGGTGGGTTCTAGCGTGGCCTTTGTAAAGTTATAGCCTGACACTGAAACCGTGACCTTCGTAAAATGGATTTCAGTATCAGCGTAGCCATCTTTTGTTATAGCCTGATACTGAGATCCAAAAGGACTGGCAGTTTGACGTCATTATTTGGTTTTTGCACCTCCTAGTGAGTTGTCGTTAGTAGTGGGTTGAACTATTGAATACAACTCACGATTTGCTTTCTTTTGTGACGAAAGACTGGCATTTTGACGTCATTCTTTGGTCAGTGTCAGATTATACGTTAACGATGGTTACCGGTTTACCGTAGCCATCGTTATGTAATAGCCTGATACTGAAATCCAAAAGGACTGGCAGCTTGACGTCATTATTTGGTTTTTGCACCTCCTAGTGAGTTGTCGTTAGTAGTGCTCAAGGAAACAAATGGTCCCAATGGGTGAACTATTGAATACAACTCACGATTTCCTTTCTTTTGTGACGAAAGACTGGCATTTTGACGTCATTCTTTGGTCAGTGTCAGATTATAAGTTAACGATGGTTACCGGTTGACCCACACAGTGCTGAATGGTGTAAAATTTGTTGATTTTTTTCCAACTGAATGAAAAAAGTTGACGTCACTCTGCTCTTTTTGAAATTGTTTATAGACCGCCAGTTAGTGATTTGTTCTCAATAAGGATTTTCTCATTCACTATAACCATTCAATGTTACACAAAAATGGATGTGTTGATGCGTTAGATCTGGCGAAAAACAGAACAGGTTAGTATTTGATCTAAACACATAGCATCTATAAAATGAACGAATTTCACCAAAACGTTTATATTTTGTATTCAATCGTATAGCTCCTAAACCACCTGTCAAATAATAATAGTTTATAATAATAATAATAATAATAATAATATAATATAATAATATAATATAATAAATAAAAAATAATAATAATAATAATAATAATAATAATAATAATAATAATAATAATAATAATAATAATAATAATAATAATAATAATAATAATAATAATAATAATAATAATGAAGAATATGATGATAGATGATGATGATGATGATGATGATGATGATGATGATGATGATGATGATGATGATGATAATAATATGAGATATATAATAATAATAATATATAATAATAATAATAATAATAATAATAATATAATAATAATAATAATAAAATAATAATAAAAAGAAGAAGAAGAAGAAGAAGAAGAAAAGAAAAGAAGAAGAAAATAATAAGAAGAAAAAGAATAAGAATGAAGAAATAAAAATAATAATATATAAAATATAATAATAATAATAATATAATAATAATAATAAAATAATAATAATAATAATAATAATAATAATAATAATAGTAATAATAATAATAATAATAATATAATAATATAATAATAATAATAAATAATAATAATAATAATAATAATATAAATAATAATAATAATAATAATCAATAATATAATAATAATAAATAATATAATATATAATAATAATAATAATAATAATAATAATAATAATAATAAATAATAATAATAATAATAATAATAATAATAATAATTAATATATAATAAAATAATAATCAATCACACAAATAGTAAATCAATAATATAGTAATTACTATTATTAAATATTATAATAAAAGCTTAATTTTAAAACAGCAACGAGTTCAAATGTCACGTGTTCCTTGTATCCTTGACGTCAAGGAAGTAACCCGAAACAATTTTGCAGAATCATGTTCCTTTCGCTAAAAGATAAGCTTTGAGCACGTTAGTGGATATTGCGCTATATAAAAGCTCAAGCTTTTTTTTTCAAGCTTACTGTCTTCATAAAAAAATACAATATCTTAACCGAAGATTTATACCTATCATCATTAATCATTGAATCTAAACAAGTCCAACACACGTTTTGTGGACACAGGTCACAGTTCAAACTAACTGGCAAAAGACAACTCTTTAATCTTGTTGTTAAACTTAAATTCCGTTTTGATTATTTGAGCTTCAGCTTTTATATAGCACAATATCCACTAAACGTGCTCAAAACGCTTTACAAGGCGTCCCTGACCAACAGCAGCAATACATAACATGTAGAACGAGATATTAAAATTTTTCGGACAGAGCCAATGCTGTTAACGGACAGGTACTCATTTTACACCTGAGTACGGTGAGAGAATGTTAAAGGGCCCTTTCCAAGGACTCAAATATACGCCGAGCGAGGCTCGAACCCAGTACCTTCCGATCTGAAAACGAGTGTCTTACCATGGGATCCTATAAATTTACTTTTTCTTCAAACAACAACCATACTTCTGTAATGTTTTGTTTCTCTTTCTATTTCAGAGATCTGGAATTTCAGAAATAGGTTACAAATATCATCGTGCAATCTTCAACTTCGTGAGAGGATCTCTAATAAAACGTTTGGATCATAAAGTATTGGCCTTGACAAATTTTTAACACATTGAAAAAAATCTGTTTCGTGAAATAGGCCTATAATTATTGTTGTTTTAAAAGTTTTATTTACTTCAACTTATGACACAAAAATGAACAGTGAAACATAATTATCTGTTCCTGTGACACCAAAATAAAAGTGCTATTCTAGTATTAATTACCTTTAAACAATTTTTAGTTTAAGCTTTGATATATTTTGTGGCGGGGTTACGATTCTTAAACAACAAAAACTGTACGAGAAACAACACAAATTACAAAAAGGTTTAGAAGTAAAACCGTAAGTAAGAAATCACCAAATTATTTTGTTTTCTAAATTAACGTTTAATTGTTTTATAAGACAAACCCTTATAAGGAATAAACAAATTAACGTTATAACTGTTATAAGAAAAACCTTTATAAGGAATAAACTAATTAACGTTATAACTGTTATAAGATAAACCCTTATAAGGAATAAACTAATTAACGTTATAACTGTTATAAGACAAACCCTTATAAGGAATAAACAAATTAACGTTATAACTGTTATAAGACAAACCCTTATAAGGAATAAACAAATTAACGTTATAACTGTTATAAGACAAACCCTTATAAGGAATAAACAAATTAACGTTATAACTGTTATAAGACAAACCCTTATAAGGAATATACAAATTAACGTTATAACTGTTATAAGACAAACCCTTATAAGGAATAAACAAATTAACGTTATAACTGTTATAAGACAAACCCTTATAAGGAATAAACTAATTAACGTTATAACTGTTATAAGACAAACCCTAACAGGAATAAACAAATTAACGTTATAACTGTTATAAGACAAACCCTTATAAGGAATAAACAAATTAACGTTATAACTGTTATAAGACAAACCCTTATAAGGAATAAACAAATTAACGTTATAACTGTTATAAGACAAACCTTTATAAGGAATATACAAATTAACATTATAACTGTTATAAGACAAACCCTTATAAGGAATAAACAAATTAACGTTATAATTGTTATAAGACAAACCCTTATAAGGAATAAACAAATTAACGTTATAACTGTTATAAGACAAACCCTTATAAGGAATATACAAATTAACGTTATAACTGTTATAAGACAAACCCTTATAAGGAATATACAAATTAACGTTAGAACTGTTATAAGACAAACCCTTATAAGGTATAAACAAATTAACGTTATAACTGTTATAAGACAAACCCTTATAAGGAATATACAAATTAACGTTATAACTGTTATAAGACAAACCCTTATAAGGCATAAACAAATTAACGTTATATCGAAACCTAATCCCGACAAACGACCAGGTTCATTAGGACCTTTTCTTTATCCCCTCTTTAAATACACAGTGAGCAGTGTTGTAATCAAAAGTAGCACGATATATATTATAGTTTGTAAACAATGGGTCGATGGACGGGAAAATCTTGTCGTCTGAGCACCATGATGCTGATGACGTCAGTGTTCTTTCTGGTGGAGATCATCGTTGGATACGTCACCAATTCCATCGCACTGGTCGCTGATTCATTCCACATGTTGTCTGATCTTGTGGCTCTGGTAGTCGGGCTGGCGGCCGTCAAGGTAAGATTTTTTTAAAGATTTAATTTCATTCGATGTACATTTCATTTTTGTCATCATCATCGTCATCCTTATCATCGTCATCATCATCATCATCATCATCGTCGTCGTCGTCGTCATCATCATCATCATCATCATCATCATCATCATCATCATCATCATCATCGTCGTCTTCGTCGTCACCCTCATCATCATCATCATCATCATCATCATCATCATCATCATCATCATCATCATCAACATTATCATCATCATCATCAACATTATCATCATCATCATCATCATCATCATCATCATCATTATCGTCGTCTTCGTCGTGTACGTCGTCACCATCATCATCATCATCATCAGCATCATCACCTCATCATCATCATCATCATTATCATCATCATCATCATCATCATCATCATCATCATCATCATCATCATCATCATCATCATCATCATCATCATCATCATCATCATCATCATCATCATCATCATCATCATCATCATCATCATCAATATTTTCATCACTTCACTACCGTCAGTTGCACTGAACAATGGGAGGAGCTAAGTGTTTCTTGTTCAGGAAAAATGAGATACCGATGAGGAACTCAAACCCGGATCCTCTCTGTAAGAGTGCTCAGTCTTATCTACTCGACTATTTCTACCTTCTCCGTCTTGACTATTGATTTGTCACACATTTAACCCTCTCCTTACCAGCCATTTTCAGAATTTCCCCGAAAACTTCACACCCACCGAACACAAAAACAGACATTTCCTACTCAAAATAGAAAAGCAACAAGCACATCCTAAACGTAATATTGTTCGACAATACGAACTCTATTACAGAATGTCGGGTTTTTATAGATATAGCAAAAAGGAAAGGAAATCTGGATGAGAAAAGTGACGGTTGCATCGTAACAAATGTGACGATTTTCCAATAGATAGTATGCACTTGGCTAAGAAGCTCATAACATTGCCATCCGGAAATATAACGGACCAACACACAAAGCTGTTTGTATCCATGAACGTTTATAGATAGTTCGAAGATGACGTCACTCAGGTCTTTGTTATTGTTTTTTGCAATCCGCAATCTCAAGTTGTGACTGAGATGAGAAGATACAGGCTGCATATACTTGGAGTAAGCGAAACCCACTGGATACAATCCGGACAGAAACACCTCAAGTCTGGGGAGAAGATTTTATATTCAGGGAGAGGGGACGGGATTCATACACAGGGAGTAGGAATAATTCTAAGCAAGTTTGCCCAGAAGTCACTGAGAGGATGGGAACAATGCGGAGAAAGGATCATCATGGCGTCCTTTACAACACGGAGTAAGAAGATCAGCATGAACATTGTACAGATCTATGCCCCAACAAATGATGCAACAGATGAGGACAAAGATACATTTTATGGTCTGCTACAACAAGTCATTGACAAGTTGCCAAGGAAAGACATCAACATATTGATGGGAGATGCTAATGCAAAAGTGGGACAGGATAACGTAGGCTATGAAGGTATCATGGGACGTCATGGCATGGGAGAAATGAATGATAATGGAGAGAGGTTTGCAAATTTCTGTGCATTCAACAGTTTGGTGATTGGAGGATCAGTGTTCCCCCATAAGAGGATCCACAAAGCAACTTGGGTCTCACCAGATGGTGTGACAGAGAATCAGATTGATCATTTTTGTATCTCTCGTAGATTCAGACGTTCATTGGAAGATGTGACAGTACAGAGAGGGGCAGATGTTGGATCAGACCACCACCTGCTATTGGCAAAGCTTAAGCTCCGACTCAGAAAACACGGGGCCAGATCACATACAAGAAGAAAATTCGAGGTGAATGCACTTGATGGGGAAAAGAATGAGGAATTCAAACTACAATTGAGTAATAGATTCCAACCTCTTACTGAGCTCGAGGAGGACATAGATGTAGAGTCACATTGGGCAAAGATCAAGGAAGTCTACATAACAACTTGCCATGAGGTATTGGGGGTAAAGAAATCGGAACATAAAGAATGGATAAGTCCAACCACCTTGGACCTTATTGAAAAGAGGAGAACAAGGAAGGAACAAGTGAATGCAAGCCGAACAAGGGCTTCAAGGCTGGATGCACAAGAGCAGTATCGAGCCATAGCTAAGGAAGTCAAAAGATCTGTGAAGAAAGACAAGGAAGCATTCATGAACAGACTTGCAGAGAAAGCAGAAGCAGCAGCGACTGGAGGACACATGAGGATCCTTTATCAAACTACCAAGACACTTGCTGGAAAATATGGGAAACCAGAGGTACCAGTCAAAGACAAAGATGGGAAAACTATTTTTGGAAAAGAGGCTCAATCTGAACGATGGAGGGAACATTTCAACTGCCTTCTGAACAGACCACCACCAGACAACCAGCCAGAAATTTTGCCTGCAAGGAATGAGCTACCAATTAGCTGTGATCCACCATCGATAGCAGAGATTGTGGGTGCCATTAACAAGATGAAAAGGGGGAAAGCTGCTGGACCAGACCAGATTCCACCGGAGGCTCTAAAAGTTGATGCGAAAAGAAATGCTGAGGCCCTGCACCCACTATTTGAGAGAATCTGGAATGACGGGATATTCCCAAAGGATTGGAAGGAAGGACATCTTATCAAGCTTCCAAAGAAAGGGGACCTCAGTAATTGTAATAATTATCGAGGCATCACTCTTCTTTCTATCCCAGGAAAGGTTTTCAACCGTATTATTTTAGAGAGAATTAAGAATGCAACAGATGCTAAACTGCGGGACGAACAGGCAGGTTTTCGGAAAAACCGTTCAACCACCGACCAGATTGCCTCTCTGCGAGTCATAGTAGAACAGTCTATAGAATGGAACTCTCCTCTTATTGTCAACTTTCTGGATTACGAGAAGGCTTTCGACAGTATTGACAGAGCAACATTGTGGAAAATTCTGGCACATTATGGACTCCCTGAAAAGATAGTAAACCTCATTAAGGAAATGTATGAAGGATCAAGTTGCAGGGTTGTACATGAAGATCAGCTTACTGACAGCTTTGAAATTAAGACTGGTGTCAAGCAGGGATGCTTGCTCTCACCATTCCTGTTCATCCTTGCCATTGATTGGCTAATGAAGGAAACCTCCAAAGGGAGAAGAAATGGGATACAGTGGACCCCTGGACACAGTTGGATGATCTGGATTTTGCAGATGATCTGGCTCTTCTGTCCCACACCAGGACCAGATGCAAGCAAAAACCACAATTATAAACAGCCTCTCGGAATCAATTGGTCTAAGAATTCACCCTGCAAAGTCAAAGGTCTTGAGGATAGGTACGCGTCAAAGGGAGCAGATCAAAGTAAAAGATCAGGAACTCGAAGATATAGACACTTTCTGCTATCTCGGAAGTATAATTGACAAGGATGGAGGCACGGAAGCAGAGGTGAAAGCACGAATAGGAAAGGCACAGGCTGCATTCACATCTTTGAACAGAGTTTGGAGAACTAAAGATATCTCCCTTCAACTAAAGCTAAGACTTTTCAACTCAAACGTGAAGTCTGTCCTACTGTATGGATGTGAAACTTGGAACGCATCACAGGCATGTATAAGGAGGGTACAGATTTTCGTAAACAGGTGCATGCGTAAGCTACTCAGAATAAAATGGATGGATAGAATAAAAAATGAAGAAGTATGGAAAAGAACACAGCAGAAACCAGTGGGAGAGGATATAGGAAGAAGACGATGGAGGTGGATTGGACACACGCTTAGAAAGAATGACTCAACTATAACAAAGAAAGTATTGGACTGGAACCCTCAGGGCAGAAGATCAAGGGGAAGGCCACGAGGAACATGGAGAAGAATTAAAGAAGCTGATATACAAAGAAGTGGTAAGACCTGGAATGAGATAAAAAAGTTGGCTCAGGATAGAGAAGGATGGAAACTGTTTGTCTGTGGCCTATACCCTGACCCAGGGTGAAAAAGGCAATGATGATGATGATGAATCCGCGTTTATGAGGAATGCTCACTAAACTGTATTAACCTGACTATAAACGTTCGTGGATACACACAGTTTTGTGTGTTGGTCCGTTATACTTCCGGATGGCAATGTTATGAGCTTCTTAGCCAAGCGCATACTATCTATAGTCAGGTTAATACAGTTCAGTGAGCATTACTCATAAACGCGGATGGCAAAAAACAATAACAAAGACCTGAGTGACGTCATCTTCGAACTATCTATAGGTGGCAAGGAGAGAGTTAAGTCTGAACTTGATAGAAACGTCAATGCAATACATTCAAAAATTGTTTTAAACACAGTAATGTGATATCCAATCTCAATTCAAATCAGTTAAGAGGCAGAAAAGAACCTTTAACTAAAAAAAAATAATTATATTGAGATGATCTATATTAACTTTTCATGTGACTGAGGTCATTTGTGACACTGCAAAATGTTCTCAAAGTGACCCTCATAGTGAAAAGTTGTCACAGCTATTGAAACATCTAACATCACGATTGGGCATTTTGCTCAGCTTGATACACGGGTTTGTTTATTTACAACTTTCATAAACAACGCAGCGTGTTTACAATTTGTGAAGAAATATCCAATCGTTGGACAGCAACAAATCATGTGATTAATGACAGTGTTGGACGAAAACCTAAATATAGATCGCGCCCATTGGTAGTGAAAAATATAGGAACGGAGCATTTCTGCAAGATAAAAAATATGAAATAAAGTGTAGTGGTTACCTTTTCATACACACCTCAAACTTTTAATTTTTACCTTGTTCTTGTTGGAAGGTTATTATATCGATGCTATACGTTTGGGTAAAATACTCACTACACCCGCCAGCCAGTTGTGCGGCTATGTGGTCTAGTGATATGGCACTCGCTTTCGGATCGGAAGGTCCTGGGTTCGGCGCATAGTTGAGTCCTTGGAAAAAGGCTCTTTACTCACATTCTCTCACCTTACTCAGGTGTAAAATGAGTACCTGGCCGTTAACAGCGTTGTCTTTGTTCGAAAAATTGTAATATCGCCAAACAGGCGTTATGTCCCGTCCTACATATTAAATGTTGCTGTTGACCAGTGACCCCTTATAAAGCGCTTTGAGCACATTTAGTGGATATTGCGGTATATAAAAGCTCTTTTTTTTCTTTTTTTTAACCCTACCACAATACACAAAATCATGTATAACCTCGAACGTTTATAGTCTGATTGAATTGGCTGTCTAAGAACGAAAACAAACAGCTGAGTGACGTAAATTTCGTTATTTCTATAAACTTTAAAATTTGCAGTTTTCTTTGATGGTATTATTGATCAGGCGTGATAACTTTTATAATATTTATCTCAAACACATACATACCATGGATGGTAATCATGTGTATTTTGCTAAGTTGAGCACAAACTACTACTGTCTGAAAGGCGAAATTATATTCCCTTGCAATTAACCAGTAGATTTTGACAAATCAAAACATGGGATTTGTGACACACCTTCTCACTAGAACCTTTTCACATGCCATGTGATCAGAATGTATAAAAGTCAAAACATGATTAGATTTATACTGTTTTTCTCCTCTGGATACACTTTTAGGCTCGTCGAAGAAATATTTCATAAGGGCGTCCGCCATTGTTCCGATATAGTTTAGAACCAACTACTAAGTCACTTTGCGCCGTTACGAGGGAAGTGACATCACGACTGTTGAACCCTATTTCTCTATTACATCATGTGGCCATTCTACGGGCCATAATATATTATAATGATATTATGTGTCAACAACTTATGTAACAATAAGTGGTAACGTTAAAGATAAGATTAATCAGTTAACTGCCGCCCTCTGACAAAACACGAATTTAAAAATTTGGCCAGAAAACTCGTTCTTCAAATATAGGTCGATTTAAATGACCCTCATCTTGGCAAAACCTCTCAAATCTAGGACTTCGCGAAGTCTTCCATACATCCATTCCCAGGTTTGAGAGTTTTTGCCGAGATCAGGGTCTTTTAAATCGATCGATATTTTAAGGACGTTTTATTTTCTGGCCAAATTTTAAAATTCGTGCCTTTTTTAATTACGTGACAAAAGGAGACGATTATCACCAAAACGAAAGTAAAAATTCAGTTGTTGTTAGAAGTGCTCAAGGAAACAAATGAGCATTTGTTGTTCAGTTCTAAAATCTCGGTTATTAATAACTTTACAATTTTTATTTCCTACAATTGGCTAACAACTTAAATTTATCAATTTATGCAAATTTAAGAAGCAAAGATGTTTTCAAAAAAAATGTCAAAATATTTGCTTGTTTACATTCCATAATCCTAATAATCAGGGTATACACCCTGCTACTGGTTCCAATCTCATTGGAAGTGTAAAACAACTATACCGGGAGACTGGTTTCAGAGTGTTATGACATCTTCTACAACCGTCAAAAATGGAAATTAAAAATTCGAACTGGTCAGCTATTTAGAACATCCTATAATGAGCATCTGTGTCCAAAAAAAAATTATAAGCATTTTTAATTGCTGAGATTTTACAGCTGAAATATACAAAAGTGCAACTTTCGAGAAAACGGTATTTCACGTGTTCTAATCATTGCCAACAGCAGGCGTCATATCTTGTTCTATATGTTACCTGTTGCTGTTGGTCAGGGACCGACCCTTTGTAAAGTGTTTTGAGCACATTTGGTAGATATAGTGTGCTATATAAAATCTGCGCTTTTTAGAATGAATAATACCGTTGATAGGGTCCAGACATTGCAAAATATGCCATTATTAGCCAATTTTTCTTTCACCGATAGAACCCACAATTAACTTTTTTTTCCCCCGTGATCTTCGTTTTCTTTTATGACGATTTTTTTTCTGGTAAGTGTCAGGTTTTTAGTTAACGAAGGCTACGGCCGAGCACGGCATTTAAGTGGTTAACTCACTCAATCCCAACACCGACCATTTCCGTAGTTAACCCTGGTTACTTTTACCCCATGCCTATTTATTACATTTTTCTGAGACAAATTATAGGCGTAGTATCAAAGCTATTTTTTTTAATTTTTACATGTTAATGGTAGTTGAATAAAACTATCTCTGCGTATGCTCATTTTAAATACATTTTTTTCCCAATTTTGAAAAGCATCAAAGGTGTCTAGGATTGAGTGAGTTAATAATAATTCTGTAAGCACTACGTTAAAATAAACACTTCAGGACACGGGTCACAGAGACCCTAAGGCTGTCGTACCATGAAAAATAATGTTTATAAAATGTTGATCAGAAAACCCTTCTCTCAAATATCGATCGATCACAGTGACCCTTATCCTCCACTTTGTCAACAACTCTCAAACCTTGAGTATTGAAGCAAGTCTTGGTCATTTAACTCATTCAACCCTAACACCGACTATATCCGTTGTCAACAACTCTCAAACCTTGAGTATTGAAGCAAGTCTTGGTCATTTAACTCACTCAACCCTAACACCGACTATATCCGTTGTTTACCCAGGTTCCTTGTACCCCATGCCTATTTATTACATTTTTTCTGAGACAAATCATCAGCTATTTTCAAAGCTACTTTTACATGTTAATGATAGTTCAATAAAACTGTCTATGTCCATGCTCATTTTTAATAATTTTTTTCCAATTTTGAAAAGTAGCAAAAATCTGTTGGGTTGAGTGAGTTAAATCAGTTGATGTTTGAAGGACGAGTTTTCTGGCCAAATTGATGTTCAAATACGGGCTTTTCCAAAGTACCACACTTAACTGCTGGTTGAGGACGTTGTTGAGTGGTTCCCGGTGTACTAGAATAATAATTAACACACCGATCGCTGTTTGGTCAACCCTTAAAAAAACAATAAATGAGCTTTTATATTGAGCAATATCCACTAAATGTGCTCAAAGCGCTTTACAAAGGGTCCCTGGCCAACAGCAACATTAACATTAAACATAATTTTGGACGGGACATGACGCCCGTTAGGCGATGTTACAAATTTTTTTTTTGGATAGAGACAACGCTGTTAGCGGCCAGGTACTCATTTTACACCTGAGTACGATAAGAGAATGTGATTAAAGAGCCTTTTTCCAAGGACTCAACTATGCGTCAAGCGAGGCTCGAACCCAGGACCTTCCGATCCGAAAGCGAGTGTCATACCACTAGACCACATAGGCCCACAACCCTTACCCCAAAGTACCAAGGCTAACGTTTAATCAGCTGATCTTCCACCTTATCGTACCTAGCTGTAGCTGTGCCAGCCTGCCAGTCAACCCGCCAGACAGTGGATGTGCCGAACACATTAGGTTAGATTGGACTCTAGATGACACGTAACCCACCAGGTCAATCTGGTAATATGTCGAAATGAACTAAGTTGTAATGAGCGATAGGGCCGGCAGTAAAGTCGTGTAAAGTTGATACACTTACATTTCCGGTTCCAAAATTATTGAAAGTGTGTCTGTTAATGGACTGATAATGAATAAGTTTCATATTAAATCACAAGAAGGCTTAACTATTTTACTGCTTGAAATGAATTAAGTTGTAATGAGCGATACGGCCGGCAGTAAAGTCGTGTAAAGTTCTCACACCTTCAACATTTCCTGTTCCTAAATCATTGGAAGTGTGTTTGTAAGCAGCCACTTCAGAGAACTGATAATGAATAAGTTTCATATTGAATCACAAGAAGACTTAACTATTTTAGTGCTCGAAATGAACTAAGTTGTAATGAGCGATAGGGCCGGCAGTAAAGTCGTGTTGTCACACCTTCTACATTTCCGGTTCCAAAATCATTGGAGGCGTGTTTGTAACCAACCCTTCTGAGGACTGATAATGAATAAGTTACATAATATTGAATCACAGTCTTATGGTGCTTCTGCGTGCGGTTATTTGGTCTTGTGGTATGACACTTGCTTTCGGACCGGAAGGTCCTGGGTTCGAGCCTCGCTTGAGTCCTTGGAAAAGACCCTTTACTCACATTGTCTCACCGTACTCAGGTGTATGATGAGTACTTGGCCGTTAACAGTGTTGTGTCTGTTCGAAAAAATTGTAATATCGCCTAACAGGCGTCATGTCCCGTCCTACATGTTAAATGTTGCTGTTGGTCCGGGAACCTTTATAAAGCGCATTGAGCACGTTTAAGCGGATATTGCCCTATATAAAAGCTCAAACTTTTTTAACGCTCTATTTCCATTACAGCAATGAGCCCCATAACAATAAGAGTTATCAGATCTCCATTTAGAGACACCTCAGTTTAAACCAATGTGGATGTTTCTGAAATTGTTTTGAATTTTGAATATGTCGGAGATGACCCAAATTCTTATAATAAAATAAAATAAAAATCCCTTTATTCATCCAATAGGGGATTTGTCTTTATGATCCATTCCAAGAGAAGACTGTAATAACACAGGCATCAGCCACAGTGCAGCGCCGCAAATTGAGCTAGGTCGAGGTAACTTGAACAAGGCCACTCAGCGCAGCGGCGGGTGATCGAACTTGGTACATTTCGGGTACGAAGCACAGACCGTACCGCTGAGCCACGCTCCCCACAGTGCGTCCATAAAGTCTTTCCCTGATTTCAAAGACGTATTATTCTAAAACCGTTATAGATATTTGCATCTGGTTTTCGCCATCTTCTGGGCCCTACACTCCTCTAAGCTTGGTGAGAAGTTGCCAGGCTTTGATACCAGTAAGAGGAGACACTGGGTAGCTGCGAATCGGCTTCGGTCGAGGAGCTGCCTAACGGCAAGTACGTTACATCGGTGGGGTCTAACTTCCTGTCCATTATGTCCACGCTGTGGGCAAGAACCCGAGACGGCAGAGCATCTAGTCGAAAGGTGTGTTGTGACTATGCTACCAGGCGGGTTCGCGACGGTGCACGAATGCGGACCGGACTTTGCTGATTGGGTCGATCGTCATAACATGATAGTGTGAACCATAAGAGGCTGCTGCTGCCATCTTCTAAGGAAAAGTCATACATTTAAGCCCGTTAGTCATCCACCACATTACATCACCAAATTTATAAAAATCACCCTGAACTTAACTCTCTCCTTACCACCATTTTCAAGATTTTCCCCAAAACTTCACACCCAAATAACACAAACGTAGATTTTTTTATCACTCAAAGCAGTTAAGTTCTTGCGATAACTAATTTCTGAAGCGAAACAACTACTCTACAAACATTGTTCATTTACTTTAAATGTTATGATGTACAAATTAAATTTTAATAAGAAAAATGTTTGTTGTATCGAAACGAATGTGACGATTTTCCTATAGTTGATAAGGAGATGGTTAAAAGACATCATTTTTCTCTCCTATTTTGGGCCCGATAGCTCAGTTGGTAGAGTACTAGCTTCACACGCAAAGTGGTCAAGAACGATCCCGGTGAAGTCAAAAAAATTTTCTGACTCCCCTCGCCGTCCACTCTGCAGTGATTGGGTAGCTTGGTCTGTTGGACCCGACGGAAACTACTTTAAGAGAGACCAGTTTCCTATCCAAATGATAGCAAGCAATTTTCTATTATTCGTTTCACACTATAGGGACAGCGATTAACTCCGTCTCCATGACCTCAAAAGATCTGAAGGATTACTTTACTATTTTATTCACAAAATTATTAAATGATTCTTTTCTATGTTTTTCTATTCTCGTTGAATCCACCAAGACATTGGCAGGGCTTGAAAAATTTCCAGAAAATAATTAAATGATTCCTTTCTTCCAGATTTCCAAAAAAGTCGCTAAAGGCATCACGTACTGAGGTTCTTGGAGCCTTGATAAACTGTGTTTTTCTCTTGGCTCTTTGTTTACACTTGCACTAGACAGAGATTTATGGAGGCAAATTACTAACTGGATAATTGAAACAAACTGACAGACTGGAAGTCACGCACACAGTCATGCACGGCAAGCTTCCATAGAGACTGAGCAGCCATATTGATTCATTCTTTGTTTTTCCATTTTCGTGGAATCCTTCAAGAGATTTGTAGAGCTTGAACAGTTTTCACAAAATTATTAAATGATTCCTTTCTTTCAGATTTCCAAAAAAGTCACTAAAGGCAACACGTACGGCTGGCAGATGGCTGAGGTGCTTGGGGCCTTGGGGCAGCGTGGCTCAGTGGTACGGTCTTTGCTTCCTACCCGAAAGGTACCGAGTTCAATCACCCGCCGCTGCGTTGTGTGGCCTTGAGCAAGTCACATCGCCCTAGCTCACTTTGCGGCGCTGCTCTGCGGCGAACGCCTGGGTCATTCCAGTCTTCCCTTGGAATAGACCCAAAAGACAAATTTCCCCTTGGGGATGAATAAAGGGAATTTTATTTTATTATTTTATTATAAACTGTGTTTTTCTCTTGGCTCTGTTTTTTTTCTATTCTCGTGGAATCCATCAATAGATGGGTAGAGCTTGAATAATTTTCACAAAATTAATAAATGATTCATTTCTTTCAGATATCCAAGAAAGTCACTAAAGGCAACACGTACGGCTGGCAGAGGGCTGAGGTGCTTGGAGCTTTGATTAACTGTGTTTTTCTCCTGGCTCTTTGTTTTTCTATTCTCGTGGAATCCATCAAAAGACTGGTAGAGCTTGAACGTGTGGAGAATCCGCTCATGATGCTGCAGGTTGGAGGGTTGGGTCTCTTGGTCAATCTCTTTGGCCTTTGTCTCTTTGGAGGTAAGGGATCAACATAATAGAATCCTGAGATTTTATACAGGAAAATCCACTAAATATGCGCAAAGCGTTTTACAAGGGGTCCCAAGACAACAACAACAAGAACAACACCTATAACGCAGAATGAGACACGACGTTTATTAGAGATATTTGAAAAATTAATGTTACAACTTGTCTGTCTTATTAAAAGTAATTTTTAACACTTGATAGTTTGAAGTTTTAATTTTTTTTTTGTTGGATATCTTCTTATCATGACACGTTATACATATCTCTTGCTTGAGGACGCATATGATAAAGCAGTATGTTTATTTATTGTTGAAAATGAAAGAGATGCCGACAACGTTGTTCAATTCTGGATCTTCCAAATGTTAATACAATGCTTTATCCACGATGAGGGTCGTCGAAAAGGTCAAGGCCATAGACTAGTTTCGGTCCATAGCTCATATTATACTCTTCAACCTGTTTGTAACACATGATGGCACCCCTTTCACTTAATTTTCTAAGCGCACGGGACACTTGATATGAACAATAGTTTGGGTTTTTTTTCATTTATTTATTTATTTTTCTAATTTTATTTCTCAGGACATGGTCATTCACACGGAGGAGGTCACGGTCACTCACACGGGGGAGGTCATGGTCACTCACACGAATCAAAAACTCATGATCACCGAGACACCCTCAACGTTGAAATGGAAATTGATTGCAATAGTGTAAAGAACGCCAGCAATGACCACCAGAAAATTCACGCAGACTACGAAATTGCAAACGGAGATCTCGGAGAGACTCGGCGTCTTGTTGAAAATGAATCGAATTCACCCACCATGAGACATACAACTTCAGCAACTGCAAAATCGCTTGAAAATGACATCAATATCAAGCACAACCAAAATGGCTGTAGTAACCATAACAACAGCAGCCATGACGATAGGATCATCGGCAATAACAGCTACAACCAAAACAACTGTAGTAACCATAGTAACGGTAATCTCGACAGTAGTAGCAACGTTGGGAGTCACAATCACGTCAACGGTAGTAGCAACCACAAAAGCAGCTGTTACAAGATCAGCGTGGAGGGTGAAAAAGATTTCCACAACGACAAAGAGGTTTATTCCGTGGGAGATGGCATAGAGATAGAACTTGAGAAAGCTTGTAAGTG
>NC_088367.1:40535692-40560692 GCF_034508935.2 Berghia stephanieae | reverse complement strand
ACCTCACCTTCGTTATATCATCTATAGATAGTATGCGCTGGCTTAGAAGCTCATAACATTGCCATCCGGAAGTAAAACGGACCAACACACAAAACTGTGTGTATCCATGAACGTTTATAGATAGTATGCGCTTGGCTAAGAAGCTCATAACATTGCCATCCGGAAGTATAACGGACCAACACACAAAACTGTGTGTATCCATGAACGTTTATAGATAGTATGCGCTTGGCTAAGAAGCTCATAACATTGCCATCCGGAAGTAAAACGGACCAACACACAAAACTGTGTGTATCCATGAACGTTTATAGATAGTATGCGCTTGGCTAAGAAGCTCATAACATTGCCATCCGGAAGTATAACGGACCAACACACAAAACTGTGTGTACCCATGAACGTTTATAGTCAGGTTAATACATTTCAGTGAGCATTACTCATAAACGCGGATGGCAAAAAACAATAACAAAGACATGTATGACGTCATCTTCGAACTATCTATAGTCAGGTTAATACAGTTCAGTGAGCATTACTCATAAACGCGGATGGCAAAAAACAATAACAAAGACCAGAGTGACGTCATCTTCGAACTATCTATAGATAGTATGCACTTGACTTAGAAGCTCACAACATTGCCATGATAATAATGAGCTTTTTATATAGCACATTATCCACTAAACGTGCTCAAAGTGCTTTACAAGGGGTCCCTGACCAACAGCAACGTGTAGATTGAGACATGACGCCTGTTAGGCGATAATACATTTTTTTTCTGACAGTAAAGTATAACGGAAGTATAACGGATCAACACAAAAAACCATGTGTAACCTTAAACGTTTATAGTCTGGTGAATACAGTTTTGTGAGAATTTCTCATAAACGCGGATGGCAAAAAAAACAATAACAAAGGCCGGAGTGACGTCAACTACTATCTATCTATATGCCAGTTGTTATTATTGAGCTGTCACTAAAATTGTAAAACAATAAGAAATAGCTGTAAAAAGTAGGCAACAATACGCCTTATATAGATAGTTCGAAGATGACGTCACTCAGGTCTTTGTTATTGTTTTTTGCCATCCGCGTTTATGAGTAATGCTCACTGAACTGTATTAACCTGACTATAAAAGTTCATGGATACACACAGTTTTGTGTGTTGGTCTGTTATACTTCCGGATGGCAATGTTATGAGGTTCTTAGCCAAGCGCATACTATCTATATGGTCACGATGCTAGGAAATGTCAGGACTGTAATAATTTTACGAAAACTATATTATTACATTCTGAAATAAATATCACTTGATATCAATTGATGTTTATCTTCATTGCAATCAGTCAATGTATAGATAGTATGCACTTGGCTAAGAAGCTCATAACATTGCCATCCGAAAGTATAAGTGCAAAAACCAAATAATGACGTCAAAATGCCAGTCTTTTTTTGGGGTTTAGTGTCAGGCTATAACATAACGACGGTTTTAGCGTGGCCATCGTTAACTTATAGATAGTTCGAAGATGACGTCACTCAGGTCTTTGTTATTGTTTTTTGCCACTATCAACAGCCTCAGTAAAACTCCACAAAGACCCATATTTTAGGTTTGTGGACCGCCTAGTGAGTTGTCTTTAGTAGTTGTCATGGAAACAAGTAATCGTTAATCCCATTGGTTGAACTGTTGAATACAACTCACGATTAGTCTTCTTTTGTGGCCAAAGACTTGTCGTTTGGCGTCATTTAAGGGGTTAGTACGTGGCCTTCGTAAAGTTCCATGGTTTTCGTGTCAGGCAATAAGTTAACTATGGCGACGCTTCGAGGCGCTGTACACAGCTGATACCCGGTTTATCTCGGTATTTTCTAAAGATAACACCCTACAGAAACATTTCAGCCGGGGATGAATTAAGGGTATTGAAAATTATAAAGTTAAATGAGTAAAGGGTTATAACTATGACATGGTTATAACGTAGCCATCGTTAAGTTTTAGCCTGACACTAGAACCGTGGCCTTCGTAAAGTTATTGCCTGATACTGACAAAAAAATGACGTCAAAATGTCAAAATGCCAGTCTTTTGCTACAAAAGAAAACAAATCGTGAGTTGAATTCAATAGTTCAACCAATGAAATGACTTGTTTCCATGAGCACTACTAACGACAACTCACTAGGCGGTGCAAAATCCAAATAATGACGTCAAACTGCCAGTCCTTTTGGATTTCAGTATCAGGCTATAACATAACGATGGCTACGCTAGAACCCACTAGGACTCATAGTTTGACGCCTTTTTAAAAAGATATTTTCACGTCTAGTGAGTTGTCGTTAGTAGGGCTCAATGGAAATAAGTGGTCCCATTGGTTGAACTATTGAATACAACTCACGATTTCTTTTCTTTTGACGTCATTTTT
Organism: Berghia stephanieae; assembly: GCF_034508935.2. Lineage (NCBI taxonomy): Eukaryota > Metazoa > Mollusca > Gastropoda > Nudibranchia > Aeolidiidae > Berghia > Berghia stephanieae. The sequence continues at coordinate 40,558,315 of NC_088367.1, read as the reverse complement.
TGGGCAGTGTCAGGCTATAAGTTCACGATGGCTGCGGTTCTAATGTGGCGACGATGGAGTCACAGGAACTGAATGCGCACGATAATCAAGTATAATTTAATTTAGCACGGCTCAGCGATGAGATAAAATCCCAAGGTGTTAGATACTGAGGTATTTGTTACCCACCGTAATCAATTCGGTGTTATACTGAATGAACCCGTTGAAGAAAATTATTATGTTCGGAATCGAGATTATGGGAATGATGATATCGACGAATTGATTTATGTGGTTTTATTTATTTATTTATTTACTTATTTATTTATTTAATCTATTTTTATCTATTTATTCAGTTTTATATCCATCACTTCACTATTATTATTCATTCAGTCAAAAATGACTCGCAATATTGGCGAGCATGCGTTTGAATATTCGACACCGCTTATCTGGAACTCCCTTCCAAGATATTAATCAAAGACAGTGTGAAATGATGCAGAATTTTTTTTTTAAAAACACCTTAACACGTTCTTTTAAACACGTAGAATTCTATTGCTTTCTTTCATACTGCATGTTTGAGTGAAAGTTGTCACGTCACTGGTAAGCGTTTTGAGTTTGTTGAGATACGGGGTAAGGCCTATTAAAAACCATATATTATTATTCATTTATTAAAGATTGTTATTCAAGAGACTACATTCACTCACTTAACATTTGAATTAAATCGACGTGCACTTATTTGCAGGTCTGATAACCTAATTCCTTAAGGGCTCATTATTGTAATAGAAATATCAAAAAAGGACGTAGAATAGTATCCATTACAACGATAATTATTAAATTAGGTCCAAAAGGATGTCAGACCTGTTTATATGTAGACATCGAATTAAATCTAAACTGTGACCAGCTGCCTCAAAACAGTGTTAGGTCGTATATGCTGCTGGAAGCTCGAATAAATAAATAACAATGTGAAATTGAATGTAAGCTTCAATTTAATAAACGAAAACAGATAAAATGGATTTTTCGGATTCCCCCTTTATCAACAAAACAGGATTAATGAAACACTGCAGACGAATGAGGTAATGTGGTAGTGGCGTTGGGTGAATGACAAGATTCACCTTAACAACGCCACAACAAACTACACAGGTTTTTATCATCGATGGAATAATATGTCTAAGTAAAATACTCACTGTTCTACCGCTTGATCAATAGAACTAGCACAGAAAACTATGTGTAAATTGGATTCAATAGTCTGATGTCACGCGCCCGGCAACGGCGGCCATCTTGGTTCTAAACAAAGAAAATCATTACTTTTTATTCTTCATTATGGCTAGAACTTTTCATTCCCTTTTCATATGCCTTGTGATCAGAATGTGTAAAAGTCAATACATGATCAAATTGATGGGGTTTTTTACCTCTGGATACGCGTTTAAGCTCGCCGGGGAAATATTTCATACGGCGTCAGCCATTGTTCCGATAGTTTAGAGCCAGTGTTACTAAGTTACCATACGTCATTAGGAAGGAAGTGACAGTACGACTGTTGAAGACTATTTAAACGTTCTTAATCTGATCGTGTGATAACTAGTCACCCATTTTGAGGTATAAAAACAATAACAATGAGCAGAGGGAGTTAGATTTCATTCACGTTACTGTTTATAAACAACCAACTATGTTGGTCCGAGCATGTGTGGGGGTGTGTCACAAAGTCAATGTTTTGATTGGTCAAAAATGTACTGGTTAATTGGATTCAATAGTCTGATGTTACGTCGCCCAGCAACGGCGGCCGTCGTGGTTCTAAACAAAGAAAATTGGTACTTCATGCTGGCTAGAACTTTTCATGTCTTGTGATCAGAATATGTAAAAGTCAAAACATGATCAGATTTATAATGTTTTTTTCCTCTGCATACGCTTTTATGCTTCAGGGATAAATATTTCATAAGGGCGTCCGCCATTGTTCCGATAGTTTAGAGCCAGTGTTACTAGGTTACCATGCGTCATTAGGAAGGAAGTGACGTTACGACTGTTGAAGCGTATTATGGGCTGGATTCAACATTGTTGTAATGGACAATATTCTGCATTGGTTTGAGAGGGTGTTTTTTTTAACCTCCTTTACAACAATGATAACATATGAATTTGGGTTATCAGACCTCCAAATGAGTACACTTTGGTCAGGTGGCATTTGCATTTAGATAGGTCTCCTTGAGTTGTAACTGAATAGAGTAGTTTTATAATTTAAAACATAATTTAAAATAGAGCTTTTATATAGAGCAATATCCACTATATTATGTGCTCAAAGCGCTTTACAAGGGGTACCTGACCAACACGTACCATGTAGAACTACCTGTTAGGCAATATTACATTTTCCCGACAGACAACGCTTTTAACGGTATTCGGGTATTCATTTTACACCTGAGTACGGTGAGAGAATGTGAATAAAGAACCTTTTCCAAGGACTCAACTATGCGCTGAGGCTCGAACCCAGGTCCTTCCCATCCGAATGCGAGTGTCATACCACATAGCCGCACATGACACCAAGTTGATGGCGTGGGTTCCAAGTGCACATATTTACACGTCTGATAAGCTGAACGCAAGTGGATTCTCTAGTCTGATGTCACGCCGCCCGGCAACGGCGGCCATCTTGGTTCTAAACAAAGAAAATCATTACTTTTTAATCTTCATGCTGGCTAGAACTTTTCATATGCCTTGTGATCAGAATGTGTAAAGTCAAAACATGATCAAATTTATGTTTTTTTCACTCTGGATATGCTTTTATGCTCGCCGGAGAAATATTTCATTCGGGCGTCCGCCATTGTTCCGATAGTTTAGAGCCAGTGTTACTAAGTTACCATGCGTCATTAGGAAGAAAATGACGTTATGACTGTTGAGGAGTATTATGGGCTGATTTTAACATTGTTGTAATGGACAATATTCTGCATTGGTTTGAGAGGGTTTTTTTACCTCCATTACAACAATGATAACATATCAATTTGGGTTATCAGACCTCCAAATGAGTACACTTTGGACGGGTGACATTTACAATTAGGTCCCCTTGAGTTGTAAATGAATAGAGTAGTTTTGTACTTTTTACTCGTATATCATCTTTTACAAGACACATTTTGTACTTTTTACTCGTATATTTTCTTTTACAAGACACATTTTGTACTTTTTACTCGTATATTTTTTTTTCAAGACACATTTTGTATTTTATACTCGTATTTTTTCTTTTTAACACATTTTGTACTTATTACTCGTATATTTTCTTTTTCAATACACATATTGTACTTTTTACTCATATATTTTATTTTACAAGACACATATTGTAATTTTTTCTATTATATTTCCTTTTTCAAGACACATTTCATACTTTTTACTCGTATATTTTCTTTTTTCAAGACACATTTTGTACTTTTTACTCATATATCTTCTTTTACAAGACACATTAGGAAACATTGGAGAAAACCTGGAATAACCAATTAAGTACTATAATCTGGAAATACAGTATTGCAAAATTTGGCCAAAAACTCGTCCTTCAAATATCGATTGATTTAAATGACCATCATGTTGGCAAAAACTCTAAAAGCTTGGACCTCCCAAGGTCCATTTTTTTAAATATGATGTGTTTTTCCAGATTATGAAAGTTAGTTGCTTAACTCTCTCCTTACCAGCCACTTCCAGAATTTTCCCCAATACTTCACATCCAAATAACACAAAAATAGAATTTTTATCACTCTGACATAATAGCAGTAAGTTCTTGCGATAAATCATTTCTTTAGCAATACATGCTCTACAACACACTGTTCATTTTCTTTCAATTTTATGATGTTCACAAGAAATTTGAATAAGAAAAATGTTGGTTGTATCGTAACGAATGCGACGATTTTCCTGTAGTTGGTAAGGAGAGGAATAAACAACGCGGGGTCCATTGACCGCTTTAATTGTCTTTTTTTCTCTTCTTTTTTTTCAGTCTGATCATCGTTGGCATCATTCTTATAACAACTATTCCATTGTGTAAGTGACAATTTATTGAAGAAGTAGAAGTGGTAGTTGTAGTGTAGTAATATTATCAGTATAGTAGTAGTAGTAGTAGTAGTAGTAGTAGTAGTAGTAGTAGTAGTAGTAGTAGTAGTAGTAGTAGTAGTAGTAGTAGTAGTAGTAGTAGTAGTAGTAGTAGTAGTAGTAGTAGTAGTAGTAGTAGTAGTAGTAGTAGTAGTAGTGTGTTTATCAATAAACTGCACCATATAAAAGCTCAGCCATTTTTATACGAGAGCATTAGGAAGGCCCCGGATCCATCTATGTAACGTCTTGGTGAAAACGGTAAAGTATTATATACGGTAAAGTTTCTTCGAACACAGCTTTTGGCAAATATGATATTTGATAAACAATGTCGGGATAAGACTTGTCTATAAGATGACTGTCGATGATAAATGATGATCATTATACAGACCTGCCTAGTAGTACTAAAAAGACGTCGAAATATTACTTTTTGGTTCCAGCTACAGCACAACATTCGCTTCTCTGACTCAATAAATCTTGTTGAAAAGAAAAGTTTAGTTCCTTAGATTCTATATTCAGGCCTTTGGAGCATTTTTGGATTATGCTGAAGACAAATTATTTATATTTAAACTGAATTATTTTTAATCCTTTGGAAACTACGAATTTTTGAAATTTCAAATAGGCAGCTCTGATGATGTAACAATATTTATTATTCTACCTTATTCCGTCAAAGAAACATCCCACGTATTGCTATAAGATTAGTGATTGTCGGTGACAAATGATGATTGTGTAACAATATTTATCATTCTACATTATTCAGTTACGGAAACATCCCACGTATTGCTATAAGATTAGTGATTGTCGGTGACAAATGATAATTATATATAAATATTTATCATTCTATCCTATTTAGTTAAAGAAACATCCCACATTTTGCTGCAAGCCGTTCCAGGGGAAATATGTGTTGAAAGAATTAAAAAACAGTTGATGGAGGTAATAAATGATACAACAGTACATATGATAATGATGATGATGATAATGATGATGATGATGATGATGATGATGATGATGATGATGATGATGATGATGATGATGATGATGATGATGATGATGATGATGATGATGATGATGATGATGATGATGATGATGATGATGATGATGATGATGATGGTGATGATGATGATGATGGTGATGACGATGAAGAAGTTGATGATTATGATGATGATGGTGAGGATGAAAACAATGGTGGTGAAGATGATGATCACGATGATGATGGTGAGATTGTGAAGGATGAACAATACTAAATAATAATAATAATAATAATAATAATAATAATAATAATAATAATAATAATAATAATAATAGTAGTAGTAGTAGTAGTAGTAGTAGTAGTAGTAGTAGTAGTAGTAGTAGTAGTAGTACGAGGGCTCTTTCATAATTAACCGAAAAATGCCTGTAAAATCCGCGTTTTTTATGCTATCAACAAAATTCTTGCACGTGTTCATACCTTGACTCGTCCTTCATTTCTCTACGTAACAGCCAAGTCTGTCGACACACTTCTGCCAACGCCGCACCATGGAATAGATACCCTCTCGGAAGATATTTCCGTCAAGGTTTTGTAGCCATTTCCGCACATGGTCAACAAGCTCTTCATCGACATCAAAGCGCTTTCCTGCCAGCTCACGTTTCAGTGGCCCAAAGAGGTGATAATCAGATGGTGCGAGGTCTGGACTGTGTGGTGGGTGTGGCAAAATCTCCCATCCATATTTCTCTAGCCAACCTTGCGTCACTCGTGCTGTGTGGGGTGTAGCGTTGTCGTGTTGCAAAATGACCCCGTTGGTCAACTGCCCTTGGCGCTTTCTGCGAATGGCCTCCCTAAGCTTGTCAAGAGTTTGGCAGTACCTTGCAGCATTGATTGTTTCTCCAGGTTGTAAGGTTTCGAACAGAATAACACCACGACTGTCCCAGAAAACAGTTCCCATTATTTTCTTTGCTGACCGCATGACTTTGAATTTCTTCGCGACAGGTGAGGATGGGTGTTTCCATGTCATCGAATCTTGCTTTGTTTCTGGGGTGCAATGGTGCAACCAAGTCTCATCACCGGTGACTATGCTGTCAAGAAAAGTCACATCGTACCCTAGAAAGTCTCCGCCGGCGTTGGCAGTATGCCCGTGAACCCTGCGTGAGCTCTTGCTTCTTCTCAAAAGTTCCCTGCAGATGTCCAATCTTTGTTCTTTATGATTGTCTGTCAATTGCTTAGGAACCCATCTTGCGCTGACTTTTCTGTAGCCAAGTTCATCAAATACAATTCTATGGGCAGAAGTTTCCGAAATTTCAAGACTGCTTGCGATTTCATGAAGTTTCAACCTCCTGTCTTGACGAATAAGCTCATCAACTCGCTTCACATTGTCTTCTGACGTCGCAGTTATTGAACGCCCTCTCCCTTCCCTGTCTGTCAAGTCGGAATGGCCGGCTGCAAACAAATTACACCAGTGATAGACTTGTGTACGGCTTATAACATGCTCACCATATACACTCTGAAGGTCTTTATGAATTTCGGTAGGATTCAGACTTTTGGCGTTCAAAAAACGTATGACAGCTCTGATTTCTTCCTTTGACCAAGTTTCAAGGTGGGCTGCCATCTTTAAAATCGTCTAGAAATTCATTGTGCAAAATGATGCACTTCATAATTTCTGGGAATATCCGTAAGGAAATAAGGAATATCATCTCGTTTACAGAATTATAAAATCTCCACTGGTTGCTGAGCAATGGGCATTTTTCGGTTATTTCTGAAAGAGCCCTCGTAGTAGTAGTAGTAGTAGTAGTAGTAGTAGTAGTAGTAGTAGTAGTAGTAGTAGTAGTAGTAGTAGTAGTAGTAGTAGTAGTAATACTACTACTACTACTACTACTACTACTACTACTACTACTACTACTACTACTACTACTACTACTACTACTACTACTACTACTACGAATAATAATAATAATAATAATAATAATAATAATAATAATAATAATAATAATAATAATAATAATAATAATTATAATAATAATAATATTAATAATGTACTTTATTCATCCAAAAAAAAAGAAAATTCGTTTACAGACGTGGCATGCATAAATATGTATAAACACAAAGTTGAGATTCTATGGCGACAATGTATACACACACATACACACACACACACACACATATATATATATATATATATATATATATATATATATATATATATATATATATATGCAAATGCACAAAAATGTAAAAAAAAATATACAACCAAGAACCAATAGCGACACTTTACACGATACTACCACAATCACCAGTGATAATGATAATAATTATTAAAAAATCACCGTCGTCTTGTAATAAATCTAGAAAGATCAACCGTATGACACTTGTTTTATTATCGACAATTCCTACTTCAGCCTTTCATCCACATGATATAATAGTTTATCATTAAATATTTATAATAAATCAAGTAAAAAGTTTAAAAACTGATTCCAAATTTCGTATGATATCCAGATCGAGGGAGTCGTAGGAATTCACGAATGCCATATATGGCAGTTGTCCGGAAGAAGGATCATCGCGTCTGCGCATGTCCATTGCAAGGACCTACAAGACTACATGGCTATGGCATCTAAAATCAAAGCTGTCTTCCACGGGGCTGGTATACACTCTACTACGATACAACCTGAAGTTGACAAGGTATGCATCGACTTATCTAAAAGCAAATCGATTCCTGTTTCCTTTAATGTTGGCGCGGCTATGTGGTCTTGTGATATGACACTAGCTTTCGGATCGGGAGGTCTTGGGTTCGGGCCTCGCTCGGCGCATAGTTGAGTCCTTGGAAAAGGCTCTTTATTCACATTCTCTCTCCGTACTCAGGTGTAAAATGAGTACCTAACCGTTAACAGCATTGTCCTGCCATCATGTCTCGTCCCAAATGTTACGTCATGCTGTTGGTCAGGAACCCTTTGTAAAGCACTTCGAGCACGTTTAGTGGATATTGCGCTATATAAAAAGTTCAAGGCGTTTGGGGTTTATAAAAACAAAAAGATGATGATAAACATATTTAATGTAAAATGAAATGAAAAAGAATTAAATAGATAAATATCTGATCCATAGCGTCAAAGTCCATAGGTGTCTTCCACGGGGCTGGTATACACTCTACTACTGTACAACCTCTAGTTGACAAGGTATACATCAGCTTCTCTAAAAGCATTACGTTTCCTGTTTAATCCAAGATGGCGATAAATTTGTGAAATATGAGAGGAAACATAAAAGCAATATATAGATAAATATGTCATAGCGTTATACACTCTACTATGGTACAACTTGAAGTTGTTAAGGTATGCTTCATTTTCTCTAAAAGCATAGCTCTTGTTTTCGTTTAAGACCGTGATAAATATATGGAATACTTAAAGGCGAGCTTCACTTCGAAAGATCACCGAGCTCGGAGAGGAGATGGACGACACCGAGCTATATAGGGAATGAGATTATCGGAAGAGTAGCGTCCCTTGATTTGACGTCACCTTACAGAGAGAACGTCAAAATGGTTTTGCGCATGCGTCTCTCTCGTCCTCGCTTTCGGTGAAGTGTCTCATGCCGCTTTCACCGGAAACGAGGACGAGAGACGCATGCGCACAATCAACTTGACGTTCTCTCTCTAATAACGTTTCCAATCAAGAGACGCTACTCTTCCGCTAATCTCATTCCCTATAGGTCCAGAGAAGAGATACATGGAATAGAAGTACAAAATAAATCTGATTAATAAAAATGTACATTGTTTCGTAACCAATGTGACGAGTTCGATACAGGGTTAAACCTTTTTCAACACGTCTTTTATTCAAAGATGACGAAATTCAATTCGATAAAATAATTTAATAAAAGATTTCTACACTTTTGCGTTTTTTACAATTCAAACTCTGTTCCCAATGTACACTTACTAGCAAGCTCGTGAAACAGTTGGGAACAAGTCCGAAATTTAAAAAAAAAGCAACTGTGTACTAATCATTTGTTATACTTGCCTGGCTGGTAAATTTTACATTGGAATATTTCATTATTTGTATTGTATCGGGTCGAAAAGGTTATTTGTGGCCCATCGTCTCAAAATGGTATTATCTCGGAACGATGCATATGCTAAAAAGCCGAATTAAACGTTAAACTGGTCAATTATATAAATTGTTGGCATTAACACCCTAAAATATGGTATCCATTCTCCTCAATAAAACATAAAAACTCAACACAAGTCTGATATTTCTGGCTATAAATTCAATTTTCAACATCCTAACAATACCGACTTAATACCGTTTTGAGGCGAAAGGTCACATTTGTGGGGATGAATCACGTGAGGAGACGTGATAGGATTTTTAAATCAAAATGAATGGAAGTGTCTATTGTTCGTGGTTGCCATTTTGATGTATTGTATCCATTCCCCTGAATGAAACATGTCAAATCTAGATACTTATTTCTCATACGTTTTGACGATATTATATATACATTAGATGTCACATCTGACTCAACCAGACACAATACACCTTGTATGCGATGTGTCATATGGTAATGATAATAATAGTAATAATAATAATAATAATAATAATAATATAATAATAATAATAATAATAATAATAATAATATAATAATAATAATAATAATAAATAATAATAATAATAATAATAATAATAATATATGGTCTAGTGGTATGACACTCGCTTTCGGATCGGAAGTTCGAAACCTCTCTCGGCGCATAGTTGAGTCCTTGGAAAAGGCTCTTTACTCACATTCTCTCACCTTATTCAGGTGTAAAATGAGTACCTGGCCGTTAACAGCGTTGTCTCTGTCCGAAAAAAATTGTAATATCGCCTATCAGACGTCATGTCCTGTACTACATGTTACGTGTTGCTGTTGGTCAGGGACCCCTTGTAAAGCATTTTGAGCACGTTTTATGGATATTGTGCTATATGAAAGCACATAATAATAATAATAATAATAATAATAATTAATAATAATAATAATAATAATAATAATAATAATAATAATAATATATAATAATAATATAATAATATAATAATAATAATAATAATAATAAACAACATCATCATAATATTATATATAATTATTATTATTATTATTATATTATTATTATTATTATTATTATTAATTATATTATTATATATTATCACTAATAATAATAATAAATAATGATCATTGTGATGAATTGTTATGTTTAAGTAAAACATTTGGTTATTTCCCTTTGTCCATAACAGCGCTCTGACCAGTCCGTTTGTTCCATCCAGTGTCCTGTGCGAGATGGAAGAAGCTCGTGTGTTGAGAACACTTGCTGTGTGGGGAGGCAACAGATGGCATAATAATATGACCTAGTTTTAATTGTTATTAATGTAATGTTGATTATTAATTTCTTACCACAACCATCATCCTCATCGTCATCATCATCGTCGTCGTCGTCATCGTCGTTATCATCATCTTCAACATCATCGTTATGAATAGCTACAACAAATTATAGCGGCATTACCGTCAAAATGGATTGAGATCTTTACTGAAACATAAAACTGGACAACAATATTTAAGTCACTATTAATGCTATGCGGTTAGGTAAAATACTCACAATTTCCGCCAGCCAGCTATAACCACCCAACATACAAATCTCTGTGTAACCTTGAACATTTATAGTCTGATTAATATAATTTAGTTAGAATTAATCATCAAAATGTATGTTTAAAATCAATAAAAAGAGCAGAGTGATGTCAATTTCGTTCCCTCTATAGATAGTATGCGCTTGGCTAAGAAGCTCATAACATTGCCATCCGGAAGTATATGGACCAACACACAAATCTGTGTGTATCCATGAACGTTTATAGTCGGGTTAATACAGTTCAGTGAGCATTACTCATGAACGCGGATGGCAAAAAAACAAAAACAAAGACCTGAGTGACGTCATCTTCGAACTATCTGTACGAAGGCGACGACCGTCTTTAAAAAAAGTGAGCTGTACTGTTAGATGTATTCAGTAGTTCCATACGAGACAGCGATATATTATAGAGACGCGAAACTTCTGGGATGGCAATAGGGTTTTGAAAGCAGACGATGCGTATCTAGGTCAGGCCGTGTCAAGTCGGTAAACATCCTCTCGTTCGTAATGTTGAGAATGTGTAATACAATTGAAATTTGACACGGGTTTTCGCAGCTCTCTGTATATTATTTAGATGTGATTTCTTCTCACCAAATTCTCTCAGACTATAGATAGTTCGAATGACGTCACTCAGGTCTGTGTTATTGTTTTTTGCCATCCGCGTTTATGAGTAATGCTCACTGAACTGTATTAACCTGACTATAAACGTTAATGGATACACACAGTTTTGTGTGTTGGTCCGTTATACTTCCGGATGACAATGTTATGAGCTTCTTAGCCAAGCGCATACTATCTATAAACTTTTATTGTTTTTGTAAGATTGGTATAGATAGTTCGAAGATGACGCCACTCAGGCCGTTGTTATTGTTTTTTACCATCCGCGTTTATGAGTAATACTCACTGAAGTGTATTAACCCGACTCTAAACGTTCATGGATACACACAGTTTTGTGTGTGGGTCCGTTATACTTTCGGATGGCAATGTTATGAGCTTCTCAGCCAAGCACATACTATCTACAGAAATCTATAAATGCCAAATGACAAATTCTGGTGTCGCAGGAATTATATATTGTTTTTGTTTGTAGACTGCCGATTTGGTGATTAAATCACTAAACTAATAAACATTCAAGATTACACATAGTTTTGTGTGTTGGTACATTATATTCGGCTGGCGGATGTTGTGAGTATTTTACTCAACGCATAGCATCAATAAATCATCATCATCATCATCAGCAGCAGCAGCAGTAGCAGCAGCAGCATCAGCAGTACCATTGTTCCCGTATAGTCCGTTCCAAGTCCCGTGCGCATGGAATATCGCAAATGGGAGAGATCGATATTCATGATTTCATCCAACCTAGTCATCGATCACATGATTTGTTGCTGTACAACGATTGGACATTTCTCAATCTATCTAAACACGCTGCTTTGTTTATACAAGTTGTAAACATGCCCACGAGTTATGCTGAGCAAAATGACCAATTGTAACGTTGCATATTTCTCAAACTGAACACGTTTCACTATATATAGGTCATTTTGAGCACACTTTGCAATGTGACCAATGACCTTGAGCACATGGAAATGTAATATAGATCATGCCCATTCCTCCAAATTTACGAAAGGTGGTGCCATGATTTTTTAATATTTTTTTTTGCATGCGGGCTTATATTTTAAGTGACATACGAATTTTGATACCGATAGTGGATAGACCAAATACTTTTCTCCCAATGCCGAATTCCTTTGATTTTTCATCGTTTGCAATAAAATATGACTAAAAAATATGATTAAATAAAATATTTTTACAGTAATGGTGTGTTGATTCTCTTTCCCGTGGGGAAAATAACCATTACAAAGTTGCATACAGTGGCGTTGCTCAGCAAATAATTTTAGGTTGTTTGAAATTATTTAATAATAGATAACATGTATCTAGTACTTCACAGCGTTTAAAACTTTATCTCTTCCCTGGTGGGCAACGTAACACATTGGACGACACAAGCAGCCCGTTAGGTGTTTATACATTTTTCGGACAAAGACTGATGTAAAAAAAAAAAAAAAGGGAGTCCTCGAATTTTACGCCCGTCTCTGATAGGACAAAGGAGAAGTGCCTTCACAAAGACAAAACACCCGATCAACTACAACAATGTTGTCTCTGTCAAACCAAAAATTGGTAGTAAAAGGCTCCATGTCTCGTTCTACATGTTACGTGTTGCTTTGGTCAGGGACCCCTTGTAAAGCGCTTTGAGCATGTTTAGTGGATATTGCGCTATATGAAAGCAAAAGTTGTTTTTTTCTACATGATATAAAATTTGATGAAAACAAATAAATCAAAGTTGAATGAAGAAAAGACTGAAATTGTCATTTATTTAGGTCCTCCCAATATAACAAATTCCATTGGAAATATCAAATGTAACATAAATGGCTCGATTGTGCAAAGCTCACCGGCTATTAAAAATCTTGGCATCTTTAAGGATGGGAATATGACATTAGACGGGCACATACAATATCTGTCTCAATACCTAACATTCCAACTTAACAGAATTGGCAAAATTAGAAACTACATAAATACAGATGTGACAAAACCTTGATTACATCATTGTTTCTTTCAAAACGTGACCATTGTAACTCTCTCTTTTCAAACTTCACCAATGAGAGATTACTTAGCCTGTAAAAATTCAAAACGATGCTGCAATATAGACTTAGATCTTATCCTTACATTCACTGACTTACGAATAAACGGATAATCATCGAGTAATCTTCGAATAATCTAGAAATAATAATGTATAGTAATAATTAATAATAATAATAATAATAATAATAATAATAATAATAATATAATAATAAATAATAATTAATAATAATATTAAAATAATAATAATAAAATAATGAATAAATAAATGTACTAATATAATACGAGTGAGAGTTGTCAGGGGGGGGAGGGGGGGATTGAGGTGACTTTGCTGTTTTAAGGAAATAAAAGACTCATTTAGAATGCCAACTTAAAATTCTTCAAGTAATAAACACCTATGGAAATGCTATCCTATAATAAATGGTTATTAATTAATTTTTTTTTTGAGCACCCGTCCGGGTTTTATCCGCGGACAGCGGGTAATGAGTTGATAATCGTTACAACTCTATTTCGAGATTAGTCCTTAAGCGCAGCAAGAAACAACTTCTGGTAAAAGATCTTCACTGACTTCCTTTGAAGGAGCGATATTGTACAATATTCTGATATTGTGTTTTAAATGCCTCAAAACATATCAATCAACTTATCTTTATTATAAATTAAAGTTATATAATACCAAACCGATCCCTTCGCTCGTCATCCGATGGAAAATTGCTTGTCACCTCTATGTACCCATTATTCGTCAGCTTTCCGGTAAAACCAGCGCGATTTCGAGTGGGTCGAGTCTCAGCCTTCTCATTCTCGATCCACTTTCGATTTTACGCTTTCTGGCACAAAACTTGAATTTTATTTTGGTTGCAACGATGTCTTTATTCTCTTTGGACTATTTACTGTGACATAGTATACATATACTTCTACTTCATGCTGGATTATCCTTAATTAATTGTGTGTATTTCATACTGTTTTTTTTTTTAAATTTTACTCGTAATTTCATGCTCTAGCTGAGTCAACAGTGAAACGATAACAAACACACATCAACAAATTTACTAGACTCTGATCTCTTTGGTTGTCAACAGTTTCACCCTTCAGACATCGTTTACATTTTCTTATCATTTGTCATTTTACTGTCTTGGTTAATTTGTAAGACGCTTAGCCTTCTCGTGCAATGTCTTTCTTTGCCTTTCCTTCACGTTTATTTGCTGTGTTGACTTCTTCTCCGTTGCCTGATAGTTTCTTTTATTTATCACTATTTCAATCGAATTTTTAAAAAAATCTTAATTTTGATATTCCCTCCATAAATCAGCAATAGCAATGTAGGCTGTCTCATTAAAAACAAGTAGGGGTGTGGTTGTGTGGGAGAAAGAGTGGTGGTGGTCCTAAGATAGTTTACATCAAATTTTAATTGTCACTATGTCATAGGAAGTCAAACCACTTGATGTACCTAGTTGGTTGGGCTCTGGTGTTTTCTATCATATTGCGGAAATGCTCTGGTTTGTTTTTTGTTTGGTTGCAAGACAAACTACAAAAGCAGACAAGCAGGAAGTATCAGTTTATAGATTTCCACTGGAAGAAGACAAAGATGCTTTGCATGCTTGAGTTCGCAGCCTACCGCGTTTGTCTCAAAACTCATGAAGTGACAAAAATCATGGGTGTTTGTGCCTTACATTGGTCACCAAATAAGCCTTTGATACAACGAAATAGACACCTTGTCCCTGCTGTGCCACCATCGTTATTTAATGTCCTAAAATCATTTGTACCAAATACTCACAAGTAAAAACCCTTCGACCTACGTGTAAGGCCTTGTCTGTTGTTCGCTCAGTGGAACCTGACCAGCTTGTAAAGTTTGAAAGATTAGATAAGTTTCACATCGACAACTTCAATGCAGAGTTGAAAAATAAGTTGAAATTTTGCATGAATATCTGAAGACGATAAAGGTTATTTGATTATAAGTAAAGCAAGGCACTGGCCTATTCATAGATTTTCAATCTATCTCTCAAACCCATTGAAACTGGCATTACCTCAACCTCAAATTTAAACTTTGAATGTGAAGGTTTACTTTAAATTGAGGGGAATCGCTGACTCATTCACATCAGTTTCTCGCTGGAGTAAGTTTGATGAACTTACACGGTATTGGAGATTGGATCCCATCCCTGAAGATAAAAAAACTCGACTCTTTGTGCCATTTTAACGCCTTGCACAAAGTACCTGAAAACAACAAACTTTATACCTTGCCTTTGACGGGTACCGAGTGACCGAGTTGTTAAGGCAGTGCACTGTGATCAGGAAGGTTCTGGATTCGAGCCCCGCTTCAGACACTTTCTGTTTTTCCTTGGGCAAGATTATTAACCCCCAATTTGGACAACATGGTTGATTCCTGTTGACATCAGTGTCATGGTCTCAAGTGAGTAAAGAGCTACTGGACTATGCATAAAGATATATGTAGAGTGAGGCCCCAGAATTTACTAGTTACTATAAATGAAAAACAATTAACGATTTATTTACAATGAAATAAAAAATAATGATGAAATTTAATTAAAAGAGATAAACAGTGATCGTGGCAGTTACAAATAGAGATGTGAATATATTACGTAACTTATGATAATATGTCAGGTTCTTAAGTTTACGTTTCCAGGCAGTTGACAGGCTTGGATGATATATTCGTCTGATAATAGGCTCGTAAAATTCCACTTCCAGGCAATTGGTAAGGGGTTATTGTGTAATTCCTTGACAGCGGGCTCGGGTTTGATCCTTGAAGATTATACAATCAAAGTTAAAAGCTCCGGCGTCTTAATGGTGTAGATATGATATCTACAAAGTCCCAAAAGATAAAAATCTTCCAGTATATATAAGGAATAGAGCGACTTGCCGTCCGGCATAGATTGTGGAGAGAAGTGAGTGTCGAATGTTAGACCTATCAGCTTTTATAATAAGTGGCTACGTGACAGAATGTAGAACGAAAAGTATTCACTAATTAGAAAGTAATTCGAGGGAAGGCTATAAAAGGAAAGACGATCTAATATTAGAAGGTAAAGTTTATCTAAGCCTACCGAAATATAACTGGAGTGAGATGAATTCAGTTCTTAATAAAATAAAATTTAATAAGATAATTCTGAACAACCTTTACTGTGACATCCCCCACCCACGTTTAAAATATACTCTTTAACCATTATGGGAAAGATAGATTTTACAAACGGAAGTAAATTTACTATCATGATACTCTAGCATTAATCCATTGTTATGATTTGTGCTACAATTAAATTATTTATTAACTAGACATGGAAATGTTTATACTAACGTAGGTATATGAATGGGTGACAATAACAATGAAAGATTGTGATTACAAATCATTGTGATGAACAACATGATGGCAATGTGATTACAAATCATTGTGATAAACAATAGTGATGGCAATGAAGCATGATTTAAGTCGATGATATGAAGGTAATTTACTGAATGAAATGAATGAAAATGTAAATGAAATATTGACATTTCAATTATTAATCATAAATGAGTGAAAATTCATAACAATAATAGATAAAGAGAAGATTTCCCAAATCATGAATGGGTTGGTATATATATATCCAAACAATACTCAATGTTACATTAAGTTGGGTCATCATGTTTACAAATAAAATTATCGAAATTGTGCGTTCTGATTTGGCATAATTTTCGAGGTAACTAACAGTATGCATGAGAGGTTAAGTTATACCCTTCTCACGTGTTTACACTAATCGAGAAAGTAGGTCGGCGTGAATATTTTCACAGCCTGGTATGTGAGAGATACTGAAAGAGTAATTTTGCAAAAATAGACTCCACCTTAGTACTCTACTATTATTCATTTTGTTATTTCTTATGTACGTGAGTGGTTTATGGTCCGTTTCGACCACAAACTCTTTTAGCAGTAGATATCTGCTGAATGTCTTTAAAGCAAAGACGATGGCCAGTCCTTCACGCTCTATTACAGAGTATCGTGATTCTCTGTCCAATAATTTTCTGCTTGCATATAAGCAAGGCATTAGAGTTCCCTCATGCTCCTGTAATAGTACACCTGCGATGCCCTTATCAGACGCGTCAGTTCTTACAACAAATTCTTTAGACATGTCGGGTAATTTAAGAATTGGTTCTGAACAGAGTAATGCCTTTAATTGGTTAAAGCTATTATGACACGCTTCTGTCCAAACAATTTTGTTCGGTGACCCATTCTTTGTCAGATATGTTAGCGGTGTCGCGATGTGCGCGAAGTTGTAAATGTATTTCCTGTAAAAATTTAGGAGCCCAAGTACTTTGCGTACTTCTTTTTTTGTCTTAGGTGGTTGCAATTGTGCGATTTTTGTTTGTTTTTCTGTCTCGGGTGTCTGTGTCCCATGACCAACGGTATGATTGATCCTGCATTTGAAGCTTCGATATTAGTAAACATAGGTTGCGACACTGTGTCTCTATCAAAATACTTTTTTAGCATATTTGCATGGAATGTCTTTGTTGTGTTGTTAATTTTAATCTCGTAATTAACATTAGATTTTACTGCTGTTATTTTGAATGGTCCTTTCCATGTAGCTAAAAGTTTACTCGAGTCATCGGGTAAGAGTATTAGTACTTTGTCACCAATCTCAAATTTTCTTGATTTGCTTTTTCGATCGGAGTATTCCTTGTATTTCTCTGCTTTTTTAGTGACGGATTCCTGTGCTAGCTTACACGTGTCCTCTATTCTGTCTTTCAGGTTTCTTACATATTCGTAAGCAAACATAATTTCGTTATTGTCCTCCTCATTCCCTTTACAAATGTCGGCTACTATATTGATCGGGCCGCGAGGTGATCGTCCATACATCAACTCAAATGGGGAGTAGCCTGTAGATTCTTGGGGTATTTCTCTATATGCAAATAGGATTGCTGGTAAGTATCTGTCCCAATCATCTGGTTTTTCTGCTGACACTTTTCTTAACATATTCTTTAGAGTGCCATTAAATCTTTCACAAAGACCATTTGCTTGGGGGTGGTAGGGAGTTGTGAATGAGTGTTGGATTCCCATGAGTTTCATGGTTTCATGCATCATATGTGATGTAAATTGGGGTCCATTGTCCGACATTATCTCATTTGGTATGCCTATTCTAGTAAAAATTGTCATCAATGCTTCAGCTATGTGATCCGATGTAGTTGATTTCAATGCTATCGCTTCTGGCACCTGGTTGCGTAATCGACTAGTGTTAGTATGTGTGTATGGTTTCTATCTGATTTTGTTAAAGGGCCTATAATGTCAATTGCAACTTTTTGAAAAACTTTTTCAATAACTGGGGTTGTCTCTAATGGCAATCTCGGTATTCTGCCTTTTGCGACTCTTCTTTGGCATGTGTCACACGATTTCACATATTCTCGGACGTCTTTAGTAATTCCAGGCCATGTGAAATTCTCGGATATTCTCTTCAATGTGGAAGAGCTCCCAAGATGTCCAGAAGTTATTGAATCGTGCGCTATTCCAAGGATTTTGGTTCTGTAAATACTCGGCGTGACCAGTTGTTTAGCTATTTTGTTTCTTTTTCTATGTAACCTGAACAGAATATCTTTTTCAATGATGTATTCAACTTTTGATTTCGTCCCTTTGTTTGCGATATTGAAATATGATGTTAAAGTCGGGTCCTTTTTCTGTTCTTCAATGAACCTGTTCCTGTCAAATTGTTGTGGTTCAAGAGAAATAGTCATTGGCTTCTCTGTTGTCTTAGTCATCTTTCTTGTTTCTGCTAGACAAGCTGTTTCTTGGGTTAATGACCATTCTTTTACATCTGTTGGGTTGTCTTTAAGACCTTTTATATTGCCAACAATAACATCAGCGACGGGGTTGGGAAGTATACAGCATTCCACTATTCCTGTATAGTATGGGGTTTCTATGTACACATTAGCTGTTTCAAAGGTTTCGACTGTGCCACTGAATGTGATGCATTGTACCGTTTTTCCAGTTTTGTCTTCGTCATTGATCAAAGATGCTTTTATTCCTACTGTACTGCATCCTGTGTCTCTCAAGATTTTGCAATCAGTTCCATTAGCTTTGCCTTCACAAAAAAATAGCGATCCTGACTTGTGAGTTTGTGTTAAAAGTGACATACCTTTCACGCAATA
This sequence comes from Berghia stephanieae, assembly GCF_034508935.2. NCBI lineage: Eukaryota > Metazoa > Mollusca > Gastropoda > Nudibranchia > Aeolidiidae > Berghia > Berghia stephanieae. Next base: position 40,538,975 of record NC_088367.1, on the reverse strand, counting down.
CACATTTATATTTTCTCCTGACATTACTCGTGTCTGATTGTTTACACTTGTTTGGAGTGATGCATTTGCAGTTTCTTTTGGATATCCCACGATTTTGTAACATTTGTCTGCTGTGTGGCCTTTCATTCCACAATATTGACATTTAATTATAGGTTTGTTGGTTTTCTTATACTCAGTATTAGTGTCAGTGCTATTTCTTGTTTTGTTTTGATAGGATCGGCTATGGTCTCTATTGAACTGTTTGTTCCATGGTTTGTTACTATGATCATCTTGTTTCACTTGCGTGTTCCGAGTGATTGATCGGCTCGTTCTATTTGAGTAATGAACGTTAGGTGTACATGGACTCTGAGCAGCGGCAGCGTAGTATGGTTCCTTCAATGTTCTGCTAAGGGGTGTCAATGGATGTGCGCTGTTAAAGTTTTCTGCGTAGGTTTTATAATTTGTCCAAGTTTTCTGGCTTTCTCTCTTTAAAGAATGCGACTAAATCTGGGTTGCAAGCTTGATAGATTCGATTCTTCAGCGTGAGATAGTAAAGGCCTGCAAAGTCGTCTTGTTTTACGTTTGCCAACTCAAGCCACCGATTTAGAAATTGAGTAATTCGGTTCACGAATGTATTAAAGTCTTCTCCACTTTCCGGTTTTGCAGTGTGAAACCTTTCCTGGTAACCATCTTCCGTTAATCTAAATATTTTTAGTAGAGCGTCTTTAATTTTACCATAATCATCTGCATCTTCAGTTGTTAAGGTATAGAAAACTTTTAGCGGTTCTCCAGATAAGCAGTTAATCAAGGCTGTGGCCCATTTGCTTTCTGGCCAACGATAACCTTTAGCCTGAACTTCGAATCGGTGTAAGAAGGATTCTAGACAGTCTGAGCGTTCATCGTATGTTGGCATGCGTGGAAGTTTCACGAAAAATTCATCACTATTATTATGTTTTCTTTCATGACCGGTTTTTTGTTTTTTCAATTTCCAGCATCATTTGGGTCCTTTTGGTTTCTTCTTCTGCTAAAGCCATTTGTCTTTTTAGTTCCCTTTCTTGGACTCTTTCTTCTCGTTCTTCTCTACGTATTCTTTCTTCATTTTCTTCTCTACGAATTCTTTCTTCGTGTTCTTTTTCTTCTCTACGAATTCTTTCTTCATTTTCTTCTCTACGAATTCTTTCTTCGTGTTCTTTTTCTTCTCTACGAATTCTTTCTTCGTGTTCTTTTTTTCTCTACGAATTCTTTCTTCATTTTCTTCTTTTATTTCTCTTCGCACCATGAAAATATTCTTTCCTGGGGTATTTCTAAGTCCTTTGCGAGACTTAAGTATCTTTTATATGTTTCCATTTTTGCAATAAATTAGTTACGATGTTTTATATATATTATATTGACAGGATACTGTTACTGACTGTTTTATTTATTTACACTTACTGGAATGAACTGTTCTATTTTAAGAAATCTCTCTCTCTCTTATTTCAACTTATTATGTATGTTGAATTTGATGCCTTTTATCGTTATATCTTATAAAGCAATGTGTCAATACAATGCGGAGTTATTATGACTTGTGTCAATAACAATGTGTCAATCGCGTGTACTCTAAACTATGTTACTACGAAAAATTTATCACCAATGTTTGTGACTCGTCGCTAGTTTGTGTACAATTATTCGCAATGACGCTAATATACTAGAGTGTGATAACAATAATAGGATGCCAAAATAATCCCAAGTTATCTATCACTAAATATAACACGACGGTTAGTAGACTCCTTTTATTATTATTTGTTTTTAAAGACTCACTTTTCAGAACATAATATATAAGTGGTTTTCGGTAACAGTAATATGCCAAAAATGCATTTAAAACAAATCACTATGCAAAACAAATCACGATGTCTATAGTTACTATGTGATGCCCAACTCATGTAAAAGAGAATAATGAAGGATATATTTACCAACTCAGTTCGTGGCTGGGACCTCTCTCTTGTTCAATGGTTGTTCAACAATTGTAATTAGGCATTGAAGAGTGTTTAACAGTGATGTCTGAAATACAAAACAATAAAATATCGTAAGATTTACAATAGTTACAAAATGTGTTCACAACACTGAGTGATTGGATGATAGGTGAATGAATCGTTATGGAATGTAAACATATTGAAAACAATTCATGAATGAGGCAAACAACAAAATGAAATGAGTGATATAATAACAAAGTGGACAAGGAATGAATGAATGAATGAAAAACTGAGTGAATAGATGAATGAATGAATGGATCATGTATGAATGAAAGAATGAAGGGAGGAATAAATGTATGAATGATTGGATAAATGAGTGAATAAACGAATGAATGGATGAATGAATGAATGAATAAATAAATGAATGAACAATGAATGAATGAATAATTTATAAATGAATAAATAAATGAAGGAATGAATCAATAAAATGCTATTCAATTTGAATGAAAGAATGAATGGATAAATTGCTATTCCTTTGAAATGAAGAAATGAAAAAGAAAAAAAAATAATCTTGTAAATAGGGAGTTCAATTAAAATATGATCAAGTGGGGCAATTAAGAGTTTTACAATTTCAACTTTAAAGTTAGATGAAATAGATATATGTAACTAAATAAATTCAATTCTTTATATGTGTCCCCTCCAAAATGTCATGGTCTCAAGTGAGTAAAGAGCTACTCGACTATGCATAAAGATATATGTAGAATGAGGCCCCAGAATTTACTAGTTACTATAAATGAAAAACAATTAACGATTTGTTTACAATGAAATAAAAATAATGATGAAATTTAATTAAAAGAGATAAACAGTGATCGTGGCAGTTACAAATAGAGATGTGAATATATTACGTAACTTATGATAATATGTCAGGTTCTTAAGTTTACGTTTCCAGGCAGTTGACAGGCTTGGATGATATATTCGTCTGATAATAGGCTCGGGCTCGTAAAATTCCACTTCCAGGCAATTGGTAAGGGGTTATTGTGTAATTCCTTGACAGCGGGCTCGGGTTTGATCCTTGAAGATTATACAATCAAAGTTAAAAGCTCCGGCGTCTTAATGGTGTAGATATAATATCTACAAAGTCCCAAAAGATAAAAATCTTCCAGTATATATAAGGAATAGAGCGACTGGCCGTCCGGCATAGATTGTGGAGAGAAGTGAGTGTCGAATGTTAGACCTATCAGCTTTTATAATAAGTGGCTACGTGACAGAATGTAGAACGAAAAGTATTCACTAATTAGAAATTAATTCGAGGGAAGGCTATAAAAGGAAAGACGATCTAATATTAGAAGGTAAAG
>NC_088367.1:40510692-40530692 GCF_034508935.2 Berghia stephanieae | reverse complement strand
TACTACTACTACTACTATTAATACGAGAATAAATGAATAAGAAACAAAACCCAAATCAATTGAATCAAACTTCGAGGGACATAACAGTTTTTTTATTCCATTAAAAGACAAACACAGAGAGAATGGTTTTGTTTTATCTTTGCCTGATCCTTATAGTTTTACATTATAGATAGTTTTAAGCTTTTTAATACTACTACTGCTACTACTACTACTACTACTACTACTACTACTACTACTACTACTACTACTACTACTACTACTACTACTACTACTACTACTATACAGCGCTCATTCTCGTGTAAAACACAAGCTCTGGGCACTTTACAATATAAATTATCAATTTTAAGTGAAAAAAAAATAATAATTCATAGCCAAATCAAGGATTCATAGAGTCAATAAAAACAAATACAGTAAAAATGTGTCTTGAGATTCTTTTTAAAGGTAGGTAAAGACTTACACTCCCTAAGACCACGTGTTAGTTCATTCCAAATCTTGGGGTCGAAACAAGCAAACGATCTATCACCAAATTTTGTTCTTGATCTTTTTTCCGAACTTTCCGTTTGGTCATTACATGATCTTAAAGTGTAATTTTCAAGTTTACACATGACCACGTGATCTGTGAGATATGCCGGTGCTATACCAACCAAACACTTATAAACAAGACACGCTGCTTTGTATTATGTGCGCTTTTCAATGGGCAACCAGTGGAGAGAGGCCAACAAAGGGTTCCATGATCAATTTTTTTTTTGCCAAAAACTAATCTTGCTGCACTGTTTTGCAGTAGTTGTAATTGTTTAATAGAAGCCTGAGGCTAGTTGACAAGCAGGGAGTTACAATAATCTAATTTCGAAAAGATGAGGGAAACAACCAATGTTTTACATGTTCCAATTGCAATATACTGACGGATCGAACTGTTTTTCTTCAATTGAAAGTATAAAGATTTACAGAGAGCAGAAATGTGAGCTGACATTCTCATTTGTGAATCAAAATAGACACCCACATTTTTCACCGTCTTTGAAACTTTGATCTTTTCACCCCCAATCAACACCTCAATACTATCATTCACCTTCAACTGCCCTCATTTCCCACAATCATCACTTCTGTTTTTGACTCATTCATTTTCAACTTGTTTGCATCCATCCACTCTTTTACATCCGTCACACATTCTTCCACATGTTTCACAATACTTTCGAGATTTTTAGTTTTATCAGTAGCATAATGCTGCTTATCATCTGCATAGAGATGATAGCTCAGCCCATGACCAGTGATGACATTAGATAACGGAGAAGTATACAAAACAAAAAGAATTGGACCCAAAACAGAGCCTTGAGGAACACCAAGAAAGTTTATCTAAAATCATAACCTGTTGCTTTCTGCCATATAAATAAGATTCAAACCACTTCAAGACAGTCCCAGACAAGCCAAAAGTTATATTAAGTCATTTAATGAGAATACCGTGATCAATAGTATCAAACGCCGCCGAAAAGTCTAACAATGTCAGAAGAGAAACAGAACCTTTATCTAAAACATCAAGCAAATCACTCGCAACACAGCACATAGCAGTTTCTGTGCTGTGGTAAGAATGATAAGCTGACTGAAATTTTTCCCATAGATTGTTTTCATGGAGATGTTGTGAAAGACGTCTGAGTACAACTTTTTCAAGGATTTTAGAAAGAAATGGCAGATTTGAGACGGGACGGTAGTTACTAAGGTCATTTACATCGAGGTTTGCTTTTTTATGAGAGGCTTTACAATTGCATGTTTATAGATATCTGGGACTTGTCCTGAGATAAGTAATATGAGTTATGCAAGGTAACAATTCAGGAAGAGACAATTTCAAAATATTAGTTGGTAAAGGATCTAAATCACATTACTTCGAGGGAGATGAACAAATTATTTTAGAAATCTCTTCTTCAGTTGGTTCTTTAAAACAAGAGAGTCCCTGTGAACCCGAAAAAGGGTGGAAATTTAAATCTTCATTTTGCACGAGGTCCAAATTGTTCCTAATTTTCGATATTTTTCCCGAAAAGAAATCTGAAAATGCATCCGGCTCTTTTTCTACCGGGATATTAGTGGGTAGACACATGCCCTTTTCTTCTCCTAAAAGTTCCTTTGAAACAGAGAAAAATTCCTTAGTGTCCCTCACTGATGATAGTTTCGTTTTATAATAGTTTCTTTTTGATCTTTTGCAGGTGGTTTTATACTTATGCTTTTTTGCTATATATATATCAGCCGGTCAATCTCAAGGCCCGATTTTCTCCACGATGCCTCAGTATTTCTATTTTCCCTTTTGGCAATTTTTTCACTCTGGTTAAACCACGGAGACGTGTTCCTGGAATTTATTTTTCTAGTTGTCTTTGGCGCATGCCTGTCGGTGACGTTGCGCAGTACGTCGTCCGTTTTCTGTGCTGATGGTATATCCATTCTTCCTAGTTCCTCTGACAGATTATTTTTGAAGGAACTACTGTCTATTCTTTTAGTATCCCTAGACACTATCTTGACTTTCTTTGCTATCTCTTTGATGCATTTGAGAGTCGCCAGAATCAGATTGTGGACTAAAATTTCTTTTTTGATGTTTTTAATTGATTCAACAAGCGAGGGTGTATCAATGATGAACCAGTCCAAGATGTGCCCCAATCTTTGAGTTGGAGAGGTCACTAACTGAGTCAGGCCATGTTCATTCAGCATATTTTTTATAATTTTAATGAGACTATTCTGATCAACATCAAACGGAATATTAAAATCGCCGATAATATTTTTTCGTTTATTTGATGTGTCTTTTGATACAAAATCAGAAAATTCGTCATCAAAATCATTCTGTCTCAGTTGTTTTTTTTGCTTGGGGGTGGTCTCTAGATACAAGTGATTAAAAATGAAATTTGAGGGTAGGTCAATGTGGTTTGGACACACTCAAAACTTTTGAACAAAATTGGCCTGTTTTGTATTTTAGACGAAAGAGTGTGTTTGTATATGATGGCGATCCCCCCTCCAGATCGTCCTTTTCTTGGGAACGATTCCATCTTGTAGCCGGGAGGTGTCATTTCTTTCATTATAGGTTCATCACCAAACTGACGCAACCATGATTCAGTTATTTATAGAATATCGATATCGTGTTGATCTATGACATTGATTATATCGAATGTCTTGTTTCTCGATGACTGTGCGTTCATATGGCCAATACAAATTTTATTTTTCCATGACTTGGTCTTGTGTCGTTTGTCAATATTTTTGTCAACGTCTGTGGTGGTCGATTTGAACGATGCCAGTTCACTGGACGTCGCGGGACTGTTGTTTCAATAACATCTTGTTTACGTCGACCACCCCGTTTATAGATAGAATGCGCTTGGCCAAGGAGTTCACAACATTGCCATCCGGAAGTATAACGGACCAACACACAAACTCTGTGTAACCATGCACTTTTATAGTCTGGTTAATACAGTTTAGTGAGAACAACTCACAAACGCGGATGGCAAAAACAATAACAAAGGCCTGAGTGACGTCATTTGCATACTATCTATACACAATCTTTTGTTGATTGTAATGGTGTTCACGTTTGAGGTAGGAGTGTATGTTTTCAATTTGTAATCAATAAAAGCGCAGGGTGAATAAAAGTCCAACGACAGCCGACAGTAAAAATTGGTTGGAGAACGAGTAAAAATGGCGGGGTCTTGGTGAAACATTGTAAAATAGTCCGAAACAATTTCGATAAAAATGATGTCGAAACCCTATAAAATATAATTAAAACAATACCACAATGGTATCTTACGTGTTGTACAAAAATCCTTGAATAAAAATTGAATTAAAATAAGACGTGTAAATCCTTGAAATCGGTAAAAATTGAAGAGAATGTCACAACAACAAAAACACGTCTTGCCTGTTAGGCAACTACACTTTCTAATATAACAATAACAAGAAGAAGAAGAAGAAGAAGAAGAAGAAGAAGAAGAAGAAGAAGAAGAAGAAAAATGATGATAATAATAATAATAATAATAATAATAATAATAATAATATAATGATAATAATAATAATAATAATAATAATAATAATAATAATAATAATAATAATAATAATAATAAAATAATAATAATAATAAATATAATAATAATAATAATAATAATAATAATAAAAAGGATCATAACTCTAATTTTTTTTAAATTCCAGATTTATATCCAAACGTTTTATCAGGTAGGGAATCAGGCAGATTAGTTGTTTTTAGATGTTTTTAGACTTCTCCATAATGGTGACGGTCTCTTGAAGAAAGTCCAGACTTCCGCTCACTTTCCACCAAAGAGCTTTGTTTCTCTCGTCATATTCAAACGGTTTGTCAAGCTTTCGCTGTTCCTTCAGACGTTTAGCCATCGATTCAATGGACTCTTGATAACTTGATCCATTTCCCGGAAATGTCACATATCCACTGCATCTCGCTGTGGCTTCAAAGTATTCTGTGGAATAGATGAATGAGGGCATTTTGCAGAGATAATGAACATAATAATGATGATAATAATGATAATAAGTAATAATAATAATAATAATAATAATAATAATAATAATAATAATAATAATAATAATAATAATAATATAATAATAATAATAATAATAATAATAATAATAAATAATAATAATAATAATAATAATAATAATAATAATAATAATAATAATAATAATAATAATAATAATAATAATAATAATAATAATAATAAATAATAATAATAATAATAATAATAATAATAAAAATTATTATTAACATGTGACCTTCATAGTGAAAAGTGTTCACAGATTTTAAACTACCTAACAATACGATTGGTCATTGTGTTCAGCTTGACACATGGGTATGGTTACAACTTTTATAAACAAAGCAGCGTGTTTACATTTGTTCAGAAATGTCCAACCGTTAGACAGCAACAAATCACGAGGTCGATGACTCGGCTGGACGAAAACATGAATATAGATCGCTCCCATTACTTCACCCAGCCAGTAGCACATATAACTTTTACATTTAATCCCAGACTACGCTATTTACGCCTGCTACATCGCGGGTGTAAATTTTACCCGTTTAGTCCCTCGTTTAGTCTAAGATTTTTAATAGTCCGGCTTCATCAATAGCTCGTAACGCGCATTAGTCCGAGACACTGGATTTAGTCTCGGACTATCGTCATAGTCTCGGTCCATGAATCAGGCCTCAACGCCTTTTAGTCTGAGACTACGGATTTAGTCTCGGACTATCGTCATAGTCTCGGTCCATGAATCAGGCCTCAACGCCTTTTAGTCTGAGACTACGGATTTAGTCTCGGACTATCGTCATAGTCTCGGTCCATGAATCAGGCCTCAACGCCTTTTAGTCTGAGACTACGGATTTAGTCTCGGACTATCGTCATAGTCTCGGTCCATGAATCAGGCCTCTGGGCTCTGATTCATGGACCGAGACTATGGTAGTCTCAGGCTATAGCAAAGTCTGAGACTTTGTAGTCTAAGACTTTGGGAAGTCCGAGACTACGGAAAGTAAGCTATTCATGGAGTCAGACTTCGTCCCTGACTATCAAGTCTCTGACTACGCTTGCGAAGTCTTAGACGACAGGTCAATCTATTTTTAACTGAGGATTCCTCGGAAACGTATCACAAAACGTCATAGAAATGTGTTACTTTTCCAGTTGCGCATGCGTCATACGAAGTAACACAGAAATCATATCTATTTGTTCTTCGTGTTTGTTTTGATCGTTTTATTATATTTTTTGGCCCCACAAATAAAAATAGAGTGAGACAAGTTTAGGGGTGTAAAAATTGCTTGAGAATGTGTGTGTGTGTAATGTTTTTAGTAAATATAAGTAACGATGACACTTATCCACTGTGTAGCGTTGTTCTAAGTAGAGAGCGGTGGGCGCTGCCTGAAGCATGGGGTCCCGAAAATACTAACGAAAGAATAATGATGGAGAGGAATCGGTGAGAACAATACCGACAATGGGCGTTTCGGGTACAAACCCTTCGTCGGTACATCAAAAAACAAATAAAATGAAATGCAGTATAAATTGGATCGTCTGTACTCAACGATGGTTGTAGTGTGGACGACTCGTTAGCGTGGTGTGATAGAAATGATAAGGCCAGTGAGAGACTGAAATTTCTAGAAATAATGGACGATAAAAGACATAATAGAAATGTAATAGTAGTCGCAGTAGTAGTAGTAGTAGTAGTAGTAGTAGTAGTAGTATAGTAGTAGTAGTAGTAGTAGTAGTAGTAGTAGTAGTAGTAGTAGTAGTAGTAGTAGTAGTAGTAGTAGTAGTAGGAGTAGGAGGAGGAGGAGGAGGAGGAGGAGGAGGTGGAGGAAGTTACTATGAAACTGTGTGTGTGTGTGTGGGGGGGGGGGAGGAGTCCCTGGAGAGTGTTTTGAATGGGCAAGATGATGAGTGTATGTGCGATTGTCGAATCTTCGAGAAAAGAAAAGAAAAAAATTATTATAATAATAAATAATGAATAAATAAATGAATAAATAAAAATAAATATAAAATCAAAAACTGTCGGGTATACTTGTTCTAATCGCTGTACAATTACTTCCCCCAGCGTAGAGCACTATTGATTTTGAAATTTACTCCCAGACTACGATATTTACGCCTGCTAAATCGCGGGTGTAAATTTCACCCGTTTAGTTCCTCGTTTAGTCTAAGACTTCGCGTAGTCCGGCTTCATGAATAGCTTACAACGCCGTTTAGTCTGAGACTACGGATTTAGTCTAGGACTATCGTCGTAGTCCCGCTCCATGAATTAGAGCTCTGATTATGTGGGTCTTGGACGACAAGTAAATTAGACTTCAACAGTCGTGATGCCACTTCCTACCTAATGACGCATGGTAACTTAGTAACACTGGCTCTAAACTATCGGAACAATGGCGGACGCCCATATGAAATATTTCCCCGGCGAGCATAAAAGCGTATCCAGAGGAAAAAGACAAATAAATTTGATCATGTTTTGACTTTTACACATTCTGATCACAAGGCATATGAAAAGTTCTCGCCAGCATGAAGAATAAAAAGTAATGATTTTCTTTGTTTAGAACCAAGATGGCCGCCGTTGCTGGGCGACGTGACATCAGACTACTGAATCGAATGCCGAGATAATACAGGATTGAACACGGAAGATTACATAACATATTACCTTGGAATACTTTTGGGTTCGATTGAATTTCTAATGTTCCGCTTCCAACGATTTCTTGGCTTGGCCGGCACTCTGGTACAGTTTCGTGGGTTGTTTGTTTTTCCTTAGACAGGTCCAGTTTGAGTGCTAAGGATTGACCGTATAATTCCCTAGGCAGATCCAATCGAACCTCTGCTGATGATATGCCTGTAGATCAATACAAACTCAGTAATTATATATATATATATATTATATATATATATATATATATATATATATATATGTGTGTGTGTGTGTGTTTGTGTGTATGTGTGTATATGCGTATGTATGTATGTATGTATGTATGTATGTATGTATGTATGTATGTATGTATGTATGTATGTATGTATGTATGTATCTATGTATGTATGCATGCATGCATGCATGCATGTATGTATGTATGTATGTATGTATGTATGTATGTATGTATGTATGTATGTATGTATGTATGTATGTATGTATGTATGTATGTATGTATGTATGTATGTATGTATTGATGTATGTAAGTATGTTTTGATGGATGGATGGACGAGAGACGCATGCGCACAATCAACATGACGTTCTCTCTCTAATAACGTTTCCGCCGGTGACGTCACAGACTATGGGTGACGTCCAATCAAGGGACGCTACTCTTCCGCTAATCGCATTACCTATGGGATGAATACAGGGAAGTATAACATTATTTTATTTTTCAATCACACGTCTTATGATGACATTAGAACGTTTGCCATAATAAAATGTTGCTTGCAGCTTCTTGATTGCGACAGCCTGCTTCCTGAATATATTTTACCAGATTGAAAAGCAAGGCATACCTGTGAGAAAGCCTGAGTCGATTGTACAATGGTTCGATAAGCCAGGAGTGACTGTCACCTTGGTCGTGACATCCCTTCTGTCTGTAGAGACCTTGATCTAAAAACAAAACAAAAGATATGGTGTTACCTCACTAAAAATGGTATTATATCAAAAAAAGTTAGTTTAAAGAAAAAATGAGCAAAATGTGAGATTTTAGCTTTCGTCACTATGTATAGTGCTATGTGGTCTTTTGCTATAACACTCGATTTCGGATCAGAAGGTCCTGGGTTCGAGTCTCGCTCAGCGCATAGTTAAGTCCTTGGAAAAGACTCTTTAATTACATTCTCTCACTGTACTCAGGTGTAAAATGAGTACTTGGCCGTCAACAGTGTTTTGGAACAATTGTAATATCGCCTAGCAGGCGTCATGTCCCCTTCTACAAGTTACGAGCTGTTATTGGTCAGGGATCCTTTGTAAAACTCTTTGATATTGCTCTCTATAAAAGCTCTGGTTTTTATAGTGCCTTCGACAAGACCTAAATTTAACCCTATTTATATATATTTTTTAGAAATACAGAACTATGGGAAATGACAGGCCAAGAAGAAATAAAAGTAGAAGATGAGAAAGGCTTGGCAACACCCTGTGAAGGCCTGCATTGAATATTACCAGGGAGGCTCTTATATGGAACTCGCAGGAAACGAGGAAGAGAGGGAGGCCTAGGAATAGCTTGAGAAGAACATTGATGGAGGATCTAAAAAAAACTAAAGGCTTAACATGAAGAGAAGCTGAGAAGATGGCATAAAGTCGTACAAGATGAAGGGGATTCGTCGGTAGCCTATGTTCCAGTCGTAGGGAAGGGTCTCAGTAAGTAAATAAATATTTTAGCACCACTCCCATCTAATACTGATTAGATGTGGTCAAAAAAATATCAGAATCACCCCCCCCCCCCCCCCCCCCAATAAAACCCCCCAACAAATCAACAATTAAGTCCCGAAGTAAGTGAATGAATGAATTGTCACTGTATTATTGTTTCTCGCATTGAGCACCACCCAGTGATGAAAATGCGCGTTATAAATTTCATGTATTATTATTAATTAAGCCTGCGGCAATGCGATCTCCCTATAGGAATGCAGATCACCAACGTATACTGGCACCAGAAACCAACCACAAGAATCCAATGAGAGCTATCACCTCATCACCCACTGAAAGAGTAGCTGGGCAAAGATGTATTCCTTAAACTTATCTGTGCGGTTATGTGGTCTAGTGGAATGACACTCGTTTTCGCATCCGAAGTTCCTGTGTTCGAGACTCTCTCGACGCATAGTTGAGTCCTTTACTCACATTCTTTTACCGTGCTCATATGTAAAATGAGTACCTAGCCTTTAACAACGTTGTCTCTGTCCGAAAAAAATTGTAATATCGCCTAACAGGCGTCATGTCTCGTACTAAATGTTACCTTCAGCGAGGACGAGAGACGCATGCGCACAACCAACATGACGTTCTCTCTCTAATAACTTTTCCGCCGGTGACGTCACAGACTATGGGTGACGTCCAATCAAGGGGCGCTACTCTTCCGCTAATCTCATTCCCTATATAATTCATGAAATAAAAACCCGAATTATGTCATTTGTCTTGAGGCGACCTCACACAGATACACACATACACACACACACACACACACATACACACACACATACACACACACAAACACACACACATACATACACATCCACAAATACACACAAGTACACAATTATTTTTACTGTTTTCATAGATGGCAATCCTGCAACTAGGTCGCTAGCTTCCCAACAAACATCCGTCAGTTCGAAAGTCAATCCGGCCTCGAAGTTGGCATTTTTCCCATCTAGAACAAATTAGGAGAAATATAGAAAGAGAAATGAACGTGAAAACTCCCATTTCCGAAGGTATTCTTGTTTAAGTGATTGGGGTTGAAAGGGGGGGGGGGGGGGTTCTGTTGTTACTATAGTGTTGCTGTTGTTGTTGATTATTATTATTGTGTTGTTGCTGCTGTTGTTATGTTGTTTTAATTTTGTCGTTATGATTGTTCTTGCCGTTTTTTGTTATATTATTGTTGTTGTTGATGTTGTTTGCATGTTGTTAATATTACTGCTTTTGTTGTTGGTTTTGTTTCCGTTGTTGTTGTTGTTGTTGTTGTTTTTAATGCAGTTGTTGCTGCTGTTCAGGTTATTGTTTTTGTTGTTGTTGCTGCTGTTTATGTGGGTGTTGCTGTTATTGTTGTTGTTGTTGTTGTTGTTGTGGTTGTTGTTGCTGTTTATGTTGTGGTCGTTATTGTTGTTGTTGTTGCTGTTTATGTTATTGTCGGTGCTATTGTTGTTGTTGATGTTTATATGGTTGTTGCTGTTGTTGTTACTTCTATTGTTGTTGTTGTTGCTGTTTATGTTATTGTCGGTGCTATTGTTGTTGTTGATGTTTATATGTTGGTTGTTTGCTGTTATTGTTATTCTATTGTTGTTGGTTTGTTTGCTGTTAATGTTGTTGTAGTTGCTGTTATGTGTTGTTGCTGCTGCTTTACGTTGTTGTTGTTTATGTGGTTATTGCTGCTATTGTTTGTTGTTCTTCTTCTTCTTGTTGTTGTTTATGTCGTTATTGCTGCTATTGCTGTTGTTGTTGTTCTTTTCTTCTTGTTTAGTGGTTGTTGTGGATATGTGTTGTTGTTGTTCTTCTTCTTCTTGTTTATGTAGTTGTTGCTGCTATTGTTTTGTTGTTGTTTTCTTCTTCTTCTTCTTCTTCTTTCTTCTTCTTTTTCTTCTTCTTCTTCTTCTTCTTCTTCTTCTTCTTTCTTCTTCTTCTTCTTCTTCTTCTTCTTCTTCTTCTTCTTCTTCTTGTTTATGTGGTTGTTGCTGCTATTGTTGTTGTTGTTCTTCTTCTTCTTCTTGTTTATGTGGTTGTTGCTGCTTTGGTGTTGTTCTTCTTCTTCTTCTTCTTGTTTATGTGGTTGTTGCTGCTATTGTTGTTGTTGTTGTTCTTCTTCTTCTTCTTGTTTATGTGGTTGTCGCTGCTATTGTTGTTGTTGTTCTTCTTCTTCTTCTTGTTTATGTGGTTGTTGCTGCTATTGTTGTTGTTCTTCTTCTTGTTTATGTGGTTGTTGCTGCTATTGTTGTTGTTGTTGTTGTTGTTATTGCTGTTTATGTTGTTGTTATTGATGATGTTGTTGTTGTTGTTTCTGTTTACGTGGTTGTTGCTATTATTGTGCTTCTATTATTGTTGTTGTTGTTGTTGTTGTTGTGGTTGTTGTTGCTGTTTATGTTGTGGTCGTTATTGTTGTTGTTGTTGCTGTTTATGTTATTGTCAGTGCTATTGCTGTTGTTGATGTTTATATGGTTGTTGCTGTTGTTGTTACTTCTATTGTTGTTGTTGTTGCTGTTTATGTTATTGTCGGTGCTATTGTTGTTGTTGATGTTTATATGGTTGTTGCTGTTATTGTTACTTCTATTGTTGTTGTTGTTGCTGTTAATGTTGTTGTAGTTGCTGTTTATGATGTTGTTGCTGCTGTTTACGTTGTTGTTGTTTATGTGGTTATTGCTGCTATTGTTGTTGATCTTCTTCTTCTTGTTGTTGTTTATGTCGTTATTGCTGCTATTGCTGTTGTTGTTGTTCTTTTTCTTCTTGTTTATGTGGTTGTTGTGGATATTGTTGTTGTTGTTCTTCTTCTTCTTGTTTATGTAGTTGTTGCTGCTATTGTTGTTGTTGTTGTTGTTCTTCTTCTTCTTCTTCTTCTTCTTCTTCTTCTTCTTCTTCTTCTTCTTCTTCTTCTTCTTCTTCTTCTTCTTCTTCTTCTTCTTCTTCTTCTTCTTCTTCTTCTTCTTCTTCTTCTTCTTCTTCTTCTTCTTCTTGTTTATGTGGTTGTTGCTGCTATTGTTGTTGTTGTTCTTCTTCTTCTTCTTGTTTATGTGGTTGTTGCTGCTTTGGTGTTGTTCTTCTTCTTCTTCTTCTTGTTTATGTGGTTGTTGCTGCTATTGTTGTTGTTCTTCTTCTTCTTCTTCTTCTTTTTCTTCTTCTTCTTCTTGTTTATGTGGTTGTCGCTGCTATTGTTGTTGTTCTTCTTCTTCTTCTTGTTTATGTGGTTGTTGCTGCTATTGTTGTTGTTCTTCTTCTTCTTGTTTATGTGGTTGTTGCTGCTATTGTTGTTGTTGTTGTTATTGCTGTTTATGTTGTTGTTATTGATGATGTTGTTGTTGTTGTTTCTGTTTACGTGGTTGTTGCTATTATTGTGCTTCTATTATTGTTGTTGTTGCTGTTTATGAGGTTGTTGCTGGTAGTGTTGCTACTATTGTTGTTTCTGTTGTTGTTGTTATTGTTGTTGTTGCTGCTGTACCCCTTACGGTTCGTATGTACTTATATCACTGTGTATAAAACACTAATATAATTTATTTTACATATAATATTATAAGAACGAAATTGACGGCATTCAGATCTTTTTTATTGTTTTTTTTTTTTTTTTTTGGCAGACATGTTGATTATCAGTTCTCACTAAAAAAGCTCAAGGTGAAATATTATTTTGTGTGTTGCTTTGTTATATCGGGTTGGCGGATGCTGTGAGTATTTTACCTTCTCATCAACCTGTCTTGATGAAAAGACCGAACAAAAATTGGAAACAGAAGTGTTAGGCGTGTCAATAAAACTGGTTCCAATGTCATTGGAAGTGTAAAACCACTCTTCCGGAGGACTGAATACATACCTCGTGTAATTGATCTTCTGGTTTCAGAGTGATGGCATCTTATTTTCTAGTCTAAAGAAATGCTGGTCGTCGAGAAATATCATCCATCCTCCCTCTTTGACGCCCTCTAATCCTAATAATCTGCCTAGTCAGCCTCCTACTAAATTAGTTATGCCACATTGTGATTCAATATGTAACCTATTCATTATTAGTCCTCGGATGGGCTGGTTACATACACACTTCCAAGGATTTTGGAACCAGAATTTTAGAGGATGTGACGTCACGTTTTTCTGCCCTATAGCGTTTGAAGTGAAAATGGTAAAAATTACAAAGTTTAAGTTTTACACCGTAAGACACTTCATGTGTCACCCTCCGGCTCAAAGCGTTGCCATCGTGACCAATAGCCGACCGTAGCCATCATTATGTTAGAGGCTGATAATGAAATCCAAAAGGACTGGCAGGTTGACGTTATTTTTTGGTTTTTGCACCGCCTGGTGAGTTGTCGTTAGTAGAGCTCATGGAAACTAGTCATTTCATTGGTTGAACTATTGAATACAACTCACGATTTGTTTTCTTTTGTGGCAAAAGACTGGCATTTTGACGTCATTTTTTTGTCAGTATCAGGCCATAACTTTACGAAGGCCACGGTTATAGCGGTGTAAGATAATTACGAAGACTGTTGATGCTATGCGTTTAGGTAATATAGTCACCACTCCCGCCAACCGCAGAAACCTTTAACGTTTATAGTCTGAATGAAATACTATAGAGAATTTATTATTTATTTACAGGCTGTCTGAAAATAATAACAAAGATCTTAGTTACATCAACTTCATTCCTTCTATTATGTATGTATGTATGTATGTATGTATATATATATATACGTGTGTATATATATATATAAATATATATATATATATATTTATATATATATATGTGTATATATATATTTATATAAATATATATATATATATATATATATATATATATATATATATATATATATATATATATATATATATATATAGTATACGATTGGATAAAAAAGCTCACAACAATGTCATCCAGAAATATAACGGACCAACATACAAACGATGTGTAACCATGAACTTTTATAGATAGAATGCGCTTGGCCAAGGAGTTCACATCATTGCCATCCGGAAGTATAACGGACCAACACACAAACTCTGTGTAACCATGAACTTTTATAGTCTGGTTAATACAGTTTAGTGAGAACAACTCACAAACGCGGATAGCAAAAACAATAACAAAGGCCTGAGTGACGTCATCTGCATACTATCTATAGTTTGGTTAATACAGTTTAGTGGGAATTACTCATAAACGTGGATAGTAAAATACAATAACAAAGACCTGTGTGAAGTCATCTTCGTTCTCTCTCTCTCTCTCTCTCTCTCTCTCTCTCTCTCTCTCTCTCTCTCTCTCTCTCTCTCTCTCTATATATAATATATATATATATATATATATATATATAATATATATATATAATATTAATATATATATAATATATATATATAATATATATATATATATATATATATATAATATATATATATATAAATTGTCACTCACTTATATATGGCCAAGACGTACGTTTTTGTGGCTTTCGTCCACGTCTTCAGTCGGCATAATGATTATGCCGACTGAAGACGTGGACGAAAGCCACAGAAACGCACGTCTGGCCATATATAAGTGAGTAACAATTTATATTTTATATTAGCTCTAACCATCATTATCGAGCACTTTCGTACCTACGAGTACCCAACAACACTTATAAATATATATATTGGATTTCTTCTAAATTCAAAACACTAATAAAACAAATCCTTATACGTAAACTGTCAAAAGTTTATGAATATGAATCAAGAAACCAACAAAAAAGATACAGTGTGTTTTGTTTTTTTTCAAAACTGTGCTCAGTAATACAATATGAGAGTAAAATGACGATGATCTTAACCCCCGTTCACATTTTTAGAAAACATTAATTATGTCAACATAAACATTATTTTCATCATAATTATTTACTCACATACACGTGCCTTTATTTTTGTGTTCTGTTTGAATTGGTTACAATAATTTACCTTATCTTTTCGCCAATTTTGAGAAATTTTAGGGATTTTACAAGATTATATATTTAATTTTTCAAACACCGGTGATTCAATTATTTTGATATTTTACAATTCTATCAACAATGAATAACTCTACTAGGAGTAAAAATTTGGCATGAGTACCTTCCCGTCCGCAGCGTTGTCTCTGTCGGATAAAAATGCGTCATGACATGTTTTACATGTTACGTGTTGCTTTAGGGAACCTATGTTAAGCGCATTGAGCTCGTATAGTAAATAATGTTCCTTACAAAAGTTCAATTCTTGGGTTTTTTTTTTAAATTAAGGCAATTGGCAGACATTAAACAAACCTAGTTTGTGACCACAAAACTTATCAGCCAATCCAGACTGGTTGAAGGCGTGGATGATTTGCCTGAGATCAACAGCTTTGCTAGACATCTCGCTTGGACTGAAAGAAAATGAGAAAATAAGTTATATCATCATCATCATCATCATCATCATCATTATCATCATCATCATCATCATCATCATCATCATCATCATCATCATCATCATCATCACCATCATCGTGTATGTAGATATATAACGATTACGTTAATGTTAAATAAAGATTACATTATTTATACAGTCGATAAAAATGTGATGCTATGCGTTTAGTTAGTTTTTTTTAAACTAATAGCCAGCCATTGTTTTTAGTAGTTCTCAATAAATTGTATCAATCAGACTAAAAACTGTCAAGGTTACACATACTTTTGTGTTTTGGTATTTAATTTCCGCTCAAGGGTCATTGCCGAGCAGTCGATTATCTTTTTGCCAGTTGTTGCCTTCACATTGGACTTCCTTCGTTTGTCTTGTGGCTTTCTGCCGTTACATGTCCCTCTAGCACTGATTTTTGGAAATGGTTGTGTCTCTCTAACCTGTCCGTAATAGTTCGGATTCCTCATTTTAAATTCTGCCGATAGTTTTATAGACATTTGGCCTGCATCAATAAAAACCAGAAGTCTGTGGTACACCCACCTCTCAAAGGCATAATGTTTCTTTCTATCTCCTTCGTTATGGTCCATGTTTCACAGACATGCAGGAATGTATATGATATCTTTAAGTGCTAGTGAGGATTTTTCTCATTTTCATGAAGTTTGTTTTGGCAATGCAGATCCTTCTTTTGACCTCTGCAATAGATCT
The DNA here is from genome assembly GCF_034508935.2 of Berghia stephanieae. Lineage (NCBI taxonomy): Eukaryota > Metazoa > Mollusca > Gastropoda > Nudibranchia > Aeolidiidae > Berghia > Berghia stephanieae. The sequence continues at coordinate 40,514,777 of NC_088367.1, read as the reverse complement.
GCCATCTTCTATGATGCACTGACCGAGGTATTTATAAGCTTGTACTTGTCCCATGGCTTTTCCGTCTAGTGTTATAATGACTTTGGGTGAATATCATTATTTTCGTTTTCTATATAGTAATTTTCAGTCCATAATTATTACTTATATTCGTCTCATCTACTAGTTTCTGCAGGTCTATTTTGTTTTTTGTTTGTTCCCAGTAGTACCGCATGGTCTGCATACAGGTTATTGATGTTTCTTCCATACACAACTACGCCGGGCATCATCTCTATTTTTCTGAATATAAATTCTGGATATAAGTTGAAAAGGCACGATGAAAGGACACAACCTTGTCGGACATCCCGCTTGATTTCCACTGGTCACATAATATATTCCAATTTATTATCTGGGTATTTTGGGTCCAGTACAGATTTGCTATAATGGTAGTGTCATTATTGCCAGGGTTGGTCGCACTTCTGATTTCATTATATCTGGTCCCTTCTTATATTTGTGCATCGGGTTTTCATTTCTATTATCCTGAAATAGGTCCTTCTATGTACTTTCCCCATCTTTTGATAATTTCTTCTTCTTCGAATATCATATTTCCGTTAGTCTTTTATACAATTTCCCGTGTTTTGCTTGTTCCTCGTCAATTTATTGATCTCATCGAATATTGCCCTTGTTTTATATTCTCTTTAGAGTTTTTCTATTTTCGATCATTTCTCATTTAACCATTCCTCCTTTGCCTCTTTACATCTCTTCTTTATTTTCCGATCTTTTCTCATATAGGTTGGTTTATCCTTGTTTTGTTTTGTTTTTCTTCATTAAATCTAGTATTTCATTCTTCATCCATGGTTGTTTTGCTTCATTTTCTTGCTTTGGTAATACAATTTCATTTGCCTTTGTTATGAAAGTCTTGAGAGCCTTCCAGCTGTAATCAATCTTCTCAAATTCAGATTTTTCCTTGACGGCTTACCAATATCAATTTACCAATATCAGTTTCATATGACTATAGATAGAACGATTCAATAGTCTGATGTCACGTCCGCCCAGCTACGAGCAGCTTGATTCTAAACAAATAAAATCTGTACTTTTTATTCTTCATGCTGGCTAGACTTTTTTCACATGTCATGTGATCAGAATGTATAAAATCAAAAAATGATCAGATTTATACATTTTTTCTCCTCTGGATATGTTCGTCGGAGAAGTATTTCATACGGGCGTCCGCCATTGTTCCGATAGTTTAGAACCAGTTACTAAATTACCATGTATCATTGTGAGGGAAGCGACGTAACGACTGTTGAAGCCTATTGGCGCCACTCAGCTCTTTGTTATTGTTTTAGCCAGCCCTTTTTATGAGTAGTTCTCACTAAATTCTATCAATCAGATCATAAATTATAAACGTCCAAGGTTACACATAGGCAGAATTGTGTGTTGGTACGTTTAAATTATAGGCGAAATAATGACAGATTTTGGCTTAGATCACAGGATCAATAAGATTTTTGAACTCCTGGGTTTCAAATTTTGATCAAGTCTCCTATGCTGCTGCGACTGCGCAACTTTGGGAGCGAGAACTCGCGCTGGGAAAGAGTTCGAGATTTCAAAAGCACGAGTTCATGAATTGTCCAATATCTTTACAGAAAAGTGAGTGGATCAAAACGGACTGGCAGTTTGACGCCATTATTTGGTCTTTACACCCCTTAGTGAGTTGTCGTTAGTAGAGCTCATGAAAACAAGTTATTTCATTGGTTGAACTATTGAATTCAACTCACGATTTGTTTTCTTTTGTGGCAAAAGACTGGCATTTTGACGTCATTTTTGGTGAGTATCAAGCCATAACTTTACGAAGGCCACGGTGGAGCACGCACTTATGTTGATAATAACAGAAAATGAAGTGAGTTGTAAAGTGAGCCAGAAGAAAGAATGTGAGTAAAGAGCCTTTTACCAAGGACCCAACTATGGGCCGAGCAAGTCTCGAACCCAGGAACTTCCGATCCGAAAGCCAGTGTCATACCACAAGACCATGTAGCCGCACAAAGGATAACAAGGAAGCTTGGTTGAACGTTTCCTGTTATCCTATAGATGGAACAAATTTGGCCCCACACTCAGGTCTCTGTTATTTATTTTAACTAGCCATTTTTATGAGAAATTTTCCCTAAATTGTATTAATCAGTTTATAAACGTTACATGTATAAAGGTTACATATAGTTTCGAGTGTTGGACCGTTATTTCCGACCAGCGAATGTCGTGAGCTTTTTAACTGAGCGCAATGGATCAATGGTAAGATAGGGGTTTCCACAAATCAAAAGAGATATTAAAACTAAAAACTAGAGGTGCCTAAATGAGCCAATAAAATGGAGGGAAAGATAAAGGGATTAAATGTGATTCAAAAATAAGGGAACAACAGAAAACAAACGACGTTTCGGTCCTTGGCCATTGTCAAGTAAATACGATATATATTACATATATATATAAATATATATATATATATTTTTAAAAAATTATTTTAATATTTACCACAATGTTTGAGACAGTCTACATTAATGTTTCATGCCTAATTAGCCATCGTCAGGACTGAGTTGGTTTGTTGACTGTTGTTGTTTGTTGAAGTGGTTCCGGTTTGTAGTTGATTAACAAGAACTTCCGACGATGTGTACACGTATTGTACATCTCATTTTTCGTGTTGAGTGTGGCTTCATGAGGGTGTTTGATTATAGTATATTTCTCTTCCAGGCATAAGCTACATTGTTTTGATGTTGGTGTGGATCCTGCTGCTTTAGATAAAAGTTTCCATGAAATGTTGTGGTCTAGTTTGTTGTCTTTTAATTTTCGTTTCGACGGTGCTTAAACATGCGAACTGGTCGGACTCTACATCCTGTCACAACTGCAACATACACTCACATACATCGGCCTCTATAGAGATCACGGACTCGCTATAACCAACAAACGACCAAGAGCGAACGAAAACATCAAAAAACAAATCTGTAAAATATTCTAAAACAACAATTTGAAAATCACGATAGAAGCAAACAACAAAACAGTTGACTTCCTCGACATCACATTCGACATAAAATCCAATTCATTCCAACCGTTCAGAAAATCAAACAACACCGTTAGCTACATTAATAAAAACAGCAACCACCCCCGTTCCGTCATTGAAAACATACCAAAAAGCATAGCACTGAGGGTGAGCAAACTTTCGGAAAACAGAGAGATATTCAACGTCGCAGCCACCCCCTACAAAGATGCACTCACAAAAAACGGATACAACACACCATTTGAATACACAGACGCCCCCCTCTCATGTAAACCCCAACACACAAGTGAAGAACGCAAAACAAGAAAACGACATATTACTTGGTTCAAACCACCTTTCGACAAAAACGTCAGCACAAACATTGGACAGCAGTTCCTGAAGTTAATTGATACACACTTTCCAAAAAAAAAAACACCAGCTACATAAAATTATCAACAGGAATACCATAAAAATAAGCTACTCGTGTATGCGCAACAAAGAACAAATAATTTCAAGCCACAACAAAAATATATTAATAAACCACCGACAAGAGCAAAACCCACCCACCAGAAAATGCAACTGCAGAAATAAGGAACATTGCCCGCTAAACAAACAATGTTTAGAATCAAGTTTAATTCACCAAGCCACAGTCACCGAAACTAAAACAAACAAGCAAGAAAAATATGTAGGACTAACGGAAAATAATTTCAAGACAAGATACAACCTCCACACCTCAACATTTAGAAACACTAACAAAAAAACATCCACAAAACTCAGCGAACATATTTGGAAATTAAAAGACAACAAACTAGACCACAACATTTCATGGAAAATTTTATCTAAAGCAACAGGATACACACCAACATCAAAACAATGTAGCTTATGCCTGGAAGAGAAATATACTATAATCAAACACCCTCATGAAGCCACACTCAACACAAAAGATGAGATGTACAATACTTGTCCACATCGCCGGAAGTTCTTGTTAATCAACTACAAACCGGAACCACTTCAACAAACAACAACAGTCAACAAACCAACTCAGTCCTGACGATGGCTAATTAGGCCCCATACGAAGCCTTTCCATTTT
>NC_088367.1:40493192-40505692 GCF_034508935.2 Berghia stephanieae | reverse complement strand
ACATTCTGATCATATGACATGTGAAAAAGTTCTGGCCAGCATGAGGAATAAAAAATACAGATTTTCTTTGTTGAGAAACAAGCTTCTGGGCGGACGTGACATCAGACTGTTGAATCTAATTAAATAAAAGGGACGCCCAAAGACTAGATGGTTGGATGGGGTAAAGGATGATATGACAGAACTGGGTTTGGAGGAAGAAGATGCAATGAACCGAGATGTATGGACTTGTGGCATTCACTATGGCAAGCCTTCAAAATGTGGAATAAGCTGAAAGAAGAAGAAGATTGAGTTTTTTAAAGCTGTCACATTCCATTCATGTGTTTTTATTCGTTGACTATCTGGTTTCTAATTATAAAAATGCGAGGAAATCGTGTACGTATCAAAATTATTCCAGTCATCGTCATGGCTTACCCCTCCTGGACGTGGCCTCCGCAACTGCCAACCTGTGCCATCTTTACACATTCAGTCACTGGCTTATTCATCCATTCGCTGATGTCTTGTGACCAACTTCTGCTTGGTCTCCCTCTCCCTATTTTACCCTCCTAGAATTTTTTTTTCAAGGGTGTCATGTCTCTTGATTTGTCCAAAAAAAAGGGGAAGGTTTAGTTTCTGTATTATCTTGATGAGATAAGACTCCCCAACGCCCAGGAACTCTTTCACATTTTGGTTCGTTTCCTTTGCTGTCCAGGAAATGCGGTGAATTTTCCTGGTGCATTTCACTTCAAATGCATTAATTTATGCTCATCGTTTTTTTGTTTTTTGTTTTTTTGTGATTGAGAATTCTTGGCAGGATGAAGGTACGATTCATTTTAATCGATCAATAGTTGAAGGACGAGTTTTCTGGCCAAAATGTTTTCAGCACAGCATTGTAACCACACGTTATTCAATGAAGTAATATAGCACAGAAGTTATGACGTCACAATATCTGCTCTTCCGGTTCCAAGCTCCTTGGAGGTGTGTATGTAACAAGTTCTTCGGAGGATTAACAATGAATAGGTTAAATATCTCTGAAGCCAGAAGATCAATTACACAAATTATGTATTATGTATCCAGTCCTCCGGAAGAGTGGTTTTACACTTCCAATGAGATTAGAACAAGTTTTTTTCTTTGTCAAATATGCTTTAAAAACAAGTGATAACGCCACGCCAAATGCTTTTTGTAGAAATAAAATACGTTTATTTTCATTACAGAGTGATGATTTATACGAAAAATACCATCAACACAAGAAGAGATACAGCGTCCCTTTCAGTGAATGAGACATTCCATGACAACTTTCAACCACTCCCCCCTACCCCCTCCCCTCCCCAACCCCATAAAAAACTCTGGAAACTATATGGAAAAGAAACATTTGAGAGGTATGGGAGAAGCAGCAAAGATTAATAAAAACGACCCCCATCCCCCCCCCCCCACCTCCCTAGCAACGGGTTTGTTTGGTTGTTTTTAAAGGTTTGTTTTTGTTCTTGAGGGTTTTACGGCGCTTGAAACACATTTAGGTCATATCAGCGCCAGTAAAAAGGAAGAAAATTGGATAAAACATTGAGATGTACAATGACAAGGACTTGAGGGCAAAGGAAGATAAAGGGGAGTGGTTCAAATAAGGAACAGATGCAGATTCCAAGAGCACACCATCAGTGTACTTAGTTTGAGATGACCTATAAGTCTCACCCAGACACCAGCACAAGAACCCACTAAGAGGAATACACTCAAATGTTTACAAATAATATGTTAAAAAAAAAAAAATAACAGTACATAACAGAGAGATGATTTACAAGGAAAAAAATATCATCTCCCAAAACTATAACTACATTCGAGTGTTCCCACCCAGCCAAGGTCTCCGATCAGGGTCATGACAATACCAAGTAATCTCATTTCAAGACAAAGACAAAAAGTAATTGGAAAACATGTACAGGGGTATAGAAGACACAGCAAATACCTCCCTGCCCACTATGGGAGGTCAGGAACCCCACCCAGAAAAAAGAGAAGAAAATGGGATAGTTAAAAAATGACATTGGGGATGGAAGACACAGCAAGTGACCTCCTGGCCACCACCATGGGAAATCAATTATAGCAAACTGATTCAGGCAGAGCTGACAGTCACGTCATGAGAGCGTCTCAGTCAACCGCTGAAACAGTCGAGTTGAAAAGAAGAGAAAGAGAAAGAAAAGAATGGAAGGTACGGGGGTTTTACGGCGCTTACAACACATTTAGGTCATATCAGCGCTAGTAAAAAAAAAGGGATGAAAATTCGACAATAAAAACATTCTAGATGTACAATTAAAAGTACTTGAGGAAAAAGTAAGACAAAGGGGAAATGATTCAAATAGGAAACAGATGCAGATTCCAAGAGAACACTATCAGTGTAGGTTAGTTTGAGATTGCCTAAATGTTTCACCTGGACACCAGCACAAGATCTTACTAAGAGAAATACACTCAAATGTTAACGAATCATATGTTAAAAATTTAAAAAAAATGATTTACAAGGAAAATATCATCATCTCCCAAAACTATAACTATGCATTCAAGTGTTTCCCTCCCAGCCAAGGACTCCGGCCAGGGTCAGGAAAAAACTTAGTAATCTCATTCCAAGTCAAAGACAGAAAGCAATTTGGAAAACCGATATAGGGGGATAGAAAGGATAGTCCCTGTCCACGATGGGAGTTGCTGGAGTCTGACACGCCGAAGTCCAGCACAGCCTGTTTTGTTTTTTGTTTTGTTTTTAAGGGTTTTACGGCGCTTGCAACACATGAAGGTCATATAAGCGCCAGTAAAAAGGAAGAAAATGGGATAGTAAAACGTTATAGAATTACAATTAAAGAACCCAAGAGAAAGTAAGACAAAGGGGAACTGGGAACAAATAGGGATCAGATGTAGATTCCAAGAGCATGCCACCAATGTAATTAGTTTGAGATCACCTATAAGTCTCATCCGGACACAAGCAAAAAATCCAACAAAGAGGAATACACTCAAATGCTTACATTATAAATTCAAAATAACAAATATAATAATACATAACAGAGAGATGATTTACAAGGAAAAAAATATCATCTCCCAAAACAATAATTATGCATTTGACTGTTTCCCTCCCAGCTGGGACTCCGGCCAGAGCCAGGACAAAACCAAGTAATCTCATTCCAAGACAAAGACAGAAAGCATGTTGGAAAACATTATAAGGGGATAGAAGACACGAGTATGTACCCCCCTGCCCAGCACGGTTTTTTGCTTCGCCCGAGAGTGCGTTAGAGTCCAGTGAGTACTGTATTAAAAAGAGGTGAGATGAATAGATAGGTAGAGAACTTAATAAATTTCAAGAAGTTGATTGATTTTTCTCGTTCTAACTATTTTATTCAGTGATGGCTATACGTAGTAACAATGAACAATAAGAAAATGAAAATCCTAAAACATTACGACGACAGTGAAATTCTTTCCTCTTGTGTTTTATTTTTGAATGTCATAATTATCATCTTTTAGTTATGGCGGTATGACAAGTCAATGTAAACAATTAAAATCAATACCCTAACATAATTTCAAATATCACTAATTCAGATAAAATCATTTGAAGCAACAATAATTCATATAAAATTATTTCAAGCAACAAATTATATGAAATCATTTGAAGCAACACTAATTCATATAAAATCATTTGAAGTAACAATAATTCATATAAAATCATTTGAAGTAACAATGATACATATAAATTATGTCAAGCAACAATGTATATGAAACCCCCCCCCCCCCCCTCCAATACGTATTAACTCCCAGACACGTATTTTCCTCTTTAAGTCACTCATGGATAAATGACAAATAATTAGTTTTTCTCTGAATGATGAAAATGGGAGTTAATACGTATTGGAGGCACAGAAGATACGTATTTTCCTCTTAAAGTCACTAAATAATAAATGAGAAAAAAAATGCTTTTTGGAGGCACACAAGACACGTATTTTCCTCTTCAAGTCACTAAATGATAAATGACAAAAACATGAATTTTTCTCTGAATGATAAAAATGGGACTTAGGAAGTATTGGGACACACAAAAGACGCGTATTTTCCTTTCTAAGACAATAACTAAATGACAAAAAATGCATATTTCTATGAATGATGAAAATGGGACTTTATACGTATTGGGAGCACACAGGATAAATAATACATGACACAAAATTGACTGATGAAAGAGGGACTTAGTACGTATTGAAAGTCACTTACTTGAATACAAGCCAAACTTCTAAGACAAATTATATTTTAAGTATACCATAACGTGAATCTCGAACACTGAATAGTTTGGTTTTTTTTAATATTATCATTTCTCAAACTGTACAATTAGCTGCCTCCCTCTCAGCAAACATCACCATTTTAAAATATAGATTGAAACATCATTTATTTTATCAGAGATATCTGGCATAGCACATTGTTTTAATATTAATATTATTCTGTCCCCGCGGTTTTTTGCCATTTCAAACGCCAAAATTTGCCATAAAAATGGTACAATTTGCCATCAAAATAGAAAAATTTGCCAAAAATTTGCCGCTAGTTTTACAAAAATCAAACAATTAAAACAACATGTAAGGTAAAAAAAATTAACACAAATAGGGCATTTTGTAGAATATTGATGTCACAACATGTCTACATGAATTTATTTACATTTTGAATGGTTTGAAATAATATTATAATAATAATAATAATAAGAGCCATAGTAAGTAATTAAGTAAAAAAAGACATGTTTATCCGTTATTTAGTGCCAATTTTGGATGCTAGCATTGAAAGTCACCGTCTTTTTACACTTCTTTATAGCTTTTGTTTGTTTTTTTTTAAACAAAAAAATCGTCAATTTAGCCTAAAAAAGGCGAAAATTGCGGCTTTTTGCGGCCAAATAAAAATTTGCGGCATTTTGCGGTCAAGGGTGAAATTTGCGGCCGCAAAAAACTGCGGGGTCAGATTATTATTACTATTATTATTATAATTATTATTATTATTATTATTATTATTATTATTATTATTATTATTATTATTATTATTATTGTTATTATTAATATTATTAAAAGTATTATTCATATTCATATTAATATTATCATATTATTATTATCATTATTATTATTATTATTATTATTATTATTATTATTATTATTATTATTATTATTATTATTATTATTATTATTATCATTATTATTATAAATATTATTATTATTATTACGATTATTATAAATATTATAAGTAGTATTATTATTATTATTATTATTATTATTATTATTATTATTATTATTATTATTATTATTATTATTATTATCATTATCATTATTATTATTATATTATTATTATTATTATTATTATTAATATTATTAAAAGTATTATTCATATTCATATTATTATTATTATTATTATTATTATTATTATTATTATTATTATTACTATTATTATTATGATTATTATTATTATTATTAAAAGTATTATTAATATTCATATTATTATTATTATTATTATTATTATTATTATTATTATTATTATTATTATTATTATTATTATTATTTTATTATTATTATTCTTATTATTATTATTATTATTATTATTATTATTATTATTATTATATTATTATTATTAATATTATTATTATCATTATTATCATTATTATTATTATTATTATTATTATTATTATTATTATTATTATTATTTATTATTATTATTACTATTATAAATATTATAATTATTATTATTACTATTATCATCATCATCATCATCATCATCATCATCATCATTATTATTATATTATTATTATTATTATTATTATTATTATTATTATTATTTATTATTATTATTATTATTATTATTATTATTATTATTATTATTATTATTAATATCATTATTATTATTAAAACTATTATTCATATTATTATTATTATTATTATTATTATTATTATTATTATTATTATTTTATTATTATTATTATTATTATTATTATTATTATGATAGTGACACCTCAACAAATGTGCCTTTTCATCTTCCTTTGTCAAATTATGATTTTGTTGTATTATATTCTAATGTCGATAGCTTGCTTAACAAACGATCAGAATTAACATGTATGATACAGAAACATAATCCCATAATAATATGTCTTACTGAAATTATGCCAAAAATTAAACTTGAGATTGATTTAGAAATTGAATTTTTTATCGATGGGTATAACTTATTTTTGAATGATTACCCAAGTCGGGGTGTTGCTATCTATGTTTTGGATTGTGTTAATGCCAATATATTCTCTTTTGATCATCCTATAATTAGTGAAAGTGTATGGTGTGATTTTGAATATAATAATTTACACATACTTGTAGGAAATATATATAGGTCTCATAATTCAGACAAATTAACTTTCATTAGGGATATAAAAGAAACCTTACAGTCAGTAGGTAGAATGAAATTTGATTGCGTGATCATTGTCGGAGATTATAATTTTCCTAACATTAAATGGACAGAACCATGTCTAACTTTTCCCGACTATCTATTTGTCGAGGCAATTAGGGATGCTTTCTTTATTCAGCTGGTGACACAGGCTACGAGACACCGACTGAACCAAACTAGTAATATACTCGACTTGGTAATATGTAACGATGATTATTGGATTAATAACATTGACCATTTGCCTTCGGTGGGTAAAAGTGATCATGACTCACTTCTTATATCGTTAAATCTTTCATCCGCCAAACATCCTTCACATGTTTATTTTGATTATTTCAAAGGTAATTACAACTCTTGTAGAGAAGACTTAAATGCCGTGAATTGGGATACTCTTGAAGGCTACGGTGTGAATGAAGCGTGGTTGTTTTTTAAAAACAAACTAAAATGTATAGAATCTAAACACATTCCATTAAGATGTAACAAAAAATTTAGTTCTAATAAACCATTGTGGTTGACAAAAAACGTTAAACGTACAATTAATAAGAAACATAAATTGTATAAGAAATTCAAAAAGTATCCTACAACAGATAATTTTCATAATTATGTCAAGGTTAGAAATAATACCAAACACACGATTCAAAATGCTGTGAAAACGTATGAATGTACATTGGCACACGAATGTAAGACTAGTCCGAAAGGCTTTTGGAGATACGTAAACAGAAAGTTGAAAAGAAAACCAGGTGTTAGTGTTTTACTGAAAGATGATGGTACCAAGGTTACTTCGGATATAGATATAGCTAATGTTTTAAATAATTATTTTTCATCTGTGTTTGTTCAAGAAGACACTACAAATATACCAACGTTCAATGTTACAAATCAATTAAACGTCCCCGATTTTTATATTACACAAGAAGACATACTTGCAAAATTGTTGAATTTAGACGTGACTAAAAGCATGGGACCCGATTCCCTTAATCCCCGTTTACTGAAAGAAGTGGCCTTTGAAATATCACAGCCGCTATCAACAATATATAATAAGTCTCTTGAATCTGGTACCTTACCCATTGAATGGAAACAAGCCAATGTTACTGCCATTCATTAAAAGGGAAGCAAACTAGATGCTGCAAACTATAGGCCCATCAGCTTAACATGCATACTCTGTAAGGTTATGGAGTCTATCTTGAAAGACCGAATAATGGACTTTCTTGAAAGTCATACGATGCTAAACGATAACCAGCATGGTTTTAGATCAAAGAGATCATGCATTACTCAACTTTTACAGGTGATGGAGGATTTTACCAAGTTAATTGATCGTGATCAATGCATTGATGTTGTTTATCTTGATTTCCGCAAGGCTTTTGATTCTGTACCTCATGAGAGATTATTCATTAAACTAAAAACATATGGATTTAAAGGGAATATCTTTAACTGGATTAAAGACTTTCTTAATAATCGAATACAAAGGGTCATTGTCAATGGTGTGGGGTCGGATTTTAAGAATGTAATTAGCGGTGTACCCCAAGGAAGCGTATTGGGACCACTTTTATTTCTTTTATATATAAATGATTTACCATGTGGCATAAATTCAGCCTGCAAACTGTTTGCAGACGATACAAAGATCTATAGTACAACTGAACATCATAACATTCTACAAAATGATATATTTTCACTTTTCAAATGGTCTACAACATGGCATTTGGATTTTAATGTTTCGAAATGTAAAGTATTACATATAGGAAAAAATAATCCATGTCATAATTATTTTACCGATACTTCTATGTCAAATCTACTTTCCGTTGTGCCTTATGAAAAGGATGTGGGAGTTACTTTTGATTCACATTTGAATTTTGATTTACATATTGATAATTGTGTAAGCCGTGCAAACAAAATGATGGGAATAATATATAGAACCTTTATAAGTCTGGATAAAACCACATTTTTATATTTGTATAAATCGCTCGTTCGACCAATTCTAGAATACGGAAATTGCATCTGGAGCCCATTATATAAAAGACAATCTATTAGTATTGAAAGTGTACAGAGGAGAGCTACCAAAAAAATTTATACAATACAGTATTTATCTTATAAGGAAAGGTTAGAATTTCTTGACTTACCCAATTTGAAATATAGAAGAATTCGTGGGGATTTAATTCAGGTTTATAGATTGGTACATGGTCTGGATAGGATAGACTTTTCTAATTTTTTTTCATATTCTAATATTACTTTTACTAGAGGGGACAAGTTTAAGATTTTTGTCTCTAGATGCAAAACAAACATAAGACAAAACTGGTTCGGTATTCGTATTGTTCAGAAATGGAACAGTTTGAAATTTGAAACAAAGAATGCAAAATCTATGGATTATTTCAAGGTGTTAGTAGACAGGGAATTATATGATGGGAGATTTATATATGACGAATAATACTTGTTTGCTCTGCTGTTGACATGGCTTTCAATCTTGTATGTATATATTATGCATTATTATATTATTATGGTTATCTTCTATACGCGTGTGTATGTGTGTGTGTGTGTGTGTGTGTGTGTGTGGTTGTGTGTGTGCTTTGCATGTCAAGGTTAAAGATATATGTTTGTACACCACATGAGTACATTTAAGTTGAAATACTATCTTTACCACGTGTATCGTTATTGTAATATTTAATCAATAGATTTATGGCATTACTAATTAATATTAAGGGCATTCAAAGGATCTTATCCTATTTTGCCCTATACCACATGTTATGTTATGTTATGTTATTATTATTATTATTATTATTATTATTATTATTATTATTATTATTATTATTATTATTATTATTATTACTATTATTATAAATATTATAATTATTATTATTATTATTATTATTATTATTATTATTATTATTATTATTATTATTATTATTATTATTATTATTATTATTATTATTATTAAGTGTCATCACGACATAATATTACCGTTTTGACGCGATTGGGCATAATTAAGCGTAATGAGAATAATAATTGTGAAAAGTAATGAACAAAACTGAATATAACAACTTCAAATAAGAAAGGAACTTTACGGGCTCAAAATCCTTCTTCAACCAACATCAAAAAACAATGAAGACATAGATACATTACGAAAAAACAAAAAAAAAAAAAAACAAAGTGATTTGAACTCAAGGCGAGGTGGATCAAAAAGTATAAGCTGCGCCTCTAGCTCTGGAAAAGTTCAACCAGATAATCCAAACTGCCACTGACTTGCCAGCAAAGGGTTCCATCATACGAAAACGGTTTACTAAGAGTGTTGGCTTTGTATGCCTCTGAAGCCATAAGCTGAACTGGAACTTGTTCTGTGCCACCTCCTTGTCTCTGAATGACCATGTCTCCGCTGAGACGTGCTTTAGCCGAGAAGGCACCTGTGAGGAAAATGAATTAGATAATATGAGTCGCTTGACTTGATATAAAACACATTTTGAATAATTAATACTTTTTCAACTTAACTAGCTGTAAAAATAAATATTTAGAAGTGAAATTAAACTTTGATATTTCCCGAAGATGTACAAAAAGGGTTGATTCAATCATTTATGACAAGTCTCATTTGTTGATAAAAATTGACCTTCTAACTAAACTTGGCAATATCTCAGCTAAAACCTTTTCACCATCCGACTGATTAGGTCATTCACTGTAACAATTATACAGAGCATTTTCGAAGCACAACGCCACAACCACATTCTCTCTTTCGTCTGTAGTGTTTCATTCATCCTGTTTTGTTGATAAAGGGGAAACCCGAAACGCCCATTTTATCTGTTTTCATATATTAAATTGAAGCTTACATTCAATTTCACATTGTTACTTATTTCTTCGAGCTTCGAGCAGCAACGTTTACATTTTTCTCTTACCTTGGTACACCTGTGGTTTTGAACGAACTTTAACTTCCCCGGTACCACGGATATGTTTTGTGGGAGTGTTTGTACTGTTAGCGGGGACGCTGACTCTTTGTTGACGTTTAGAAAGGTCAAGGTTCATAATATGACCTCCTAGATCTCCAGGCATTGTAATCGTTGCCTTGGCCACCTGGGACTCTATACCTGTAGAACAAGAATGCAGGCGTGAATAGATTTGTCAACATTCGATGAGTTATCTACTTCTTCTTCTTCAAGTACCAAGTTTGTGTCAGATCGTGGTACGCCATTCATCTCTCTGATCAGATAACCTCAGAGAACTAATATTACTCTTCTATTTCTTTGTCACCCAGCTGTTCAAACTATTCAAATATGTTTTTCTTTACTCTTTTTACCTTCTATCTTTCCTGTGGGAGCAAGATGTTCAATAAATTTATGTCGATTTAGGTGCCCTAAACATGCATTTGTCTTTTTCTTATTGTACGAATTAATAACCTTTTAGTTATCTACGTTACGGTATAAACTTAGATGAGATAATAAAAATATAAGTGCCATAAAGATGGGCCAGTCGAATAACTTCAGATCGAATCTATCGGATGTGGCTGTATGAAGTAAAAACTAGACATTTTAAGGTTCATGTGATTGTTGTTGTTGCTTTTGTTTTTTTCTTTAGTAATATTGTAGTTATTGTTGTGATATATTGTATGTGTTGCTGTTCGCGACGATTATGATGAAACTGATGATGATGGTGATGATGATTATGATGATGATGATGATGATGATGATGATGATGATGATGATGATGATGATGATGATGATGATTATGATGGTGATGGTGATAACAGCAATAATAACGACATAGTTTATGATTCATCATCATCATCATCATCATCATCATCATCATCATCATCACCGACAACAGCAGTAGCAACAACAACAAACATATATGTAATTCTGTTTGCCATGTGTGAAAACATCAAAATGTGGAGTGTGCGCACAAGTGATTCGTACCTGTGATGTAACCAGACACGATGGTGATACTTGAACCGGGCACATCGGCGGAGGCTGTCACCTTAGTCGTAGCACCCACATCATCATCCACACGAATCTGTACAAGTAATAAAAATGGCCAAGAATATCAAATTATTGATCCCGTTCCCTTTTTCTTCTTTCTTCTCCTTCTCAGCACCCTCATCTTCTCAATACAAGCACCCAGACATGCAACTCCCCCTCCCCACTCCCAGACAAGCACACATACACACAAGTACAGATAGATAGAATGTGTGTGAGAGAGAGAGGGAGATAGGGAAACAGAGAGGGGGGATAGAGAGAAAAAGGAAGAAAGTTAGAGAGAGAGAGAGAGAGAGAGAGAGAGAGAGAGAGAGAGAGAGAGAGAGAGAGAGAGAGAGAGAGAGAGATAGAGAGAGAGAGACGACACGTAAACACACAAACACATATCCGTTTCATATAATTCTTAATATGATATGATATGATATGATATGATTTGATATGATATGATATATGGTATGATATGATATGATATAATGATATATGATATGATATAATGATATATGATATGATATGATATGATATAATGATATATGATATGTTGATATAATATGATATGATATGATATGTTATGGTATTGTTTGATATGGCATAGTATTTTATGACATAGTGTGGTATGATATGAAGAAATCTGATGTGATGTTATGTGGTGATGGCATTGTGAAAGGATGGGATGAGATGAGTTGTGATGTCAGGTGATGTGATGAGATGAGTTGTAATAGAATGAGTTGTGATGTAATGAGATGAGTTGTGATGTCAGGTGATGTGATGAGATGAGTTGTAATGGAATCAGTTGTGATGTAATGGGATGAGTTGTGATGTCAGATGATGTGATGAGATGAGTTGTAATGGAATGAGTTTTGATGTAATGGGATGAGTTATGATGCGATCGGATGGGACATAATATCATTTCATAATAACTATTTCTGTTAGTAATGTGTTTGTACCGTTTTGGAATTTGTCAAATGTGGTGCCTCTAACGTAACTTTATGCCATTCAACATCCGTCAATTCTAATTTGAGACGATCGTTATTAAAGTCTGCCTTTTTTGGATCTGTGGAAAAGAGTTACATGAAACGTGTACATATAGTATTGTTATTGTTTTTGTTTTGTTTTGTTTTTCTTTTATGGTGTTATTGTTTGTTGTCGTTGAAGAAATAATAGAAATAAAATGTG
>NC_088367.1:40423192-40485692 GCF_034508935.2 Berghia stephanieae | reverse complement strand
TATTCGAAAAATTAATCATCTCAATTCCTTACCTTTTTCTTATTAAACGAATTTCAAGAAATTCACACAGATTAAATTCAAGAAGCCAATTCAACTTTTTCGGTATTCCTGAATCAGAATAACCAAAACGAAGTTCAGAATCCTATTTTATGTACAACAACCCCTGCTGGCCTTTCTTAGTCAATACGCGATCGGTAATTCCCTCTCTTCATAGCGTCAGTGAGTTTTCGTCATAAACTTTCCAGTTGACGAATTGTAAAACCAGTGACACAAGCAATATCTTCGTTTCCAATTTTATTTGAAAAAAAAAAAAAAAAAAAAGCAATTGATTTGCGTCATCTTAAAATGGGAATTTTCTTAAATTTTTGAGTCATGGGTTTTTACTGATTTCTGTCATACTCATTGTAATAATAATAAAAATAATAATATATCAATCATAATATTAAATCTATCTAGATCTATCTACATTAATTTAGAAAATCAAGTGTCACAAAAATTTCCGATCATGACCAAATTGATGAACTCCTGCTTACGTCATACAAAGTTTGTTCTCGAACATGATTCTCTATAAATACAGAGCGCAGTTCTAAACTTCTCAGATTTACATCAAAAGATAAATATTGTTATCTACTTAAAATAACGAGTTTGCCTTACACAGTGATATTACATTCTGTGATTGATCCAAAAGTTGTTCATAAAGGTAAGAAGTTATGTATTCATTTAGAATTTCTGCTATGGTATGTAGTTATCTAGTTTTGCCTCCTCTCCAACGTGCACTTATTTTCAGGTCTGATCACCCAATTCCTTATGGGCTCATCATTGTAATGGAAATCTCAAAAAAAAAAATGACGCAAAATATTGTCCATCACACCAATGTTAAACTAGGCCCATAAGTGGGTTCGGATGTCAGACCTGCATATATTAATATATATATATATATATATATATATATATATATATATATATATATATATATATATATATATATATATATATATATATATATATATATATACGTCGTCATTTTCTTTCTTCCTGCAAAAAAAAAGCCCTATGAAATTTTTAAAAACTTAAAATTTATCTGAGGTTATTGGGTGAGTCAGGATTCCGTAAACCACCACTTTTAGAGCACTCAATTTAGTCGAATTGATGGAATGCGTTTGCTACTTGCTTCAGTCCCTTGATCAATGAATGAGTAATAATTACAAGGCTTCTATCATTCATATTATAGGGTTTTTATTCGTATCAAAGTGTTGTAGCTTATTGGTTTCTAAGTCGTGTGTGATTTGTGAGAATTAACCAGTAGGTCTTTGACCAATCAAAACACGGAATTTGTGACACACCTTTACAACTCACTAGACGGTGCAAAAACCAAATAATGACATCAAACTGCCAGTCCTTTTGGATTTCAGTATCAGGCTAAAGATAGTTCGAAGATGACGTCACTCAGGTCTTTGTTATTGTTTTTTGTCATCTGCGTTTATGAGTAATGCTCACTGAATTGTAACAACCCGACTATAAACGTTCATGGATACACACAGTTATCCATGAACCATTATAGTCAGGTTTATACGGTTCAGTGAGCATTACTCATAAACGCGGATGGCAAAAGACAATAACAAAGACCTGAGTGACGTCATCTTCGAACTATCTATAACATAACGATGGCTACGGTTGGACACAAGGGGACATACCGTGGCCTTCGTAAAGTTATGGCCTGATACTGACCAAAAAAGGACGTCAAAATGCCAGTCTTTGGCCACAAAAGAGAACAAATTGTGAGTTGTATTCAATAGTTCAACCAATGAAATAACTTGTTTCCATGAGCTCTACTAACGACAACTCACTTGACGGTGCAAAAACCAAAAAATAACGTCAAACTGCCAGTCCTTCTGGATTTCAGTATCAGGCTATAACATAACGATGGCTACGGACATACCGTAGCCATCGGTATCTTATAGATAGAATGCGCTTGGCCAAGGAGTTCACAACATTGACATCCGGAAGTATAACGGACCAACACACAAACTCTGTTTAACCATGAACTTTTATAGTCTGGTTAATACAGTTTAGTGAGAACAACTCACAAACGCGGATGGCAAAAACAATAACAAAGACCTGAGTGACGTCATCTGCATACTATCTATAGCCTGACACTGAAACCCAAAAAGACTGGCATTTTGACGTCATTATTTGTTTTTTTGCACTGTCTAGTGAGTTGTCGTTAGTAGTGCTCATGGAAACAACTGGTCCCATTGGTTGAACTATTGAATACAACTCACGATTTTTTTTTCTTTTGTGGTAAAAGACTGGCATTTTGACGTCATTTTTTGGTCAGTGTCAGGCTATAGATAGTATGCAGATGACGTCACTCAGGCCTTTGTTATTGTTTTTGCCATCCGCGTTTGTGAGTTGTTCTCACTAAAGTGTATTAACCCGACTATAAAAGTTCATGGTTACACAGAGTTTGTGTGTTGGTCCTTTATACTTCCGGATGGCAATGGTGTGAACTCCTTGGCCAAGCGCATTCTATCTATAAGTTAACGATAGCTACGGACATACTTGGTGACAAACGCATTCCCCTAATAATATCGCTATCAATCCGATTAAGTTTAGTTGTGTTGAGTTTTTTTTCAGTCTAATGATGCTGTGCATTTAAGTAAAAACTCTCAATATCCGCCAACCCGATAAAACATCATCATCATCATCATCAACATCACCATCACCATCATCACCATCATCATCATCATCAATCATGGCTTGTACTCTTGAGTACGTTGTTTATAAACGGCTATGTGGTCCAGTGGTATGACACTCGCTTTCGGATCGGAAGGCCCTGGGTTCAAGCTTCACGCTCGGCGCATAGTTGAGTCCTTGGAAAAGGCTCTTTACTCACATTCTCTCACCACACTCGGGTGTAAAATGAGTACCTGGCCGTTAACAGCTGTGTCTTTGTCCGAAAAATTGTAATATCGCCTAACTGGCGGCATGTCCCGTCCTACATGTAAAACGTTGCTGTTGACCAGGGACCCTTGTAAAGCGCTTTGAGCACATTTAGTGGATATTGCGCTATATAAAGCTCGATTTTTTTTACGTTGCCGGTCAGCTGTCTCCACGAATTACGATCCTCTGCGTTGCGCATGAAATCTACGTTGATTTTTCAATCACTTTTGGCCATTCTTAGACTATTTAGATATGTCATTCTTTGTCTCTCTCTCTCTCTCTCTCTCTCTCTCTCTCTCTCTCTCTCTCTCTCTCTCTCTCTCTCTCTCTCTCTCTCTCTCTCTCTCTCTCTTCTCTCTCTCTCTCTCTCTCTCTCTCTCTCTCTCTCTCTCTCTCTCTCTCTCTCTCTCTCTCTCTCTCTCTCTCTCTCTCTCTCTCTCTCTCTCTCTCTCTCCGATCATCCCAGATATTACCAATATTTCTATTCCATCCCTTCTCCACACGTCCAAGACACCGTAACTGCCTCTTTCTGATGGTATCGATCAACATGCTTCCCTTTCTCACATTCGCCAACACTTCCTCGTTCGTGTAACTGTCTGTCCATGATAGCCTCAACATTCTTCTATACATCCACATCTCAAATGCCTCAGCCTCCTAGTACATTATTTGTCAAACGTCCACTTTTCACAAGCGTATAAAAGGGTGCTTATAAAATATATGTTTCCACTTCTCTCATTCTGGTCTTCAACTGGTCGCATTATTTACTATTGCTATTCTTTGTTTTATATCCTCTATGTCACGAGTGTCACGGATAATGATAGTGCCTAAATATTTAAATTTCTTTACTTGTTTGATGAACCCTTCTTTGCTTGACATATGAAAGGTGGTGTTGTCATTCTTTGAGACCACTGTGCATTCGGTTTTCTTAACATTAAGTTTCAGGTTCATCTCTTCACTTTGGCTCACCAGTATATCTAAAATTTTCTGCACGTTTTCTAGAGAGTATGCTATCAGAGTAACATCGTTATGCTATTCATATTCTGCCCTCCAACGACGACGCCTTTCGTGCCTGCAATTCTTTGAATATTATTTCACTATATATGTTAAAAAGGTCCGGTGGTAAGACGCAACCTTGTCTTACCCCCTTCTCGATGTAGAAGAAGTCCGATGTTTCATTATCAAGTTTGACACATGTTGTTTGATTCCAGTATAAGTTTTTCACAATTTGAAGGTATTTGCTGTCTACACCGATCTTTTCTAATACTTTGAATAGCGTTTCGTGCTGTACTGAATCAAAGCTTGGCATTAATCAATATAGCATAGATAAAGTGGTTTCTTGTTTTTCAAGTGACCGTTGCATTATTGTTTTCAATGTAAAAATTGCATTTACCGTACCCGTTCTTTTAACAAAATCAAACTGCTCGTCACTTATTTCTGGAGAGATCTTGCTCCTCATTCTTTTCACAAGTATTCTTTGTATAATTGTTGTGTCCTGGCTCATTATGGGATAAAACGTACCAGCACACAAAACTATGTCGTTTATAGATAGAATGCACTTGGCAAAGAAGTTCACAACATTGCCATCCGGAAGTATAACGGACCAACACACAAACTCTGTGTAACCATGGACTTTTATAGTCTGGTTAAAACAGTTTAGTGAGAACAACTCACAAACGCGGATGGCAAAAACCATAACAAAGGCCTGAGTGACGTCATCTTTGAACTATCTATAGTCTGATTGATATAATGTAGTGATACCTAATCACTAAAACAATAACAAAGAGCTGAGTGACGTCAATTTCTTTTCACCTATTTATGTGATTGTTTGTGCAGCTCGGGTCTCTTCGGTCGTTGTAAGAAAAAAATATACCTTTTTTTTTCCAAAGGACGGTGAGCAATTTTTACTGTCTGTTTTATACTTTTAAAAATCAGGAATAAACACAGGCTCTTGGGCTCTGTTGTTTTTGTAGACAATATTTTAGTAACGCCTCATGTATGCTGTCTATAGATAGTATGCAGATGACGTCACTCAGGCCTTTATTATTGTTTTTGCCATCCGCGTTTTTGAGTTGTACTCACTAAACTATATTAACCAGACTATAAAAGTGCATGGTTACACAGAGTTTGTGTGTTGGTCCGTTATACTTCCGGATGGCAATGTTGTGAACTCCTTGGCCAAGCGCAATCTATCTATAAAATGAACGAAATTGACGTCCCTCTGCTCTTTGTTATTGTTTTTAGACAGTCATTTTTTTATTAGTTCTCACAAAATGATATCAATCAGACTATAAACACTCAAAGGTTACACATCGTCATAATTTGTGTTGGTACGTTATACCCGGATGTTGTGAGCATTTTACCTAAACGCATAGCTTCAACAATTTGATAGACGAAATTTGGTGAAAGTTAATCACTAGTTTAGGTCTTGGATGGATGAGTCTTTAAGGCATTTGTCTGTAATTGATTTGGTGTTGGGGAGGGGTGTGTGTGTGTGGGGGGGGGGGGGGGGGGGGGGGGAGGGCGGGGGAGTTCCGGTTTGTCACACCTTCAGAACTTTCGTGGGTTTTTTTTTCATCGTTTAAGATTATTAAGCCTCACTTGCTTAGCATATATATACGGTGCATTATCTTTTGATGCTATGTGTTTAAAAAAATAATCACACCATCTGCCCGTCAGTTGAAACGTACTAACGCACAAAACTATGTATAACCATAAACGTTTATAAATAGAATGAACTTGACGTCACTCAGCTATTTGTTGTTGTTTTCGCCAGCCATTTTTATTAGTTCTCACTAAATTGTATGAATTAGACAAAGAAAACGTTTAAGGTTACAAATTGTTTTGTGTGTCTTTTTTGTTCATTTTGGTCACAAAGCTTTTACTCTCGTCATCAATAGATTAAGACTCGTCTGTCTTTTTTTCGACGTGGCCAACTGTCTTTTTTTCGTTTTGGCCACAAAGCTTTGGCTCTAAACATCAATTTATTAAGACTCGCCCAATTGTCTTTGTTCATTTTGGCCACAAAGCATTTACTTCAAACATCATAAGATTAAGACTCGCCCAACTGTCCTTTTTTTGTTTTGCTTTGGCCACGTGGCTTTTAGTCCAAACATCAATAGATTAAGATTCGCCCAACTGTCTTTTTTGTTCATTTTGGCCACAAAGCTTTGACTCTAAACATCAAATGATTAAGACTCGCCCAAATGTGTTTTTTTACCATTTTGGCTACAAAGCTTGGACTCTAAACATCAAATGATTAAGACTACCCAAATGTCTTTTTTTTTTTACCATTTTGGCCACAAAGCTTTGACTCTAAACATCAAATGATTAAGACTCGCCCAACTGTCCTTTTTTTACCATTTTGGCCACAAAGCTTTTATTCCAAACATCACTAAGTCAAAGCATTTGATCTTTAGACAATTTTGCCAAGTAAGGAACGAGTGGGTAAAAGTATCTCCGAAACTCAGACCCTAGCGTGGTGCTCTTGGATGAAACCGTAGCCATCGTTAACTTACAGCCTGACACTAAGACCGTGGCCTTCGTAAAATTATGGCCTGACACTGACCAAAAAATGACGTAAAAATGCCAGTCTTTTGCTACAAAATAAAACAAGTCGTGAGTTGAATTCAATAGTTCAACCAATGAAATTACTTGTTTCCATGAGCTCTACTAACGGCAACTCACTAATGACGTCAAATGCCAATCCTTTTGGATTTCAGTGTCAGGCTATAGATAGTTCGAAGATGACGTCACTCATGTCTTTGTTATTGTTTTTTGCCATCCACGTTTATGAGTAATGCTCACTGAACTGTATTAACTGGACTATAAACGTTCATGAATACACACAGTTTTGTGTGTTGGTCCGTTATACTTCCGGATGGCAATGTTATGAGCTTCTTAGCCAAGCGCATACTATCTATAACATAACGATGGCTTCGCTGACACTGACCAAAATGACGTAAAAATGCCAGTCTTTGGCCACAAAAGAAAACAAATCGTGAGTTGTATTCAATAGTTCAACCAATGGGACCACTTGTTTCCATGAGCACTACTAACGATAACTCACTAGGCGGTGCAAAAACCAAATATTGACGTCAAAATGCCAGTCTTTTTTGGTTTCAGTGTCAGGCTACATTTTAACCATGGCTACGGCCTGATGACAATGCCGTCCTTGGAAAACCCCATAATATTTTAAAATTTGGCCAGACAACTCGCCCTTCAAGCATGCGTCTATTTAAATGATCCTCATCTTGGCAAAAAATAACTCTCAGATTTGAGAGGGTTTTTTTTTCCAAGATGAGGGTCATTTAAATCGATATTATTATTATATTCGTTATTATAATCATTGTTTGTATTATTGTTATTATTCAACCATTGTTACCTATTCATGTTTTTTTTCTTTCGTCATTTAATTCCAGATCACACAATGGCCAAAAACTATGATTTGGATGCTCTTGCTAAGAGATACTGCCAAGGTAAATATTTGATTTGAAGTCCCAGTTTTGAGAGGGGTTTTTTTTTTTTGTTTTTTTTTTTTTCAAGATGAGGGTCATTTAAATTGATCAATATTTGAAGGACGATTTTCTGGCCAAATTTTAAATATTATGGCTTTTTCTAGAGTATGGCAGAAGTGTGTATGAAATTGTGTCAGACAAAGCCGGAAAGAAAAATGCTAGAAAAGAAATCTTCTTCGACTAGGGATGGAAATTCAGACCTTTTGATTACCGGTCAGACGTGCTACCATTACAACACAGCGGCGGACGGATCCCATTGGTTGAACTAGTGAATACAACTCACTAATTGTTTTTTTTTTGTTTTTTGTTTTGTTTTTTGTGGCCAAAGACTTGTCTTTTGATGTTATTTGTAGGTTTGTGTCAGGCCATCGGTAAAGAAGAAGAATATAGGTATTACAACTATTCCAACTCCCAAGAGAAAGCGTTTTACGATGTGAACCCTCGCTTGCATCACACAACACATACATTGAACACAAGCGGACGAGTAAGGAGACGTTAGTGCAGCTCCATTTTGATTTTTGAAAAATTAAATATCAAATTGAGACGTTTGCGCGGTTATGTGGTCAAATGATATGACACTCGCTTTCGGATCGGGAAGTCCTGGGTTGAGTTCATGGAAAAGGCTCTTTACTCAAATTCTCTCACCGTACTCAGGTGTAAAATGAGTACCTGACCGTTAACAGTGTTTTCTGTCCGAAAAGAATTGTAATATCGCCTAAAAGGCGTCATGTTCCGTCCTAAATGTTAAATGTTGCTGTTGGTCAGGGGCCCCTTGTAAAGCGCTTTGAGCACGTTTAGTGGATATCACGCTATAGATAGAATGCGCATGGCCAAGGAGTTCACAACATTGCCATCTGGAAGTATAACGGACCAACACACAAACTCTGTGTAACCATGAACTTTTATAGTCTGGTTAATACAGTTTAGTGAGAACAACTCACAAACGCGGATGGCAAAAACAATAACAAAGGCCTGAGTGACGTCATCTGCATACTATCTATACAAACGCTCAATAATTATTTGGCACCGTGTATACACACTTGTTCAGATCTTCATCTGACACCGGTGGCTGCTCCCTAATTTCTCTCTAATATCTCAATTCGCATATTGTAATTAGTCATGCGACTTTGTGCAAGGTCGGTAACTCGGTAGTGACCCAGCGAATAATTCAGGACCCAGCGTTTTGTCTTGGGGAAACGAGCATTATACACATATGTCGTACTCTGGAAAAAAAACCCATGTTTTAAAATTTGGCCAGAAAACTCGTCCTTCAAATATCGATCGATTTAAATGACCCTCATCTTGGCAAAAAAAAAAATAAATAAATAAATAAACTCTCATAGCTGGAATTTCGCGAAGGTTTATAATGAGATACAAGTTCATTTAAATAGTAAGGTGTCAGGCCATGAAACGAGCTATAACAATAACATAAAATCTTTAAAGAATAAAATAAATAAATAAATAATTAAAACTTCCCAAAGGGGAAATTTATCTTTAGGGTCTATCGCAAGGGAAGACTGGAATAACTCAGGCGTCAACTGCAGTGCAGCGCCGCAACGTGAGCTAGGCGAGATGACTTGCTCAAGGCCACACAACGAGGCGGGTAGTCGAACTCGATACCTTTTGGGTACGAACCAAAGACCGTACCGCTGAGCCACACTGCCCCCTTGAACTCAACCCCTTATTGCCCATGTGGAACCGACCATGAAACCACTTTACATGTGCTTATGGATTGCCCATTATACAACGTGCAACGTTCGAACCACTGGGTCACCCCTACAACACTCAACACAAAGCTCTATGGTGAGGCTGAGGACCTAAAGCGGACCACAGACTTCATAGCAGATATCGGACTGCAGCCATAGATGTCCATCAGAGGAACGAAGAAGAAGAAGAAGAAGAAGAACTCAATGCGCTGCTTCACCGGCAGCCAATGAAAAATTTCCAGAACAGGAAAGATAGGATCGTTACGATTTGATAACATCACAAATCTCGCAGCCCTGTTCTGAACATTCTGCAATCTTTGAATCTTGTAATACTCTTCAAAAGTCGTAACGTCACTTCCTTCCTAATGACGCATGGTAACTTAGTAACACTGGCTCTAAACTATCGGAACAATGGCGGACGCCCGTATTAAATATTTCTCCGGCGAGCATAAAAGCGTTTCCAGAGGAAAAAAAGCCATAAATTTGATCATGTTTTGACTTTTACACATTCTGATCACAAGACAGATGAAAAGTTCTAGCCAGCATGAAGAATAAAAAGTAATGATTTTCTTTGTTTAGAACCAAGATGGCCGCCGTTGCCGTGTGCGTGGCGTGACATCAGACAACTGAATCCTATTGGGACAACCAATAATAATAATAATAATAATAATAATAATAATAATAATAATAATAATAATAATAATAATAATAATAATAATAATATAATATAATGATGATAGAATATAATGATATGATAATAATATAATAATATAATAATAATAATAATAATAATAATAATAATAAATAATAATAATAATAATAATAATAATAATAATAATAATATTATAATAATAATAAATTTAATAATAATAATAATTATAATAATAATATAATAAAAATAATAGATCTTTATTGTCCATAAATATGGCAATTGTCATTTAGTTACACTTGTTATAACGTTAAACGATAACTGTAACATTGAACAGATATTTCACTCCTACTTATTTTCTCTCTTTCTCTCTCTTTCTCTCTCTCTCTCCCTCTCTCTCTCTCTCTCTCTCTCTCTCTCTCTCTCTCTCTCTCTCTCTCTCTCTCTCTCTTTTCACACGTGCGATATACACAACATAAACATATTCATTTCGTTTTCAATTTGTTACAATTGTGGCAATTCGACACCAAAAATTATCATCATTATCAATCGGTCAGTTAATCTTACATTAAATAAATTAATCAGTTAATCAGTCAACGAATCAATCCTTGGTTTTTTTGTACCATATGAAATATTCAAAATTTTTATTGCTGATGGAACGAACGTTGATTTATACTTGTTAGTTCTACATTTAATCTGACAATTCTTCTCCCAGATGGTAAAAGACTAAATTCATGGTATAAAATATGTTTTTTATTGTTGGTAATTGAGAATGCTTCCCTTTCTATTGCTTTTCCATGAATTCTTTCTACTCCATCAAGAGGATGGTTTATTATTTTTGATGCCTTTATTTTTTTAATTTGCGCATTGCAATAATAGTCAAGTCTGATAAGAATGAAAGAAGTGACACGAGTTTTAGCGATTTCAGTGTCAGTCAAAGACCTCATTCGACCAGTTTTTTTAAAGATGGTAGTGACAACTTTGAATAATTTTCGTGATATATGGTTCTTCGTGGACATATTGTTATCGAAAAATGGAGCATAGGAATTAGAAACTTTCATGGCACTTTGGTTGTTGACCCCATGACCTCAAGATCTCGCGTGAGAGACTCAAGATAGATTCTACTTTGGAAACCACGTTATTTTTGTTGGAGGGGTGGATTGTGGCTATTATATAGCGTCCCTCTTGTGCGTAACAGTCTGGTCGTGGGTTCGAATCCTCATCCCCTCAAAGTGTTTATTCCCTGTTGTCTTCTGTCACTTTTCTACACATTTTATTTCTTGTTATTAATCAACATCAGTGCCTGCTCCACTCAATTCTCATTTATTTTAAGGTATTTTTTTAAAAATTGAGATTTTATAAAGCGCAATATCCACTAAGCGTGCTTAAAGCGCTTTACAAGGAATCCTTGAGCTACACCAACACTTAACATGTAGGACGAGACATGACTCCTTTTAGGCGATATGACTTTTTTTCCGACAGAGACAACACTGTTAACGGCCAGCTACTCATTTAGCACCTGAGTACGGTGAGATAATTTGAATAAAGAGCCTTTTCCAATGATTCAACTATGCGCCGAGCGAGGATCGAACCCAGGACCTTCCGATCCGAAATCGAGTGTCATACCTCAAGGCCGCATAGCCGAATCATTAATTTTTCTGTGATATGACATCTTGTACTTCTCATTTTCATCATATTTATTTTTATAGGTAAAGGGATCAACAACGTCAAAGCCTTCAATTTTGGCCGCGTAAAATGTAAAATTGTTGGTGAGGCTACATGGCAGTCTGAGGAGACGGGCGATAAGGACAGCGCTACTAGAGTTGTAAGTAGCTATGAACTTTTTATTGGCTTCTGTGATTGTTTTGTTTTTAACTCTCTCCTTACCAGCTATTTTTAGAATTTCCCCTGAAAATTCACACCCATCCGACACAAAAATAGACTTTTCCTAATCAAACAAAAAAGTAACAAGCGTATTCTATGCAAAATGTTGTTCAGCAAAATGAGCTCTCAACACAGTGTTTAGTATTTTTGCTGTAATCAAATCATTTCTTTAGAATTTGTGATATACAACAGAAATCAGAATGAGTAAATTGTCGGTTGTATCGTAACGAATGTGACGATTTTCCTATGGTTGGTAAGGAGAGGGTTAAGGGTTTTACGGCGCTTGCAACACCTTTAGGTCATATCAGCGCCAGTAAAAGGGAAGAATAGTAAAAACATTCTATATGTACAATTAAAATTAAAAGGACTTGAGGAAAAGGTGAGGCAAAGGGGAATTGGTTCAAATAGGGAACAGATGTAGATTCCAAGAGCACACTATCAGTGTACTTAGTTTGAGATCAGCTAAAAGTCTCACCCAGACACCAGCACAAACCTCCAGTAAATAGTAGGAGGAATACACTCAAATGTTTACAAATAACATTGCATAACAGAGAGATGATTTACAAGGAAAAAAGTATGTTTCCCAAAACTATAATTATACATTTGACTGCTTTTCCGCCAAGGACCCCAGCCAGGGTCAGGACAAAACCAGGTAATCCCATTCCAAGTCAGAGACAGAAAGCTATTGGAAAACAGATACAGGGGGATAGAAGACACAGCAAGTACCTCCCTGCCCACTATGGGAGGTTGGGAATCCCACCCAGGGCTTCTATCTAGGTGCACATATTGGCATATGAGAATATAACCGAACGCAATTGGATTCAATAGTCTGATGTCATGTCGCCCAGCAACGGCGGCCATCGCGGTTCTAAACAAAGAAAATCGATCCTTTTTATTCTTCATGCTGGCGAGATCTTTTCATACGTCTTGTGATCAGAATGTGTAAAAGGCAAAACATGATTAGATTTATAATGTTTTTCCTCTAGATACGCTTTTGTGCTCGTCGGAGAAATATTTCATAAGGGCGTCCGCCATTGTTCCGATAGTTTAGAGCCAGTTACTACATTACGAGGGAAGTGACGTCACGACTGTTGAAGCGTATTATGGGCCATTTTTAACATTGTTGCATTGAACATTATTTTGGTTGGTTTGAGAGCATGTCCATTACAACAATGAGCCCGTAATGATGTGGGGTATCAGATGTGCAAATAGGTCCACCCAAAATTATAAAAACGTGGAAGAGTTGTCAAAATTAAAATCTCAGAGAACAAAATAGGTACTACACAGTATAAGGAAGAACACATTAAAGATGGTGTTGCCGTTCTTTCTTTATTATTTTTTAAAATTTTGTGTTCCACGATTTACCAATGTTCTTTATGTCTGTCAAGACATCATAGAATTATGCGAAAATGTGTTGTTTTTTTTGTTGTTTGTTTTTTATCTTTATTTATATTTCTTTTATTTGTCTTTTTTTTCAGGTGGAGTTGATAAACAACTCGTCGGAAAGAGGACATGGCAATTTTTCTATTGAAAAAAAGGGGAAGCCGGTGTTCAAATTCCAACTTGATGAGGGAATCGTTAGAGGTAAGGAACAAAAGTATTATGAATATATACAATTATAACATTACTCACAGTCATACACAGAGAGAGAAAGAGACGGATAAAGAGCGAAAAAGAGAGAGAGAGAGAGAGAGAGAGAGAGAGACAGACAGATAGACAGAGAAGGGAGAGAGACGCGTTTCATCTTGAGAGCGAAATCGTTAAAGGTAATGAAACAAAAGTATTAACCATCACATGAAGGTAAAAAATGATAACATTACTCACAGTCATACAGAGAGAGAGAGAGAGAGAGAGAGAGAGAGAGAGAGAGAGAGAGAGAGAGAGAGAGAGGAGAGAGGGAGAGAGAGAGAAGGGAGAGAGACACGTTCCATCTTGAGAGCGTTAAATGTAAGGAACAAAAGTATTAACCACCAATTGGATATAAACAATGATAACATTACTGATAGTCAGACACACGCACACACACACACACACACACACACACACACAGAGAGAGAGAGAGAGAGAGAGAGAGAGAGAGAGAGAGGCTTATAAACGAACTCCAATTAAATCCGCTACCTGAAGAAGATCCATCAACAAACTACTCATATTCCACAAAGCACAAAATGGAAAACTTGAAATTCCAACTTGCCATTTGAAACAAAACAGCAACAACAAAACAAGAAACTCAGCATTTAATTTTTAAATCCACCACTCGAGAACAAACCATCACCTTTACTCTTTCTTCCCCTCCACCATCCGACATTGGAACTCCCTACCAACAGCTTGTAAACAAGCCCTTTCGACTGATGACTTCTAAAAAATCGCTCCCTGCTTCCCTCTAAAACCCCTGTTATTGAAAAGACGGCCATAAAATCTTCAGCCCGAAACTTTGGCCGTAATTGAAGAAGAAGAAGAAATTTAAAAGTTATTCTCGAGGACATATTTGAATAAGAA
Source organism: Berghia stephanieae (assembly GCF_034508935.2). Lineage (NCBI taxonomy): Eukaryota > Metazoa > Mollusca > Gastropoda > Nudibranchia > Aeolidiidae > Berghia > Berghia stephanieae. Next base: position 40,471,500 of record NC_088367.1, on the reverse strand, counting down.
GAAAAAATCAATTTTTGTATATTAACAGGCTTACCATACCGGGTGAAATTCAACGGGCCGAATGAAGTAATCGGGGTGTTCATGGCGCCCATTACGGACCAACAATGTGTCATTCAGGACTACATGGGCATCAGAACCGATACAACAGTCCCCCTGTCCGGTAAAACAGGGGCTATTGCCAGCGTCTCCAATAAGAGTAACATTTATACAGGTAAGTGTCTTCTGATTTTGTCCAGTAAAAGTAGTCCTTCGGAGCCATTAGGCCCACAGAACCGGAGTTTATCCCGGTGTCTATAGCGTGAAAAGGATATAACAATCGTTTGCTACCCATTTGATAAGATGCTAGTCTATCGCAAAGTACCTTCCGTCAGATCCAGCTGGGTGGACAGAGGAGGGGGGGGGGGGTCAGAAAAAATCTCGACTACACCCAGGATCGATCTCGGTCCCTTTGCTTATGACGCGAGTGCTCTATTAACTGAGCTACCGGAACCCCCTAAGATTTTGTCTAGACAATAGATTTATACAAGAGGGGCATCTGTTTGCGTGCAGAACTTAAGATTAAAAATCCTATGCAAGTCAAGATAGTAGTTGTGGTGCTAAACTTGTATTAACGGTGTGTTGGCCTGGGCGGGTGTTAGTGCCACAAACGGTGTCTGTTGCCCTGGGAAAACATACCAAATTTAATGTCGCTGAACCTAGTTTTGAGCTCAGGGGCTATAAAGATAAAAATGGAACTCTGTGGCCAAAATGAGATTTCTTTAAAAAACGAGCAGTTTTGAACGCTACAACAAAAACGAAATTTTGGCCCCAATTTTAAAAGTTCATAATAGTCATTAAAACTTATTGAACACGAATGTTCCTTTGTGATCAGGGATGAATGCAGATTGAAAAGTTGACCATTAATTCAAATTTCTTTTTTCTTTTATTTGGGGGGGGGGACATTTGGTCTGTTTGCATTGGCCAACACACAATTGCTTCTCATATCCGTTTGTTGTACTGACCGCTGTCTTACGTGCGCGATACATTATCAAACTAGTAATAAAATGGATTAAATAAAATTCCCTTTATTCATCGCATTGGCGATATTCGTCTCTAGGGTCTATTCCAAGGGAAGACTGGAATAACCCAGGGGATTACCCGCAGCGCGACGCCGCAAACTGAGCTAGTGCCAGATGACTTGCCCAAGGCCACACAGCGCAGCGCCTTTTCGAACTAGGTACCTTATCAAGAGTAAATGTGTCAGTGCATGACAAAATCAGTCGTAAGGTGAACATTTTTGATTTCCTTTGTTTTGTTTGTTTGTTTGTTTTTAAATATTATTTTTCATTTTATGAAAACATATGTTCACCGGAGTATTTTAATCGTAATTTTAAATAAATTTTGTGATTTTTCATTTATGGTCAGATGTATTGGAAAGGTAGTATACTTTTCAGCTTGATTAGCTGTATAAAATATTTAGGAGTAAAATTTAGCTGTGATATTTCCCGAAGATGTACAAAAGGATTGATTTAATCATTTATGATAAGAACTCAATTTTTAACATTTTTAATTTTTTTAAATTGACCTTCAAACTAAACTTGGCAATATCTCAGTTCAAACCTTATCACCATCCGACTGATTATGTCACTCACTGTAACAAATATTGTGCTCAATGTACGAATATCTTATATTTCATTTCAAGCGATATTCACGTCACTCAGCTCTTTGTTATCGTTTTTTTGGTGATTAGTTCTCACTAAACTATATCAATCAGACTGACTGTAAACGTACAAGGTTACTCACAGTTTTGTCTCTTGGTACGTTATATATTCCGACTGGCGGATGTTATGAATTTTTCTTTTAACTAAACGCATAACACCAATTATTTCACTGGCCTGCAGTGTGTTCACAAAGTCTGAGCACGTCGGCCGGGATTTCATAAGATATTAAGGTGGCATATAACTATTTTGACAGCAGAATGCATCGGCAGATTCTTACGATTGCGGGGGCTTCTAGCAGCTTCGCATCACTTTGGCTGTGGTATGACACTCGCTTTAGGATCGGAAGGTCCTGGGTTCGAGCCTCGCTGAGCGCATAGTTGATTCCTTCGAAAAGACTCTTTACTCACATTCTCTCACTGTACTCAAGTGTAAATTGAGTACCTGGTTGTTTACAGCGTTGTCTCTGTCCTTTGAAGTCCGGATTTTCATTTTCACGATCGGCGGATCAAAATTTTGAAGTCACGATTTTCATTTTCACGATCGGCGGATCAAAGTCTACATACGATCGTTGCGCACGTTTTATTTAATTTTGAGCGGATCAGACCGATCCCCGATCGTGAAAATCAGGACTACAGAGGTTTGATCCCCCGATAATGAAAATCGGGACTTCAGAGGTTTGATCCCCAGATCATGAAAATCGGGACTTCAGAGGTTTGATCCCCCGATCATGAAAATCGGGACTTCAGAGGTTTGATCCCCGATCATGAAAATCGGGACTTCAGAGGTTTGATCCCCCTATCATGAAAATCGGGACTTCAGAGGTTTGATCCCCCGATCGTGAAAATCGGGACTTCAGAGGTTTGATTCCCCCGATCATGAAAATCGGGACTTCAGAGGTTTGATCCCCAGATCATGAAAATCGGGACTTCAGAGGTTTGATCCCCCGATCATGAAAATCGGGACTTCAGAAGTTTGATCCCCAGGTCATGAAAATCAGGACTTCAGAGGTTTGATCCCCCGATAATGAAAATCGGGACTTCAGAAGTTTGATCCCCAGGTCATGAAAATCAGGACTTCAGAGGTTTGATCCCCCGATAATGAAAATCGGGAAATCAGGGGTTTGATCCCCAGATCATGAAAATCGGGACTTCAGAGGTTTGATCCCCCTATCATGAAAATCGGGACTTCAGAGGTTTGATCCCCCTATCATGAAAATCGGGACTTCAGAGGTTTGATTCTCCGATCATGAAAATCGGGACTTCAGAGGTTTGATATAGTGCCGCGCTGAGGACCGGTCCTTGGGACCGGTCCCACGGTCTTTTAGCTGTGAACCGGAGACCAGTCCCAAAGAGGAAGACCGGCGGCGGTCCTCACTTCTTATCACCTTTCAACGGTCTCGCGCCATACAACTTCCCCAGCGATTCATTGCCTCGGTTCTTTGCCTATCTTCCACCAATCACCACCCATCCCACTTAATTAATCGCACCCACCCCCCTTTGCCATACACTAAACGACACAGACGACCATAGAGGCAGACGACCACCTCCCTCCACTCCGCAAACCGCCCTTTCGTGTGTGAGATGGGGGGAACAGGAGGCGCACGCCTTGGACGATTCCATTATACGAGGTAAATTTCAAAATATACTACACCATAATGATCGCAATGACAATGATCTATGATGAAGGCATGACCCCTCTTCTCTAATGGGTTATTGTTTGAAACGTTTGTGACTACTAAAGATGTGTGTGTTTGTGTCTCGAACCTAGCAAGTAGCAAGTCTGATTTTTTGTTTTCTTTTGTCCATCTCTTGTCGTCACTCCTTTCTATCGCATTGTTGTCATTTCAAATAATACAATAATATTAAAATTTCGTTTGGTATTTTAACTAATCAAATAATATGAGTTTCATTAGTTTCTTCCTTCCAAAAAAAACAGTTATAACGTCTGTATTTTTAAAAGGTCCAATAGAATATTTGGGGACCCCGATAGCTCAGTTGGTAGAGCACTCTCTTTATACGCAAAGGACCAGAGATCGATCCCGGGTGCAGTCGAGTTTTTTCTGAATCCCTGTCTACTCAGCAGTGAATGGGTAGCTGGGTTTGTTAGATCTGGCGAAAAGCCACCATCGACCCCACTTATTACTTATTACCGCATCCACCCCCTCTTATTATAACTTCACGTCTCTCTCTTACTCTTCAATGCTCGCTGCCCTCTCATGTGTGTGTGTGTGGGGGGGGGGGGGGGGGTAGGAGTTGCGTGTGTGTATAAACGCCACGAACAACTCGATCAACGCCTTGGGTGATTCCATTATCTCCGTTAATGGGGATAAATTTCAAATTTTATTCACGCTAAATTATCGAAGTAACAATGAAGTACTGTGAGCAAATAAAGAAGGCATCACCCCTCTTCTCTAATTAGGTTACAATTTGAAATGAGTGTGACTACTCCTTGTGTTTTACTCCTGTAGACCACGCTTTTCGCGGTCCCAAGTCTTTAACGGTTCAAGAATGAACGATCCCACGGTCCCAAAGGTCAAAACGGTTCGAACTTCCAACAGTCTCTCAGGAATGTTCAATGTCGAAAAGGACCGGTCCTAGGACCGGTCCTTGCGGTTTTCATTTCCCAGGGACCGTAGGACCGTGGTCCTTAAGCTTGCCAAGGACCGCCCCGCACTAGTTTGATCCCCCGATCATGAAAATCGGGACTTCAGAGGTTTGATTCCCCGATCATGAAAATCGGGAAATCAGAGGTTTGATCCCCCGACCATCGATATTATGCCTTAATCAACTCTAATTAATTATTTCTGCAGGGACGTTTTCCGCCATGGCACAGCTGTCTGGCAAAGTTATTGCCATCAAAGAGGACGATGTCACCATAGAAAATGACGTCTTAAACTTGCTGAATTCTGAATTCCTCCATTTGAAGGGAAGAATTTCTATCGAGTTCCAGAACTGCCATAACATTGAGGTCAAAGATCATCCGCTCTAAGGGGATGTAATCCATTTATTTATTTATTTATTTTCTTTAGTTTTTTTGGGTTTTTTTGTTGGTTTTCTGTTCTGTTCCTTTAAAAAACTTGATTTGTTTTCCTGAATAAATGCTCGTAATTGGACCAGATTTAGGTTTTGACGCTATTACCTTGTGTGTGTGTGTGTGTGTATGGAGGGGGGGGGGGTTAATCTTCTCCTTGCCACCTGCAGCAAAATCGTCACATTTGTTACGACACAATATTATACATTTTTCTTATTTAGATTTGTTTTGTACTTCACAAACTTTGAAGAATGATCTTAGTTTGATTAAAAAGAACATAAAGTTGTTTTGTAGAGAGCGTGTTTGAGTTTCAAAAATCTATTTTTTTTCTGCTGGGTAAGCCTGTCATTTTTGGAAAATACTGAAAAGGATCGGTAAGAAAATAGTTAATCTGTTGTTTTGGGGTTTTGTTTATTTTTGTTTGTTCTGTTTGTTTGTTTGTTGTAGGGGAGGGGGTGGTGTTATCATTTTCACCGTATTATATAGTTGTTTCTTAATGTTTCAATTTGATTTTTGAAGGATGTAAAAATCATGTTCATGTTGAATATAAATGTGACCGATCGTCTCTTGACGGTATTGTGTCGGGAGCAAGAGGTCCTGTGACAGTGAATTTAAAGTTAACTCACTCAACCTAACACCGTTGTTTACCCGGATTACTTTTACCCCATGCCTATTTATTATTACATTTTTCTGAGACAAATTATAGGCGCAGTATCAAAGCTAATGTTTTTAATTTTTACATGTTAATGGTAGTTGAATAAAACTTTCTATGCACATGTTCATTTTAAATACATGTTTTTCCAATTTTAAAAAGTAGCAAAAATCTTCAGGGTTGAAATGATAAATAGGAATCTTTGGTTGGTAGAATGTTAGAACTTATCATTATTCTTCACCATGACAGTTAGAAAGTATCCCCACGTTTCACACATGGGACTATTCATTGAATGGGAGCGATCTATATTCATGTTTTCGTCCAACCAGGTCATCAATCACATGATTTGTTGCTGTCCAACGATTGGATATTTCTTAAGAAATGTAAACAGGCAGCTTTGTTTACAAAAGTTATAAACATACCCATGTGTCAAGCTGAATCAAATGACCAATCGTGATGTTAGATACTTAAAAAAACTGTGAACACTTTTCACTAAGTGGGTCACTTTGAGCACATATTCTAATGTGACCAATGACCTCGAGCACATGGAAATGTAATATAGATCATGCCCATTGCCGGTTCCTGACCTCCCATAGTGGGCAAGGAGGCACTTATTGTGTGTTCTATTCCCCTATATCTGTTTTCCAACATGCGTTCTGTCTTTGTCTTGGAATGAGATTAGACGTCTACTTGGTTTTGTCCTGGCCCCGGCTGAGAGGAAACAATCAAATGAATAGTTATAGTTTTGGGAGATGATGTTTTTTTTTGTAAATCCTCTCTCTGTTGTGCATTGTATTATTATTGTTTTACATATATTATGATTTGTAAACATTTGAATGTGTTACTCTTAGGGGGACCTGTACTTGTGTCAGTATGAAACGTTAGATGATCTCAAACAAATCACACTAAGAATGTGCTGTTGGAATCTACATCTGTTCCTTATTTGAAACTATTCCCCTTGTCTCACTTTTTCATGGGTGCTTCAGTTGCAATTCTAAACCTTTTTACTATCCCATTCTCTTCCTTTTCACTCATATGACCTAAATGCATTGCAAGCGCCTTAAACCTCCTTTAAAAACAAAATAAACGAATCACTAGTAACTAATAACTCTCTCCGACATAATGCCGATTCGAGACGGGGGTTCCATAAATATTCTTTCATGTTTTTATATAATTATATGTTTAATTAATTATATAATTATATGTTTATTGCTTTACCATAGTATTATATTTTAAGTCAGATCATTGCTTTGGAGTAAATTCCATACCATTTCAAAACATTCTTTTTCTCATTTTTATCACGTTAGCGTTCACGATTTTAATGTTCTTCTTTGTACATTTTTCTATGACTTGTTTTTATTAGTGTGTATACCTATCTTGGTGTGTTACAATTTCTCGTGTGATTTGAATCTCCTATTTTTTCCTTTTACTAGCGCTGCAATGAAATGACCTACATCTATCTGTTACAAGCAGCTTAAAAACCCTAAAAACAGTAAACATATTAAACGGTTTAACAAAGTGACTTATGTAACACGCAAATATTATGTAGATATAGTTTTACTGCAATAATTGTGAAACTGATTTAGCCAGGCGTAACTATAAAACACCAGATTGAAGGTCTAGGTCACAATCAATAGATCTCGTCAATATCTTTTGGTCATGAGCAGGGGCGTGGCTATATTGGTTGATTTGGTGCCTGGCACCACATCCATCTTTTAAAAATGGATTGCAGCATTTTGAAAAATAATAAAACTGAGAAATAGTAAATACCACCTCTTACTTTGAGTAAGTCTTTTCTTTATTTCTTCTTCTTTCTTTTGTATTTATAAATATAGCACGTTTTAAGATTCTTTTTATTCTGGCATCACCTTATACTGTAAGCATGCCACGCCACTGGTCATAAGGTCGAGAGATTGGTCTATTCAGTTTATTGATATTATAATAGGAACGGCCATCTTGATCTGGTATCTTGTTTGAGAGCCTCCCATGGTGGGCAGGAGATCACTTGCTGTGTCTCTGGGAGGGATTCTTTGACCTCCCGTGTTGGGCAGGAACTCACTTGGTGTGCCTCTGGGCGGGGCCATTAATTTTTCCCCCCACGGTGGGCAGGAGGGCACTTGCTGTGTCTTCTATCCCCCTACATCTGTTTTCTGAGTTGATATCTGTCTTTGTCTTGGAATGGGATTACTTGGTTTTGTCCTGGTCCTTGTCGGAGTCCTGAACTTAGAGGGAAACAGTCAAACGTATAGTAATAGTTGTTGTTTTTTTGTTTTGTTTGTTTTTGGTTTTTGTTGTTTTTTTTCGGGGGGGGGGGGCTGATATTATTTTCCTTGTATATCATCTGTCTGCTAGTATGCATTTAGATTTTTAAAAAATTATTTTTAACGATCTGTAAACATTTGATTAATTGTATTCCTCTTAGTGAGGACCGATGGTTGTGTCTGGATGAGACTTTTAGGTGATCTCAAACTAAGCACACTGATAGTATGATCTTGGAATCTACATCTGATCCCTATTCGAACCATTTCCCTTTGTCTTACTTCCCCTTGTATGCTTTTAATTATTGTAAATTTGGACTTTTTGGCTATCCCATATTCTTCCTTTTTACTTGCGCTGACACATGATCTAAATGTGTCGTAAGCGCCAGATAACCCTTAACATCAAAAAACAACCAATGCTCGGGTGATCCAGATAAAGATGACTGGATTTGAAAGATAGCATTATTAGAATGACCAAACTTACGTCGTTTTGCAGTTTAGGAAATTACATTACTCTCTCTCTCTCTCTCTCTCTCTCTCTCTTTCTCTCTCTCTCTCTCTCTCTCTCTCTTTTTTTTCTCTCTCTTTCTCTCTCTCTCTCTCTCTCTCTCTCTCTCTCTCTCTCTCTCTCTCTCTCTCTCTCTCTCTCTCTCTCTCTCTCTCTCTCTCTCTCTCTCTCTCTCTCTCTCCATTTTACTGCTGGGGAAAGCCTGCCATTTTGGGAAAATTCTGATTAGGATCGTTAAGGAGAGAGTTAATGACTTTAAAAATTGCCTTTTTGATTCAAAATACACATATGACTGAGGATTTATTATATGTCAAAATAATAAAAATGGATGTTTTTGTTGTGTTTTTCATTTAATTTTGTTCTCTGCCTTTATCTGTTTCTCCCTTTTTAACATTTTTATGTGCAATTTATGTAATGTATTGTTACTTACTGGGTGGAGATCCTGACCTCCCAAACTGGGCAGGAAGGCACTTTCTGTGGCTTCTATCCCTCTGAAGCGATTTTCCAATTTGCGTTCTGTCTCTGTCTTGGAATGAGATTACTTGTTTTTTTCCCTGGCCCTGGCCGGAGTCCTTGGCTGGGAGGGAAACATTCAAATGTATAGGTATTGTTTTGGGAGATGATATTTTTTTTCCTTGTAAATCATCTCTCTATTATGCATTATTATATTTGTTGTTTTGAATTTATAGTGTAGGCGTTTGAGTGTGTTCCTCTTAATGGGATCCTGTGCTCGTTTCTGGATGGGCCTTTTAGGTGATCTCAAACTAAGTACATCGATGGTATGTTCATGGAATCTTCACCTATTCCATATTTGTTCCCATTTCGCATTTGTCTTACTTTTTCTAAGGTGCTTTAATTATAATTCTAGAACTTTTTTACTATCCCATTTTGTTCCTTTTTACTGGCGCAAGCATCGTAAAACCCTTAAAAACAAACCAATATTGTTACTACTAATGTTTATAGTAATTGAGGAAAACTTGGTCCATTTTAGTGAATCCCTATACTGATATGATATGATTTAAATCCAACTTAACACGCCAAATTATTAACAATATGAGATAGCTGGAGACAAATGACATAACATTTGTTTTCCTGCCAAAATGAAAAAAACAAACAGAATATCTGTGTAAGGTAGTTTGGTTCTTCGTTCCAGTCAAACACCACCCAGATTGTATTCGAAAAATTAATTTCATGACGCCCTCTTCTTTATGGCGTGGGATAGAATAAGTTTAGTTATCTGAGAGTATATAATAGGCAAGACGCCAATTTTGGTCCATTTATTTCAATGTATTAATTTATATGTTATTGTTATTGTCTGTCTTTGGTTTGATTATGTTACATTGTAATTTTTATACAACTGCTTTCAATATCTTTTCTTCAAGAAATAAATTTCTCAAAAGAATGTTCAAAGCCTCATCCTCTGTCTTTTGTTATATTTAATGTTTGTCATGATAATAGGGTTCAATCGTCGTGACGCCACTTCCCTCATAATGAAGCATAGTAACTTAGTAATTGATTCTAAACTATCGGAACAATGGCGGACGCCCTTATGAAATATTTCTCCGACGATCATAAAAGTGTATCCTGAGGAGAAAAACATTATATTATTATTATTATTATTATTATTATTATTATTATTATTATTATTATTATTATTATTATTATTATTATTATTATTATGATTATTATTATTATTATTAATATTATCATTGTTTGCTTTGCTTTATTATTGAACCTACTTACTTGATTTGTTGATTGGAAACATTAAATTCTTGTATGAGTTATAATATTGGCAATTGCCCAAAATGATCGTGTTTTGACTTTTATACATTCTGACAATATGACATGTGAAAAAGTTCCAGACCGCATGAAGAATAAAAAGTACCAATTTTCTTTGTTTTCAACCACGCTGCTCGCCATTGCTGGGCGACGTGACATCAGACTATTGAATCCAATTCTCACTAAGTTGTATTAACCAGCCTATAAACGTTCATGGTTACACACAGTTTTGTGTGTTGGTCCGTTATACTTCCGAATGGCAAAGTTGTGAGCTTCTTAGCCAAGCGCATACTATTTATAGATCGCTCCCATTCGGCTTCGGACAGTGAAATTTTCAATGCTACATTCTGAGGTTGTTTTATCTTATCTTGTCTTATTATACATAATATAATATGTAGAAGTAATTGCCACTATCATTTCGATGGTGCTTAAGTTCTATCTATAGATAAAATAAAGTTGACGTCAGTCAGGCCTTTGTTATTGCTTTTTGCCATCCGCGTTTATGAGCAATTCTCACTAACCTGTACTAACCAGACTATACACGTTCAAGGTTACACATAGTTTTGTGTGTTGAACCTTTATACTTCCGGACGGCAATGTTTTTAGCTGCTTAGCCAAGCGCATACTATCTAAAGATAGAATGAAGGTGACGTCACTCGGGTCTGTGTTATTGTTTTTTGCCATCCGTGTTTATGAGTAACTCTCACTAAACGGTATAAACCAGACTATAAACGTTTAAGGTTAAACAAAGTTTTGTGTGTTGGTCCGTTATGCTTCCGGATGGCAATGTTGTGAGCTTCTTAGCCAAGCGCATACTATCTGTAGATAGAACGAAGATGATGTCACTCATGTCTTTGTTATTGTTTTAGACAGCCATTTAAATGCTTAGTTCTCACTAAATTATGTCAATCATATTTCAAACGTTTAAGGTTACACATAAAAAAAATGATGTCAAACTACAAGTCCTAGATTGTTCTAGTGTCAGGCTATAAGCTAACAATGGCCACGGTGTTAGGCTATAAGCTAACGATGGCTGCGGTGTCAGGCTGCAAATTTACGATGGCTATGGTGTCAGGCTGTAAATTAACGATGGCTACGGTGTCAGGCTGTAAATTAACGATGGCTACGGTGTCAGGCTGCAAGTTAACGATTGCTGCGGTGTCAGGCTGCAAGTTAACGATGGCTACGGTGTCAGGCTGTAAGTTAACGATAGCTACGGTGTCAGGCTGCAAGTTAACGATGACTACGGTGTTCGGCTGCAAGTTAACGATGGCTACGGTGTTAGGCTACAAGTTAACGATGACTACGGTGTTAGGCTGCAAGTTAACGATGGCTACGGTGTCAGGCTGCAAGTTAACGATGGCTACGGTGTCAGGCTGCAAGTTAACGATGGCTACGGTGTTAGGCTGCAAGTTAACGATGGCTACGGTGTTAGGCTGCAAGTTAACGATGACTACGGTGTTAGGCTGCAAGTTAACGATGGCTACGGTGTCAGGCTGTAAGTTAACTATGGCTACGGTGTCAGGCTGTAAGTTAACTATGGCTACGGTGTCAGGCTGTAAGTTAACGATGACTAAGATCAAATATGGGATTGATGTCACATCCTCAAGCCTGCTCGGACAAATATTATAGTTGAGCTTTTATATAGCGCAATATCCACTAAATGTGCCAACAACACGTAGCATAAATAACGAGACATGACACACCTGTTAGGCGATAATACAAACTTTTTTTCCAAAGGAGATAACGCTGCTAACGGCCAGGTACTCATTTTACACCTGAGTACGGTGAGAGAATGTGAGTAAATAGTCTTTTCCAAGGACCCAACTATGTGCTGAGCGAGATCGAACCCAAAACCTTCCGATCCTAAAGCGAGTGTCATACCACAAGACCACATAGCCTCATATTAGGTGAAAGCGGTTATGTGGTCTAGTGGTATGACACTCGCTTTCGGATTGGAAGGTCCTGGGTTCGAGCCTCGCTCGGCACATAGTTGAGTCCTTGGAGAAAGCTCTTTACTCACATTCTCTCACCGTACTCAAGTGTAAAATGAGTATCTGGCCGCTAACAGAGTTGTCTTTGTCCGAAAAAATTGTTATATCGCCTAACAGACGTCATGTCCCGTCCTGAATGTTAAATTTTGCTGTTTGCGTTGTAAAGCTCTTTGAGCACGTTTAGTGGATATTGCACTATATAAAAGCTCAATTTTTTATCACAGATTATGTCCCTAAGTTGTAACAACACAGTGAATACTTTTAAGAGGACAGCACACATGTGAGTAAATTTGGCGAAGGGTTCAAACCCCTTTCCGTAAAACTCAAAACGTTACAGAAACGCAGACAGACAACCCAAATCTTTTTTTTTAGCTTGGGCGAACCGAAGAGTTTCTGCAATGAGAGAATTTATGAAGCTGATATAGATAGTATGCGGATGACGTCACTCAGGCCTTTGTTATTGTTTTTGCCATCCGCGTTTGTGAGTTTATTCTCACTAAACTGTATTAACCAGACTATAAAAGTTCATAGTTACACAGAGTTTGTGTGTTGGTCCGTTATACTTCCGGATGGCAATGTTGTGAACTCCTTGGCCAAGCGCATTCTATCTATACAGAGAAGTGATAAGATATGGAACGAGATAAAAAAAAAGTTAGCTCAGGAAATAGAAGGATGGAAACTGTTTGTCTGTGGCCTATAGATAGAATGCGGTTGGCCAAGGAGTTCACAACATTGCCATCCGGAAGTATAACGGACCAACACACAAACTCTGTGTAACCATGAACTTTTATAGTCTGGTTAATACAGTTTAGTGAGAACAACTCACAAACGCGGATGGCAAAAACAATAACAAAGGCCTGAGTGACGTCATCTGCATACTATCTTTACTCTGACCCAGGGTGAAAAAGGCAATGATGATGATGATGATGATAAACACTTGTTTAAGCGCTCGATGATTCTACCAGTGAACAACACTCACAAAATCACACGAATCATTTTAAAAACAAGCCTTAACACCGAGATACCAGTCCCGTGCGGAGAGCTCATTGTAAATTTTTCTTTGTCCACAAACTGAGGGACTGAATTTGGAAGATAATGCATTCACTCAATAGCTGGTTGAGTACAAACACGAAAATAAAGGGCTATCGACATTATGCGCTTGGCTAAGAAGTTCACAGCATTGCCATCCGGAAGTATATCGGACCAACACACAAAACTTTGTGTAGCCTTGAACGTTTATAGTCTGGTTGATACAGTTTAGTGAGAATTATTCATAATTATGGATGGCAAAAAACAATAACAAAGACCAGAATGACGTCATCTTCGTTTTATCGACACAGATAGAACGAAGTTGACGCCACTCAAGTCTTTGTTATTGCTTGTTTTTGGGTTTGTTTTTTGTTTTTGCCATCCATGTTTATGAGTTATTCTCACTATATTAACCAGACTATAGATAGTTCGAAGATGATGTCACTCAGGTCTTTGTTATTGTTTTTTGCCATCCGCGTTTATGAGTAATGCTCACTGAACTGTATTAACGTGACTATAAACGTTCATGGATACACACAGTTTTGTGTGTTGGTCCGTTATACTTCCGGATGGCAATGTTATGAGCTTCTTAGCCAAGCGCATACTATCTATAATAAACGGTCAGATGACACATAGTTTTGTGTGTTGGTCGTTATATTTCCGGATGGCAATACTGTGAGCTTCTTAGCCAAACACACAGCATCTATATTGTTTTTCAACGATTAGCTGTGTTAATTTTCTCACGAGATAAATTTTCTCAATTAGAATCTCTAGATAGTATGCAGATGACGTCACTCAGGCCTTTGTTATTGTTTTTGCCATCCGCGTTTGTGAGTTGTTCTTACTAAACTGTATTAACCAGATTATAAAAGTTCATGGTTACACAGAGTTTGTGTGTTGGTCCGTTATACTTCCGGATGGCAATGTTGTGAACTCCTTGGCCAAGCGCATTCTATCTATTGATGCTATGCTTACTCACAACATTCCGCCAGCCGAATATAACGTAGCCACATACAAAACTGTATGTAACCTTGACCGTTAATAGTAGGATTGATTCAATTTAGTGAAAACAACTCATGAGAATGGATGGCCAAAAACAATAACAAAGAGATGTGTGACGTCAATTTCGTTCTATCTTTGCGTTAAAAGTTACACATCGAGTTTTCTGTGAATGCACGATTCGTCAGGCGTGTCGAACTAGCGAACACAGCGCAGAGGCGGGTGATCGAACTCGGTACCTTTCGGGGTACGAAGCAAAGACCGTATCGCTGAGCCATGTTGCCCCCAATAGATAGATCGAAGATGACGTCACTCAGGCCTTTGTTATTGTTTTTTTCCATCCGCGTTTGTGAGTAAACTAAACTAAACTGTATTAACCAGACTATAAAAGTTCATGGTTACACAGAGTTTGTGTGTTGGTCCGTTATACTTCCGGATGGCAATGTTGTGAACTCCTTGGCCAAGCGCAGTCTATCTATATTCTCCACCAAAAAGAAGTAAATAACAGTGTGAAATTCAATGTAATCTTCAATTTAATTACAAAAACAGATCAAATGAACGTTTCGGGTTTCCTCTTTATCAACAAAACAGGATGAATAAAACTGCTTATGAATGAGATAATTTGGTAGTGGCGCCACATTACATTAGGCCCCCGCGACCTATTTATTAGCCAATTATGTATCCGCCAATTCAACACATGCTATTGATTTGACTGCAGCACCAGCTGTGTCATCAAGTACAACTAGTATAACTTCATTAACTCACTTACCCTAACACCGACTATATCATTAGTTTACCCGGCTTACTTTTACCTCATGGCTAAATATTACATTTTTCTGAGACAAATTAGAGGCGTTGTATCAAAGCTGATGTTTTTAGTTTTTGCGTGTTAATGGTAGTTAAATAAAACTATCTATGTACATGCTCATTTTTAATACATTTTTTCCTATTTTGAAAAGTAGAAAATATCTCTAGGATTGAGTGAGTTAATGGTTTGAGAGATTTTGCCGAGATGAAGGAGTTAAGTGTGTTGTTATGTTTAGATTGGCTGGTGGATGTTACGAGTATTTTACCTAAACGCACAGCATTGTCAACCGATGTCTTTGGGGTCTTTGTGCGGCTATGTGGTTGTGTGGTGCGGCACTCGCTTTCGGATCGGAAGGTCCAGGGTTCGAGCCTCACTCGGCGCATTGTTGAGTCCTTACTCACATTCTCTCACCGTACTAGGTGAAACATGGGTCTCTGGTCGTTAACACCGTTCTCTCTGTCCGAAATATATTGTAATATCAACTAACAGGCGTCATGTCCTGTCCTACATGTTAAGTATTGCTGTTGGCCGGGGACCTCTTGTAAAGCGATTTGAGTACGTTTAGTGGATATTGGAGGTCACAACATAAATAATATAAGATACGCAGACGATACGGTACTCATTGCAACATCAGAAATCCAACTTCAAAAGATTGTTGACAAGGTGGTAGTAGATAGTGAAGCCAAGGGAATGGAAGTGAATATCACCAAAACGGAATGCATGGTAATACAGAAAAACCCCGAAAACAACAACACCTGCAATATAACGATTCACGGCGAGCAACTTACCAACGTAGAAAGTTTTAAATACCTAGGTTCAATAGTGACAACAGATGGAAGATGTAACCGAGACATACGAGCAAGAATAACTCAAGCCAAACAGGCCTTCATGGACCTGGGAAAAATTTTGAAAAACAAACAGATGTCGTTCGGGATTAGATTCCGAGTCTTGAAGTGCTACGTGTGGCCAATCTTGTTATACGGATGCGAAAGCTGGACTACAAATGCAGAAACACAAAAGAACATTGAAGCTTTTGAAATGTGGTGCTTGAGAAGGATGCAGAGAATATCGTATACTGCACACAAAACGAACGAAGAAGTGCTAAAACAAACATACCAACAAAGGAAACTAATGCCCTTAATAGTGGATCGACAACTATCCTTTTTCGGACACATAGTAAGGAAAGATAAGAATGAATACCTGGCAAGTTGTGGAAAAATACCTGGTAAACGCGCCCGGGGAAGACAAAGAAATACACTCATAGACCAACTGAAGGGCTTCACCAACCTAACAATCCAAGAGCTGTTTGAAAAAGCAAGAGACAGGGAGGAATGGAGAGAGATAATTCATGCAGTATCCGAAGCCTGGACCAGGCATGGAACCTAGAAGAAGAAGAAGTGGATATTGCGCTATATAAAAGCTCTTTTTTGTTGTTGTTGTTGTTGTTGTTGTTGTTGTTGTTGTTGTTCTTGTTGTTGTTGTTGTTTGAGAGCTTTTTGCTGAGATGAAGGAGTTATGTGTGTTGATTTTAATTTGGCTGGCGGATGTTACAAGTAGTTTACCTAAACGCACAGCATTGCCAATCGATGTCTTTGGGGTACAACTGCGACAGTGGGATGTGCTGATGACACAAGCCACATGCGGATCAGTCTGAACAAAAAATAAAAAGAAAGAAAAATATGAAATATAAAAGAGACGAAAATCGATAGACTTTAATCCTTTACAGGCGGGCTTCCATTTTACTCCGACTTGACGTCATATCGTATTGTTTTCACAAAGAAAAACGTTTTAAGATAACGAGTAAATTATTCAAACCGGTTACAACGTATAGATAGTATGCGCTTGGCTAAGAAGCTCAAAACATTGCCACCCGGATGTATAACGGACCAACACACAAAATTGTGTGCAACCTTGAACATTTAAATTTATAGTCTGGATAATACAATTAAGTGAGAAATGGTTAAAAAAAATACTAAAGACCCGACTATAGATAGAATGCGGTTGGCCAAGGAGTTCACAACATTGCCATCCGGAAGTATAACGGACCAACACACAAACTCTGTGTAACCATGAACTTTTATAGTCTGGTTAATACAGTTTAGTGAGAACAACTCACAAACGCGGATGGCAAAAACAATAACAAAGGCCTGAGTGACGTCATCTTCGAACTATCTATAGATAGAATGTGCTTGGCCAAGGAGTTCACAGCATTGCCATCCGGAAGTATAACGGACCAACACACAAACTCTGTGTAACCATGAACTTTTATAGTCTGGTTAATACAGTTTAGTGAGAACAACTCACAAACGCGGATGGCAAAAACAATAACAAAGGCCTGAGTGACGTCATCTTCGAACTATCTATAGATAGAATGCGCTTGGCCAAGGAGTTCACAGCATTGCCATCCGGAAGTATAACAGACCAACACACAAACTCTGTGTAACCATGAACTTTTATAGTCTGGTTTATACAGTTTAGCGAGAACAACTCACAAACGCGGATGGCAAAAAAATAACAAAGGCCTGAGTGACGTCATCTTCGAACCATCTATAAAGTTACACACATATTAGTGTGTTGATATGATACGTTTTCTTTGGTTGGCAGATATAATATAAATATAATATAATATACTTATATATAGCGCCCATAATCCACTGGCAAGTGCTCTATGGCGCTTTACAATCATTCAATATAAACTAGCATTCACACTAACACGCTTACACACACACACACACACACACACACACACACACACACCCGTGCACCCACATACGAAATCTTCTCCGCATCCACATACGTAAACCTTTTACATTGGCGCTGGTCTCCGGCGACTGCAGACGTGTTTTTGTCAGTGCTCTGTGTTTTTTTTTTTTTTTTTAATTTAAAAAATTACGTAAATTATGTTTATCATTGTCGGCATTTTAAACGTCTGTACAAAAATTTCCTTTTGGATGAATAAAGTACATTATTATTATTATTATACACATTACTACCCTAAATTAAAACATAAAGTATATTAATTGTAGAAAATCGTTCTTCTAAATAATTCGGTTTTCAATTACTTTTTAAAGGTATCTAGGAGTCTATCTATATTTTCACTATTCTTAGCATTATAAGAAAGGGAATTCCACAACCTGAGCGCAGTCATTCTGAATGATGAGTTGTGACGGATATTGTGAGTATTTGCCTAAAACCAAAGCATCAAGATATAGTATGCACTTGGCAAAGGAGCTCACAACATTGCCACCCAAAAGTATAATGGACCTACACACAAAACTACGTGTAATATTAAACGTATAGATAGTATGCAGATGACGTCACTCAGGCCTTTGTTGTGGTTTTTGCCATCCGCGTTTGTGAGTTGTTCTCACTAAACTGTATTAACCAGACTATAAAAGTTCATGGTTACACAGAGTTTGTGTGTTGGTCCGTTATACTTCCGGATGGCAATGTTGTGAACTCCTTGGCCAAGCGCATTCTATCTATATAGTCTGGTTAATACAGTTTAGTTAAAATTACTCATAAACGCGGAAGGCAAAAAACAATAACAAAGACCTGAGCGACTTCAACTTCATTCTATCTATAGGCAGGTTAGTCCTTCTTTCATGGTAGAACTATAACGACACCATACACTTACTGGGCATAGTCGTCTCCATCTAAAATAATATATCTATCGATTACAGTCTCTTTGTGCAACTCTTAGACTCTTGACTTTAGATCAAGTCTCTTCGTGCTGCTCTCTCGACTCTTGACTTTAGATCAAGTCTCTTCGTGCTGCTCTCTCGACTCTTGACTTTAGATCAAGTCTCTTCGTGCTGCTCTCTCGACTCTTGACTTAAGATCAAGTCTCTTCGTGCCGCTCTCTCGACTCTTGACTTTAGATCAAGTCTCTTCGTGCAACTCTCTAGAGTCTTGACTTTAGTTCAAGTCTCTTCGTGCTGCTCTCTTGGGATCTTCCAGTGCACCTCTCCTTATTGCAAGCAAGCAGCCCTACCCGGGTGCTGCATTATAAAACGAATCCCTCTCAGATTCCAGTGACAATGACCAGTGGCTGCAGTCGTTTCTATCAGCTCCTTGTTAGGTCCTTAATCTTTACTCTGCAATGGGCATGATCTATATTACATTTCCATGTGCTCGAGGTCACTGGTCACATTGGAATATGTTCTCAGAGTGACCCACATAGTGAAAAGTGTTCACAGTCTTTGAAATATCAAACATCACGATTGGTCATTTTGTTCAGCTTGACATATGTGTAAATTTACAATTTTCATAAACAAAGCACAGTGTTTAAATTTCTGAAGAAATATCTAATCGTTGGACAACAACAAATCATGTGATTGATTACTTGGACGAAAACATGAATATAGATCGCTCCGGTTATTGGCCCACCTCCATTTGAGATGACAAACATATTCTTCTGTTCTGCTATTTGTTTTGTTTGTTTGTTGTTGTTTTTTTGTTGTTGTTGTTTTCGCAAGTTAGTTTGTTTGTATTTCTAGAAATGTATGTAAGGGTTTTACTGCGCTTGCAAAACATTTAGGTCATATCAGCGCCAGTAAAAAAGATAAGAAATGTGATAGTCAGAGAATTCTGAAAAGTAAGACAAAGGGGAACTGGTTCAAATAGGAAACAGATGTCGATTCCAAGAGCACATTATCAGTGTACTTAGTTTGCGATCGCCTAAAAATATAATCCAAACACAAACACGGGTCCCCAATTAGAGGAATGTACTCAAATGTTAACAAACCGAAAAAGTAAACAAATTGTGAGTTGTATTCAATAGTTCAACAAATGGAATCACTGGTTTCCTTGAGCTCTACTAACAAAAACTCACTAGACGCTACACAAACCTTTAAAATGAAATCAAACTGTAAGTCCTCGAGGGTTCTAGTGTCAGGCTATATTTTAATGATGGCTACGGTGGGACCTTTCAAGGTCCAAGTTACTGTTCTCTTCTTACCAACCAACAAACATTCAAACAAAAGAAAACTCTACACATATATGTGTGTGTGCACTTATAACCAGATAAATAAAGAGTACGTACTAGCAATATTGTGAGAGAAATTGAATCTTGCTGGTAAAGCGTTAAATAAGCGCTGATTTTTATAGCCTTGATTACACAGCTGATGGTGATGTCGGGTCAGTGTGCTTTGTTTTATACAATGCACGCATGTTGGATGTGTGCTGGCCTTGTTCATCACCACCCCCACCCCCACTCTCTCCCCCTCCCCCTCCCCTTTCCCCAGACACTCATATGGAAACTGCGTACATGCTGGCAGGTAATATGCGGCGATGTCTCTATCGAAAAGATTCAATTGCCGGTAAAGCGTTAAATAAGCGCTGATTTATATAGCCTTGATTACACAGCTGATGGTTATGTCGGGTCAGTGTGCTTTGTTTTATACAATGCACGCATGTCGGGATGTGTGCAGGCCTTGTTCATCACCACCCCCGATTTGTGGCCTGCCATGGGTTTATATAACCATGGTGAGTAGTATTCATAGGACGACTGATAGGCGTTGTCGACACACGATATCCTAAAAACAGGTTTGAAAAATAACAACTCAAACTGAGGCGCATTGAGTTCAAGACAATGGGAAACAAAGTTTTTCAAAGTTTAGTCAAACTCAGGCTTTCGCCAATAAATCAACAATTTGATGACAACACACATGAAAGTGGAGGGAAAAATGGTAAATGGAACCAAAAAATAAACTGATACCATTAATAACCACACAAATAATACAACAATCGTAAAACCACCAATACGTACAATAATAACAATAATAATATAATAATAATATAATAATAATAATAATAATAATAATAATAATAATAATGATAATAATAATAATAATAATAATAATATAATAATAACAATAATAATAATAATAATAATAATAATAATAATAATAATAATAATAATAACAATAATAATAATAATAATAATAATAATAATAATAATAATAACAAAATGTAAAGCAGTTTGGTATTCCTGAGTCCAGGTGTAAAGTCGAGATAGAGTGCGCTTGGCTAAGAAGCTCATAACATTACCATCCGGGAGTATAGATAGAATGAAGTTGACGTCATTCTGGTCTTTGTTATTGTTTTTTGCCATCCGCGTTTATGAGTAGTTCTCACTACACCTTGTTAACCTGACTATAAACGTTCATGGTTACACACAGCTTTGTGTGATGGTCCGTTTTACTTCCGGATGGCAATGTTATGAGCTTCTTAGCCAAGCGCATACTATCTATAACGGACCAACACACAAAAATATGTGTAACCTTAACGTTTATAGTCTGGTTAATACAGTTTAGTGAGAATTACTCATAAACGCGGATGGAAAAAAAAACAATAACAAAGACCCGAGTGACGTCAACTTCGATCTATCTATATTAACTGTAACGTTTTTCTGTGAAAGATTTTATTAACCAAGGAAATATTTTCTGGACACTTGTACATTTTTATCACTCAAACATACAATAATCAAATTGATACAAGGCTGCTAGAAGTTGTGGGCTGTAAGAAGTAATTTTTTTTTTTAATTTGAGCTTTTATATAGCGCAATATCCACTAAACGTGCTCAAAGCGCTTTACAAGGGGTCCCTGGTCGACAGCAACATTTTATTAAAACATGTAGGACGGGACATGACGCATGCTAGACGATATTACAATTTTTCGGACAAAGACAACGGTGTTAACGACCAGGTACGCATTTTACACCTGAGTACGGTGAGAGAATGTGAGTAAAGAGCCTTTTCCAAGGACTCAACTATGCGCCGAGCGCGAGGCTTGAACCCAGGACCTTCCGATCCGAAAGCGAGTGTCATACCACTAGACCACGTAGCCGCACAATAAACAAAAATGAGTATAACAGCTTCAAAAAATGAACAAAATACCAAACACTGAACGTTTCGGGCTCAAAACCCTTCTTCAGAAAACAACAAATTACAATAAAGACATAAATACATTACTAAATTCCCAGATAGACGACAGCGATATTTTGTAGGTCTTCTCTGTAGTAAAATCTAGATTTTTCTACTGAGAGGACCTACAATATTATTCCTCTGTCGTAAATCTGGAATTTAATAATGTATTTATGTCTTTATTGTTTTGTTTTGTTGTTGGTTGAAGAAAGGTTGAGCCCGAAACGTGCCATGTTTGGTATTTTGTTCTTTTTTTTTGAAGTTGTTATAATACAACGATCAAGACAGATAAGGAAAAATCGATAACTTTAACAATTTCGGACACGCTTCGATTTCATTCCAAAGACACCTCATCCGGTGTCGATTTCACAAAGAGAAAAGTAGCAGGGGTTTGACGCTTTTCCTCTACTGCTACTTCTCTCTTGTTATCAATGTATTTGTAAAAAGTTGTCCTTCAGAGGCACAAAACAAATTGAACAGGAGCTTATCTGGGTTTCTATTGATGTTACGCGTTTAAGTAAAATACTCACAATATCCGCAAAACTGCGTGTAATCTTTAACATGTATAGTCTGAACTAATCACAATCAGTCCATCTAAAAATAATAACAAAGAAATGAGTGTCGTCAGCTTTGTTCCTTATTTACTTACTTACTTAGGCCGCCCCTTGGGGCGCCCCACATGAGCCACAAGTCTTCGCCATTCTGTCCTGTCCTCCATTAGCATACGCAGCTCCCGGGTGTTGTCCATTCCTGTGTCATCTAGCAGACAGTCAATGTAGGTTTTATTCTGCCTGCCTCTGCTTCTGGTTCTCTCAGGTGGTTCCCATAGCACAAGACTGCTTGCAATCTCCTCCTTGTGTCTCCAGCAGTGCCCGGCAAGTCTCAGTCTTCTCTTTTGAATCTTCGAGGTCACTTTAGAGCTATTCGTTTGTTATGTGCTCTTTCCACCTTACATTGAGGGCCATCCGCAGCATACGGGTGTAGCAGCCGTCCAGTTGCTTCTCAAGGGCTTTAGTAAGAGCTCATGTCGCTGCTCCATATAGAAGCACTGACTCTACCGTTGCCAGGAACAGTCTCTTCTTTATTTCCCTCTGTAGGTTTGAACTCCAGATCTTCCTGAGTTTGTGACAGGCACTCCAAGCCAATGCTTTTCTGACAGAAATATCAGAGGCACTGCTTTGGGTCCAACATCCTAGGTACTTGAAGTTGTCAACTTCCTTCAGCCATTCTCCATTCTTTGCCTGTATGCTAATTGGCCTTTCTTGGTTGTAAGTTTGGAAAACTGTCTTCGTAGCATTACAGCATAGTCCTACTCGTTCCTTTGTTCCTTCTATACCATTAAACGAACAAAAGACCCTAGCGCTTCATGATAGAATTTTTCGGGGTGATTCAGATTTTGATTAGTGGATTTATAGTTAAGAATACTAGCAGGTATTCCCGTTCTACGAACGAAGGCGTCGAGGGCTAAGCTGCCTGGTTTGCAAAACGCATAACACGCATTGACGACTCAGAGAAGTGAACTGAGACCGATACGTTTTCAACTCATTATAGATCTATGAGTTTGGAATCTAGACGTCCTAAAGATAATGTCTTTAACCTCTTTTCTTACCTCTTTTACGCTTTCTGATTTCTGTAGTTATGTGTGCATTCAACTGTGAAAACAAATAAAAAACTCTATGTAATATATGTGACGTTTTTAACTTAGTAAATATTGTATGTATACCAACATGTTTTACAAAGAACTGCAAACCGTCTTTAATTGATGTTATGCTCACCATACCAACAAACCCTCTAAACCTCAGTCAGTGACTGTCACAATATGATTTCAGCTTATATTAAACATAATGTTTCACAAATTAAGAAAAACAAAATATGTTATAGAAGCTTTAGGACCTTTTGCGAGAAAAGTTATCAGGAAGATTTGCATTCTGTATTAACCAAAACCAGTACTTCAGAAAACGACGTAAATATTGAATATGGAGAATTTATCGATAAAGTAATTTTAATCTCAAATAAACATGCCCCTTTCAAAACTAGATACTCACTAAGGAAGCCAGTACCATACACGAACAGTGAATTAAGAAAAGCCGGCTGTTTAGCACAGCGTAACTGTAACCCAGGTGGGGTTAGTTAGGGATTCGAGCTCTTTTCTAGGCATATTTTCTTTCTTTCTTCCTTAATTTTTTTTTTTTTTTTTTTTTTTGTACTTCCTTAACAAAAAAATTCTTAATTTTCAACTTCAACACGTTGACACCATTCCTGGTGACTCGAGAAGTTTGATTGACTTTTAACATTTTTTATTTATTTACTTTTCTCACTTTTAAGTTTATTATTCTAATTTAGGACACAGTGAGACGTCAAAATTTATTGCCTTGTGCATTTCTTGTACTGGCAATATGAGTCCGGAGAAAAACGAAACAAAAACAACAACAACAAAAAATGAAAGAGAACAAAATTTTATAGTCATAGGGTCTTGAATATGTTTAAGGGAGCGGAGCATCAGAAAGAAAGAGAGAGAGAGAGAGAGAGAGAGAGAGAGAGAGAGAGAGAGAGAGAGAGAGAGAGAGAGAGAGAGAGAGAGAGAGATTAAGGACTGCTTTGTAGCTACTTGCACCCGCACGATTTAAAAAAAAAAATTTTTTTGGCTCCTATTTTTATTTATAAGTTAAGGTTACGGGCTTGGGACACTTTTGATTTATGCAATATCGGCGTAAGCCGCAGGGAAAATGAGATCAACATTCTTTCAAGAACTTTGTTTTTGAAGGTTTGATGGCACTTATAATAGTTATAAATCATTGAGGTCATTTTAGGGATAGTAGAAAGGAAGTTATATTAGCACACGAGAAAAAATTAATAAGGCAAACGGAAATGGTTCAAAAAGGGAACAGATGTAGATTCCAATAGCGGACCATCCGTGTATTTAGTTTGAGATCACCCAAAAGTCTCACCAGACACAAATACATGATACAACTGAAACAGATAGACTTGATTACAAATCATTTTACACACACAACAACAAAAACACAACTCTACATAAATTACCAAACAAAGAGGAGACTTACAAGGAGAAAAAAAAACCATAATCTCCAAAAACAAACGACACAAATAACTGCTTTCATCTCAGCCAAAGTCTCTGATCAGGGCCAGAACAAAACCAAGGAATTTTATTTCAAGACAGGAGCAAAAACATATAGGGGGGCGGGGGAATGGGGAAAATGGCAAGTGATCTCCCTGTTCATGATTTGGGGGGGGGGGGTGTCAATTACCACTTGGGGACAAATTCGCCATTTAAAAGGCCTACGTAGATAGCATATCATACACTCAAATGAGTGCAAATGCAAATTATTATAAAAGCTAACATATGTACCGTTTCGTTCAAGATCCCAGGCCAATGCTAAATAAAATGGTCCCGAAGAACTGTACACATAGAGGTGACAGTAAATGACATGGAATCCAAATGGTCTAGTATAGAGGGGAAAAGTGATAGTTTAGTCAGGATGTTGACCGATGAAGAGTCCACCGAGAGGGGGTGTGATTATGACGTTTTGCTGTCGTTTTAATGAAAGAGAAAAATGTACACAAAACATAAAAAATGCCTGCAATCTTGGGTCACAGGCACCTAAGAATAAAGCCTAAATATGTCACAGCAGCAGTCTACCCAATGTATGACCACCAAGTATCAACACACACAGACATTGAGACGGGGTTGCTAGCCAAAAGGAGATAAATACTACATGGTTATTCATACTCATATTTTATCAAGACTCAGAGTCAGAGAGATGAATTACAAAAATAAAAAAGTAAAAGATAATAAAAGTATCACTTATCACAGACATGTCAAATGCTGGGCCAAGTCATTTAACTATCTCTCTCCTACTATATGATTCCAGGCAGGGGGAGCCAAATGATCTCAATTCTGTTCCAGAATAAGAACATGGAAAGAATAAATGATAAAATGGTGATGGGGAAGACAGCAAAGTAAAGGGCCAATCAACAACCAGCCCAAGACAGCCAACTTTCCCCTACCCTAAGGGGAATTCCACCCACAGTACTCCAGGACGAGGACAACATCTCACAGCAATGTCTATTGGAATTAATTATCCCCCTATTTTCAAGTGGCTGTTCATGAATTCGAGAACAGAATACAAAGATGCAACGAGTGACATAAAATCAAAGTAACAATGAGGGAAAAGATTAAACAAATAGGTTGTATGTAGTTTGATTTCAGTCCAAAATCTATTAAACGACCTTATTTCAAAAGGCAAGACAAAATGTAGTGAAAAGTGCAAGGTAATAAAAATACAACTATAATAATAATAATAATAATAATAATAATAATAAATAATAATAATAATAATAATAATATAATAATATAAAAAATAATAATAATAATAACAATAATAATAATAATAATAATAATAATAATAATAATAATAATAAATAATAATAATAATAAAATAATAATAATAATAATAATAATAATAATAATAATAATAATAATGAAATAATGATATAATAATAATAATAATAATAATAATAATAATAATAATAATAATAATAATAATAATAATAATAATAATAAAATATAATAATAATAATAATAATAATAATAATAATAATAATATGTTCAAACAGTCCATTCAAATTGCACTCAGATGTCAAGCCTGCAATTACCTGCTAACGCACCAAATGAAAATTTAAAGCAAAGGGAAACTAATTTGACAGAGAAAAGAAGTAGGTATAACAAAGATCCAAGAGAAAAGCAATGTCCTAGCAGCTAGACTGAAAGCTCCTTATTGGCAAATCAACTTTGCTATTCCGTCAAATAAACTGTTCTAAGAAAAAAATACAAAAAAAAAAAAACAACAAAAAAAAAAAAGAAAAAACATGTAGTACATGAACAAAACAATATAAATAATAGTAAAGCTGCAGGAACTATCTGAAGCAAAATTTGGATTATATTACAGTGCAGCACAGAAATCTTAAAGCAAGTTGGCACTGGGCTCGTTTGTTTGAGATTTCAGTGTTGTTAAGATTTCCATGTTGATTATTTTACAAAGAACCTGAAGAAGAATGAAGAGGGGAGGGGGGTAAAGAAAGGATTTTGAAAGATGACAAAGCCAAGACTGGGGCGGGTGGGAAAGGGGGGGGGGGAAGAAGGCCTTAGGCCTCAAGGTATTGGCGTACTCAAGGCCAGTGATCAATGTAAAAAGCGACCAAATAGAACCTTAGATGGGCAAACAATACTAAAACTGATCTCTTTGGAAAACTCATCGGTTTTCATAATCACAAAAATTCTAACAGCCTAGGAAAAATTAAAAATAGATATAAATCTTAATTTGAATTAATTGTAGAAACAATATTCTCTGTGTGGCCAATTTTGTCCAAATTGGCCAGGCCCATGGTCATCTGGCAGCAAGCTAAGAATCTTGTCAATAATTGATATATCGGTATCGAGAATTGAGATCTATTTCAGGAGCCGGATTTCGAACAACTCTCAATCAAGACTTCCCGAGAGTAAATAAAACGCTGTAGATGATATTATTAAGCCGTTGAATTGCCATAAATTATATGCCTGTCCATTTCTGATTATGTCTATAATAGGGTCAATATCAATGTCTTCATTATCGATTAATGTATCAATTATATACGATATTTGGTCCTTTTTAAGATTTTTATTTCCGGTGGACTGAATACACGGCTGTGTTTTCAGTCCACTGGTGGACTGAAAACACAGTTCCTTTAATTAAATAAATCTAAGCTGCACTGTTTGGGGTTTAGCCCTGCTATAATAAGATTGGACTGAGTTGGGTTCATATTATGTTTTATCTATTTGAATGGATATTTTGCATGACCATCATAATATATATTTCCACGAGCAAAGAAAAAATATATTGTTTTTTTTTCGAATGTTATATCTGTCACAAGTGGATGTAGAATTTAATAAGAAATAATGGCAAAGGACATCTTGCAAGTCGATAACGTTTTTTTTTAATTAGAAGAGAGACGATGTCAAAACCAACGGACTTAACTCTATGATAAATGATAGTAACTAATTGCAGTACAAAACTAATGACGTCATTGTTCATTGATATTTCAACACTCCCCCTGAATTTGTACAACTAAAAACAACTATACTTTATAAACTAAAGCATCCCATCATAAATTTCAATCCATGATCAACTTGTATCAAATTGACAATAACAAGGCCCATGATCATTTGCATTAGTATAATGAACACTCAAACTATATAATAGTTTTCCTCCCACAGAGTTAAATAACAAAAACAGCAAAAATCAATTTGCAATTTTTAAAATGTAACAAAATCAACAATCTACACCCAGTAGAGTTATCAATTTTACTTTTTTTTTTAACGTAACTAATAAACAAGCTACATCCAGTAAAGTAGAAGCTCCTAAACTTCAACTTGTCAAATTTAGTTCAATAGGTTTTCTCATCCCCATCAATGATCTTAGTTTCACAAACTGGTCTTTTGATAAAGCTTTTGTGAGAATGTCTGCTATTATTTACTGTGTTTTACAATATTGTAATACAAAATCACCCTGGGCAATTTTATCCTGAATATAATGATACTTAATATCAATGTGTTTGGATCTCTTTGACCCTTGGCCAATAGCAATACAAATTGTACTTTGATTGTCCTCATAAATAACCATTGTTGGTTCATTAACAGTAACAGTACTGATCTGAGTCATCAAAGAGTTCAACCATGTTGCTTCCTGAGTCCCTGATGCCAAAGCAATGTACTCAACTTCAGCAGTGCAACACAATTTTGTTTCCTACTCCCCCATTGAACAGCCCCTTCTGAATCAAGAAAAATGAACCCAGAAGTAGATTTTCTATTAGAAGTATCACCTGCCCTGTCAGCATTTGAGTAACTAACACAAGCAAAAACATCATCTGAGTTAACATTACTTGCAGTATACTCTAGCCGAAATTTGTTGTGCCCCTTAGATATCTAAAGATCCTTTTTACTGCCACCCAGTGTTCCTTACATGGGTCTGAGGAGAACCTAGCAACCAACCCCACAGCATATGCCATGTCTGGCCTTGTTCTATTGCTTAAGTGTAAGAGACTACCCACTGCAGAATTGTAATTTCGAGAATCATCTCTTTCAGTTTTCATTTCCAGGAGTAAGCTTTTGTGTTGCAAACCGGTGTATCAGTCGGTGAGCAATTTTCCATGCCAAATTGGGTAAGTATTTGTTTGGTGTAGGATTCTTGTCCCATCCAAATGCTCCCATTCTCTTGTCTTTTAAATTCAACACAAAGAAAGTAATCCAGTTCACCAAGATCTTTCATTTCAAACTTGTTGGAAAGGTCACTTTTGACTTAAACAAGTTCATCTGCATCTTTGGTTACAAGGATCAGATCATCAACATAAAGGCAAATAATGAATTTATCACCCTTTGTTTTCCCTCCAAGACACATGATCCAATTTCGAAATCATTCTTAATATGTGTCTATTTCATCCACACTGAGATTGTTGAGTCATAAAGACTTCTTAACCAACAGATCTGAGATTTTTGGTCCATAAAACTTTTCTTAAACACACAAGATCCTGAGTTGTTTGACCCAAAAACTTCTAACAACAACAAGATCCTGGAGATTGTTTGAGTCCATAAAGACTTTTCTTTAAACAACAAACAAGATCCTGGAGATTGTTTGAGTCCATAAAGACTTTTCTTTAAACAACAAACAAGATCCTCTCCCTTTCCAGGTTCAGTATAACCTTCAGGTTATTTGATGTAAACCTCTTCTTCAAGTTCACCATTTAATGCTGCAGTAACATCAATTTGGTGAATATTCATTTTCTCCTTGACAGCTTAAGATATGACTGCCCTGACTGACTCAAACCTTGCAACTGGAGCATAAACGTCATCATAATCTTCTCCATACACTTGACTATAACCTTGTGCCACAAGTCTAGCCTTATATCTTTGAACAGTGCCATCGGGGTTCAATTTCATTTTAAAAACCAATTTACAAACCTATGGCCTTTCTTCCCTCTGGAAGCTTAGTAAGATTCCATACACCGTTTTTAAGAAGGGAATTGTACCCATTATCAGTTGCCTCTCTCCAAAAGCCTTTGCAGTGCTTCGTATAGAGTTGTAGGCTCAGCATCATAGCTGCTGCTACTACAACTACTAGTGGACAGCCATTCTCCATATCTCTCAACTGGTCTTGTAGCTCTTGTACTACTTCTTATTTGTGCTTCAGTTTCATGAACATTACCCTCTAGGTATCTTGTTTCATGATCATTTTCAGTCTCAGACTCTAAATTTAGATCAAGAATTGGACAAGGAAATTCATTTTCCTGAGCTGCATCTCCCTCCCTTACTTGGCAGACCATCAAATCTCCGTTCTGTGAAAATAACATCTCTACTTAGAATAATTCTTCTCTTCTCAGTATCATAAAGCCTATAGCCTTTTGATGTTTGACCATACCCCATAAAAATGCACTTTCTAGATTTTGGATCTAACTTCTTTCTTTCATCCTTTGGGATATGTAGGCAATGCACCCAAAACTTTTCAGATATGAAACATTTGGCTTTTTACCTGTAAAAAGCTCCCAGACTGAGAGTCTTATCACCTAACACTCTTGAAGGACTCAAGTTGTGAACATGCACAGCTGTATTTAACGCCTCAGCCCAGAACATTTGGGGTAGCCTGGATTGAACCAACATGGTTCGGACCTTCTCAATCAAAACCCTGTTTAATCTTTCAGCAACTCCGTTCTGTTCAGGAGTTTTAGGAACGGTGTAGTCATGTCTAATTTCATATTCTAACAGCATATTTTGCTTACGTTACATTTTTCTTCCTCCTCACTTTTTTGTTCCCCTTCTTCAATCCGATTGCTTTAATTGTGAAAAAAAAAATATATATATACTTGTATGTTTAAAACAGGGTGAGAGACAGTAAGAAAAAAGTGTGTGCGTGTGTGTGTGTGTGGGTGTGTGTGGGTGTGTGGGTGTGAGAGAGAGTGCATGAGAGAGAGAGGGAGAGAGAGAGAGAGAGAATGTGCGTGAGAGAGAGAGAGGGAGGACTACTCTGCTGTTTTTGTTTTTTAAGGGTTTTACGGCTCTTGCAACATAT
Organism: Berghia stephanieae; assembly: GCF_034508935.2. Taxonomy (NCBI): domain Eukaryota; kingdom Metazoa; phylum Mollusca; class Gastropoda; order Nudibranchia; family Aeolidiidae; genus Berghia; species Berghia stephanieae. The sequence goes on along the minus strand of NC_088367.1, from coordinate 40,440,701 downwards.
TTAGATTATATCAGCGCCAGCAAAAGGGAGGAAAATGGGATAGTAAAAAGTTCTAGAATAACAATTAAAGAACCTAAGAAAAAGTAAGACATAGGGCAACTGGGAACAAATAGGGATCAGATGTAAATTAACACACCACCGATGTACTTAGTTCGAGATCACCTATAAGTCTCATCCGGACATAAGCACAAAATCCAACCAGGAATACACTCAAATCCTTACATTATACCATTCAAAATAACAAATATTATAATAATACATAACAGAGAGATGATTTACAAGGGGAAAAATATCATCTCCCAAAACAATAACTAAGCATTTGACTGTTTCCTTCCCAGCTAGGACTCCGGCCAGGATAAAACCAAGTAATCTCATTCCAAGACAAAGACAGAAAGCATGTTGGAAAACAGATAAATACCAACACGGCAAAAATTCTTTATTTTCGTTCTGATGATTTACTTTCCTTTTCCAAATTCTGTTTGTCTTTCAAGCCAGATTCGTTTGGGTGCAGAAATCTTGCCAGATAGAGAGCAATCGACCCTTCAAAGGTCTGAATCTATTGTTAGATGCTTTGCACACGTCACATGGTGTTTTACAATTTTAAATAGGACAGCGATCATGTGATAGATAGGTTTGAGTCTAAATCTAAGTCCAAAATGATTTGCTGAAGCTCTCTGGTATCGGACAATGAAAATTTAAGTGTGAATATCTGGAAGGCACGCTCCACCACCCTATCTTCAAAACATAGACTCATATTGGAATGAACAGGACAAACTAGCCTTATAAAACCTGCCACTTACACAAAAAAATATCTCAAACAACGGACGTGTTTTATCCTGTTCAGTGGTGTGATATTTGCTAGTAAAGGGTGAGTGGATTACATTGAGTGAACTTTCTTAAATTTCTTTCTGATCAACAGTCTGTATCAACAGCTTTTCCTGCATACTTTTCGTCTCTATTCCTATGAGGTTGATATGCATGATATCATTATGGCTTGGTTACATGTAATGTGAACATATTTTTCAATACCATGGTTTAGTTAGTTTGTTTATCTAGTGCAGAACGGTTCTTCTTGAGGCCAGAGTACCTATCAGTTGTTTTTTATGCTATCTGGGCGTTAGCATTATAAATTTGTTACTTACAATATTCACGAGCCTACACGGTCACGTCCAAGAGTTAGACTTTTTTAAATTAGATATTATTAGGCGTGTTTAGCCCTTTATACTATTTGAACATGTTATTAGGGCACCTTTAGACCCTACCGATATCCCTGTCTGAGGGCACTCCAGTCCTGAAAACCAGATTTCCATCCCACCCCTAGCACGGACATAGGAAGAGCTGTCCAACAGCACCACTGCATCAAACGGCACCCCTACAATCTGAAGCAAAGAGACGGCCAGTTTGGCTAAGGACCTCAGCTGCCACCAAGATAAGAATCACAACAATAAAATCATATTGTTGTCTTTCCTTTGTTAGTGCCCAATGATGAATCATAAATATTAAAAACATATAACCACGTACCACATTATTTAAAACAGAATAAATCCGACTTACTTTTATTGTCAACTATAAGTGGGACTGAAACTTGTTTTATTCATTTCTTACTGTATTTTGAAGGTTATATCCTTAGCCAGCTATACGAGCTATTAATCATTGCTGTTTAATATTTCCATGTAATCTGTAACAGGGAAATCATGGGATTTGCAGACCTCTATAATTTAATTTTAATTAATAGGGCGATTATGTGAGTGCAGGAGCTGACAACCGATGTAAAACACTCGACTGGTGTGGAGAATTATTACATAAAATTTTCTTTAATAAAATAATTAATCTCACCTTAAATACCACTTTACAACAAACATAAATTTTAGAAATTTCCTCTTAAAGTTATATCATTTAAAAACTCAAAATGAAACAGGGATATATGAATGGTGTTGTTGGCTGAAGAAGGGTTTTGAGCCCGAAACGTTCCGTGTTTGATATTTTGTTACTTTTTAAAGCTGTTATAATATTCATTTTTATTTATTACGTGTACACATTGAGCATGTTGCTACTTAACGCCACTGATTTTGAAAAAAAACAAAAACTTTTTGGGTCATGGAATTCTACTGTTAAGCATCTAAAAGTTGAAATTGATAAACGCTATAGTTTTTGATATAGAGCAGATAAAAAAAAAACTCTTCTATCTGCGTTTGTTTGTCTGTTTTGTTTTGTTTTTTTAATGGGAAAAATATTTTGGTTCTTCGTGGGTATATTATGGAACAGACATGCATAATTTCAATGCCACACAACAAAAGTTTTAGATAGGAAAATATCTAAGCTTGGATAAGAATCATTTATGAAACGGAATATAGATCTCACTCGAGTCTCTCCCACTACAACCGTTTAATGTTAGACATCGTTTTCCGCGGTTTCCGACGGGTAGAGCTGGTGAGTATTTTACTTTAACGCATTCCGATTTGTTGATAATTATGGAGATTGCTTAGTTTAGCAACAATTGATATTGTTTGCTAAATATTGACTGTTTGGACTGTCCGAGTCATAGAGGGTTTAAGTTAAAAGGGTGGGCTTATGATCTCTCCACTACGAACCCTTCGTCTCAAAACGGTATTATGTCGGGATGGACCACATGCTAAAAAGTCAATTAAAGTCAAACTGGTCATAAATATGAAAAGTTGGTATTTAGCACCGTAAAATATGATATTCCTTCTACTCTATAAAGCAAACAAACTCAACTTAAGCATGATATTTCTGGCTACAAATTCAATTTTCATCATCTTAGTCATCCCGACTTAATACCGATTTGAGACGAAGGGATTTATTGTAGAAGTCGGGATAGAGAGAACACGGTGACTTTCCTGTTCTGGTTTTATTTTTGTCTTGCTTTGCTTTGGATTTGTTAAAACATCCTATGGAATGAGTAGAAGGAACGAAATTGACGTCACTCGGCTCTTTGTTATTGTTTTAGCCAGCCGTTATTATGAGTAATTCTCGCCAAATTGTGTTCATTCGACTATAAACGATTAAGGTTACACATAGTTTTTTGTGTCGGTCCGTATTATCGGCCTGGCGGATGATGTGAATTTTTGAAGTAAACGCAATGCATCAATTTGTTTTAGAACGCCCATTATGTGATTAATTCTCAATAAAGTCCCTTTAACAAACTGTAATTGTTTAAGTTACACGTAATTTTGTGGGGCTGGTATGATCCATATGGCGGGCAGAGTTTGTGAGTATTTTACAAATTTATCTCAACGCATAGCATCAATTAGCTTGTAGTGGAATGGAGTATAACAAGGCCCATTCGGACTGTTCGATCGAACAACACACGTATTACTATCGAAGGTATATCTTTAACAGTTCTACCAAACTGATCAACCTTTCCAGTAACCTTATTGCTTGATTGAGTTAATTAAGTGAGAGCTAATAACCAAATCGGTGATCTAAAAACTAAAACAGAAAGCGCAGAGATGCCAACTTTGTTTATTCTCTTGGTTGTAAACAACCAACTATGTTTGTCCGAATGAGCTTTCAGGTTGTGTTACAACCCGCGTGTCACAGAACGATGAGGGCCTCCTTAATTTGTTTTCGACGTTCATTTGTTTATTGATGTACTGACGAAGGGTTTGTACCAGAAACATCCATTGTCTGTATTGATCTCATCAATCAGCCGTTCCATTATCACAAAATCGTGCGTCTTTTGATTGGTGAAAAAAATATTGGTTAATTGGTCTTTACTGAGCCATCATTCTTTCAATCAGTCTTTGTGCAAAAGTCGATACTGTGAATGTTCTGTTTTGGTCTTTTTCGTGTTGCTTTGGTTTGTCTTTGGTTTAAACTCTCTCCTTACTGATCAGGTTCAGTATTTTCCCCAAAATGTCAGGCTTACCCAGCAGAAAAATTGATTTTTTAAACTAAAACAATCTCTCTACAAAACAACTTTATGTTCTTATGAATTAAACAAAGAAAAATGTGATGAACAAAATAAAATAATCTGAATAAGAAAAAATGTATAATATGGTGTCGTAACAAATGTGACGATTTTGCTGTAGTTTGTAATGAGAGCGTTAATTGTGCATTCATTAAATTTAAATTGGTACGGGTTTATAATTGGTTCAAGACGCAGACATTGATGCTATGCGTTTACAACATCCGCCATCCATATTTAATGTGACAACACGCAAAGCTATGTGCAACGTTGAACGTTTATAGTCTGATTGATATAATTTAGTGAGAACTAATCGTTAAAATTTAAACAAAACAAGAGCTTTTATAAAGCGCTTTACAATGGGTCCCTGGCCAACAGCAACATTTAAAATTTATGACGGGACATGACGCTTGTTAGGCGATAATAACACATTTTTTTCGGACAGAAACAACGCTGTTAACGGCCAGGTACTTATTTTATACCTGAGAGAATGTAAGTAAAGATCCTTCTCCAAGGACTCAACTATACACCGATCGAGGCTCGAACTCAAGACCTCATACCACAAGCCCACATAATGGCCGTCTAAACACAATAACAAAGAGTGAGCTGAGTGACGTCAACTTTGTTCCTTCTATAAGCAAATGTCTGGTGAATTCACAGTAGACTTTGTGTCTGCATGTATGTGGATGAGTGAGTGTGAGTATGTGTGTTTGCGGAGAGGGGGTATGACTCAATAGGATTCAATAGTCTGATGTCACGTCCGTCCAGCAACGAGCAGCTTGGTTCTAAACAAAGAAAATCGATACTTTTATTCTTCGTGCTGGCTAGAACTTTTTCACATGTCATGTGATCAGAATATATAAAAGTCAAAACATGATCAGGTTTATGTTTTTCTCCTTTGGATACACTTTTATGCTCGTCAGAGAAGTATTTCGTCCGCCATTGTTCCAATAGTTTAGAACCAGTTACTAAGTTACTATTCGTCATTACGAGGGAAGTGACGTCACGACTGTTGAAGCCTATTGGTAGACCATTCGACTGGAATGTAAATTGGCTTCAAAACCGGGCCATTTGAAAATTGGCTTCGTGATGGCTGAGTTAGCTCAGAGTTCTTGTTCCAGTCTCGTGCGGCTATGCAGTTTTGTGATCTGACACTTGCTTTTGGATCGGAAGGTCCAGGGTTTGAGTCCCTATCTGAGTGTCGCATAATACATTCCTTGGAAAAAGCTCTTTACTTACATTCTTTCGTGGAACTGAGGTGTAAAATGAGTATCTCTCCAATAAAAGCGCTGTTTCTGTCAGAAAAAGATATGGCAATTTCGCCCAACAGGCGTCATGTTTCGTCCTTCGTGTTCAGTGTTGCTGTTGGCTAGGGACACTTTGTAAAGCGCTTTGAGAACGTTAAGTGGATAGTGCACTATATAAACGCTCAAATTTTAAAAATGTTCGTCCATGGCACTTTGTATTGGAGAATCTCTGATTCAACCTTCTCGTGGGGCATACGTGCTTGGAGTTGTAACGATTTAGGATTGAACTACTTTTTGGGATATTAAAGATTCATTAACAGGGTCCAGCTCATTGTCATAAATTGTGTGGCTGGCTGATAAAACCCAGAAAGATGCGCAAATTTCATACAAGTTATATGTACAGTGGTGTAGACCACATCTTTCTGATCGTTTACCACTTTAAATTTTCTTTCTATGTCTATCAGAACCCAAGTTATGAATTTTTTTTCAGAAAAGAATTTGTTGCTATGGGAAACACTTTATCTTAGATTTTGGTTCGTTTCTCAAATCGAAGCTTGCCGCATCTTCCCGCGTTTTCTCAACCAGCCTCACAATTATTTCAAAGTCTGGATGCGATAATGTTAAATTATTGATCAGTTGTGATCCTTACCTTGGACTTCACTTCACTATGTTGAGAATCTGACATACCCATTAAGTTTCCTCTCTCTCTCTCTCTCTCTCTCTCGCTCTCTCTCTCTCTCTCTCTCTCTCTCTCTCTCTCTCTCTCTCTCTCTCTCTCTCTCTCTCTCTATCTCTCTCTCTATCTTTGGACCCCTTGTGAAGCGCTTTGAGCACGTTTAGTGGATATTGCGCTATATAAAAACTCAATTATTTTAAAATTTAAAGCTCAATTTATTATCGCTCTCGCTTCTTTCACTATTCTTTTAAGTTTTGATTTTCCCCGGACTCGAGTCACCCCATACCAGACAATCATATCCCATCTCAAGGCACTCAGCAACAAACGACCTATAGATAGTATGCACTTGGCTAAGAAGTTCACAACATTGCCATCCGGAAGTATAACGGACCAACACACAAAACTGTGTGTAACCATGATCGTCTATAAGATAAGATAACATATACTCTATTCATCCAAAAACATGGAAATTCGTTAATATAGATTAGTGAGAAATGCTCATAAACGCGGATGGCAAAAAACAACAACAAACACATGAGTGACGTCATCTTCGAACTATCTATTTAACTGAACGTACCACCGTATTCACACTAACCTCAAATGATCTCGATTACATTAGGAAGAGTATTCTTTGGCATGCTATCATAAATAACAATGCGAAATTGAATGTAAGCTTCAATTTAATATATGAAAACAGATACAAATGGATGTCTGTGGTTTCCCCTTTATCAACAAAACAGGATGAATGAAACACTACAGATGAATGAGATAATGTGGTAGTGCTCTTGTTAAGATGAATAAACAAAAACATTGATGGGCAGAAAATATTATACTCCTTTGTATGTTAAAATATTTTAATTCGTGCTTCTTTACAAAGGAGCATACTATTTCCTGCCCATCTATGTTTTTTTTTTGTTTCTTCATCATTATCTCATTCGTCTGTAGTGTATATTTCATCCTGTGTTGTTGATTAAGGGGAAACCCGAAACGTCCATTTGATCTGTTTTCGTATATTAGATTGAAGCTTACATTCAATTTTACATTGTTATATATTTATTTCTTCGAGCTTCGAGCAGCAACATTTACATTATGCTTTCATAAGTATATTTTCTACATGACATTCAAAGTTTAACGAATCGTCTATAATTAATTATCTAAATTCTCGAATTTATCAACACTATCTCCTTTCTGTGGGTTAGTTTCGACTTGGTTTAGATCTTCAATATTGATTTTCTTGTTCATAAATGTGACCCTTCCCATCAAAACGGTATTAAGCCGGATTGGTTAAGATGTTGAAAATTGAATCTATAGTCAGAAATATCAGACTTGCGTTGAGTTTATATGATTTATTGAGGAGAATGGATACCATAATTTATGGTGCTATTGCCAACAATTTCTATTTTTGACCAGTTTAACAATTAAATTCGGCTTTTAAGTATATGGTTCGTTTCGACATAATACCGTTTTGAGACGACGGTCTCAAATATCTGAAGACTGGTTTTTCAAAACTCGTTAAGTCGATATTTCTACTTTTTGAGATTTTCCACTCATGATATAAATTGAACCGTAAACTTTATTTTAAGCATCAACTGACACAAAAAGAAGTTCCATAGATTTGTGTGAATTTGAAGTTTAAATATGATAAAATAATAGACCGAATGAGAAATTTTAAGGAAAATATTAATATCCTTAATATCTCAAAATGGGAAAAACGGAGTTGGTCAATTTTGGAAAACCACTCTTCATAATATGGTCGATTGTTTTAGACACATTTAGTTGTAGACAACATCACACCGTGTTTTCTATCTACATACCTTATAGTCATCGAAGGGCAGTTACAGGAAAAGGTTAGATTTGGCGATGCTAGAAAAATATCAAAACGCGATTCCAACGGGGTTCCAGAAACTAGAGATGCCTAAATGGGACAATAAAATGGAGAGAAAGAAAAAGCGAGTAAATTTGACTCACATATAAGGGAACAACACAAAACAAATGACGTTTCGGCCTTTGGCCTTTATCAAGTAAACACGGAATATACATATTATATAATATATATTAGAAGTCATAATAGCCCAAACATTATAGGTAAAAATGTATATATATATATATATAATATATATATATATATATATATATATATATATATATATATATATGTATGTATGTGTGGGTGTGTGTGTATGTGTGTGTGTTTGTGTTTATATATATATGTATATATATATATATATATATATATATATATATATATATATATATATATATATATATATATATATATATATATATATATTTCGTGTTTACTTGATAAAGGCCAAAGGCCGAAACGCCGTTTGTTTTGTGTTGTTCCCTTATAATATTATATGAGTTACATTTACATCCTTTATCTTTCTCTCCATTGCAACGGGGAATTTGACTTGAAAGTCGTTAGATAATGTCAATGTGTTTTAAGATCGATCCTCTCTTAATGTTCAGTCATTATCAGTATACTGACAAAACATATTATTGAAGTTTTGAAGAAAAAAAAAACAATATTAGGCTTAATTCACTGAAGCCTAGAGATTTTTGCTACTTTTCAAAATTGGAAGAAATGTATTAAAAATGAGCATGTTACATAGATAGAGTAGATTCATGTCAAACCGGACACGGGTCAAACCGGACGCTACCCGACTCGATGTCTAATTTCCTTTTGTTTTGTTGTTTCCCCGGTGCATATTTCTAGTAACTAAGCACACGTCTCTTGTGACGTTTTTCCTGCCGTTTCAATGTGTGCAATCAAGGAGAAGTCAAAGAATCGTGTTTTCATCGAGATATTTCTCACAAAACGTAAGTATCCCGTTCTTTGTTATGGGTTGCAAGGTGTGCAAGGAAGTTGCTATTTAAGCTATTTATACGTTTTTATTAAGGAGTTTCGGCTCAACCACTGCACTACATGCTATTTTAGGATCGTTTGATTGTGGTTAGATCGTCTGATGATGTCCGGTTTTCATTTTAGCTCCAGTGGGGGGGGGGGGGGGGGGGGGGGGGGGGGGGTCCGGTTTGACCAAAGAAAATTTAAACGATTCAGGTGAAACCGGACGGGTTGATTAAGTTGTTTATTATTATTCTAGACGTCTATAATATTATTTGTTGCAATGCTTTCCTTGTATTTCTGTTGACCGGCCTATGTTTATCATGATTATTATTATTATTAGAAAATTAGGGAGGCCTTCCGAAAGCGTCTACACCTACATCCCCAGTATTATAATGTTTTTGGAGGGGGGAAACTTTTTTATAATGTTCTGGTAGGGGGTTTGGGAGGGGGGAGACTTTAAAAATAAAACTTTTCTCCCTCCCAAACCCCCTACTAGAACATTATAAAAAAAATACTGGGGATGTAGGAGCTTTCGGAAGGCCTCCCTAAAATTATATTATGTTCACCATTGTAAAGGAAAATTTACATTATTAGACTAGCCAGTCTATGAAAATGAAGTTCAAATATCAAAATAAAGTTAATTTTTTCACATTGTTACAGGCACCAAGATGCCGCGATCAAATTACACTGACAAGAGTGTGGATGCTGCACTTGATGCCATCCGCACCAAAAATCTTTCATTCCTCCAGGCCGCTGCGACCTACTCTGTCCCGAAATCAACCCTGATGGACAAGATGGCCGGAAAAATACCCCGTCCATAGGGTATCTCATACAGTGTTGGCCACAGAGGAGGAGAAAAAACTTGTCAAATGGATGGTGGCCTGTGCCAGGGCAGGTGAAGGGAAGGACAGGGAGCAGCTGTGCCTGGAGGTGCAAAGAATAATGAATGCTGAAGGCAGAGAGACCCCCTTCAAAAACAACAAGCCAGGATATTACTGGTACAAAGCATTCATGGAGAGACTCAAGGGGGAGGTGCGGGAGAAAAAAGCGATGTCCCTTGGGGAACAACGCGCCCAGGTATCAGAAGGAAAGATACGTGGGTGGTTCCACACCATGCGGACATCGCTAATGTCAAATGGCATCGACATTACCAAGGTCCCCCCCCCCCCACCCCCAGCAACGTCTTCAATTGCGACGAGACTGGCTTCCCTTTCTACCTGGGAGGTTCAGTCATCATTGCAGACATTTCTTCCAAGCACCCCTATCAAGTCGGCTCCGATAACAAAACCCAAGTGACGGTGCTCGGAAGGGGAAGGGCAAGAAGAGGAGAGTGGAAGAAAGAGTGGAGTCTAGTGCAGAGGATGATGATGCGATGGTTGTGTATGATGACAGGTCGGACGTTGAGATGGATATGGATGAGTTATGTGGTGGGAATGACAAAGATGAACGTTTATGTGATTTTTGTGGAAGTGATAGGAACCTGGATGGATGGATTTGGTGCAAGTGTGGGAGGTGGTACCACAGAGGATGTACTGGCAGAGAGAGAGAGAGAGAGAGAGAGAGAGAGAGAGAGAGAGAGAGAGAGAGAGAAGATACTGGGGATGAGTGAGGAGGAGATCAGTGTTTTCACGTTTGTTTGTACATTGTGCAAGTGACATGTTGCGTTATGATTATGTACCCTATTAATTGTTTTGAATAAATTATTTTTGTCTTTCTCTGTTGAAAATGAACATAAACGTGTTTATTTATCTATCCAGACGTCTAGATCTAGTCTAGCTATTTATGAAAATATATGGCAGTCGTTTTGGGGGAAGGAAACATTCTGCCAATTTATGGAAAGAGTCCTTAAAGTCCTTGGAATGCTGGAATCGAACCCTAAATTGACCAATGACCCGGCAGATATTTTACAAACTGAGCCTATGGATCTGTTGTAACTGTTTATGAATTGAAAACTATTAAAAAAACAAAAGGAAACAGTGTTTTTCAATATCCGTGAAGGGTGTCCGGTTTGCCCAAGTTGGGTGTCCGGTTGGACCTTAACGTTCCATAAGTGTCCGGTAGTACCAAAATATCACGAATAACATTTTGCGTCGAGAACATGGAAAATACTGCTTAGGGTGCAAAATCGGCTTGTTCACCTGAAACCGGCCACTTGAGCGTTACATTTTACGACATCACTATACAGCATTGGTCTTATTTCTGGCCAGCAGCCTTCCATTCTCTGAGACGACCACAGATAAGGCTTGTGTGTCCGGTAATCCTGAATCTACTCTAGTTTTATTCAACTTTCATTAACATGCAAAAACTAAAAACACTCGCTTAGATACTGCGCCTATTAGTGCATGGGCCAGTGGGCGAAACCCTCCCCCCCCCCCCCCCCCCCCCCCCTGGGGGAGTTTTCGCCACATGGTTTTTCTGAAACAGCAATATATCTTGAGTATTAATCCGGGTGTTACCGTTTTTTTAAGTGTCATTTACGAGAGTTACGGCCCTTGAAAGGTCATTAGGTGCAATTTTTTGTGAAATCGTTTTTGTGTATAAAATGGTTGTTTATCACCTTAAAATTGTTTCACATACAATCAATAATGGAATTTTATTGTAATTTCTCATTTTTTGCCTCATATCATAAAATATTTTACAAAGCCATATAGCGTTTTTAAATCTTTGATAGCCATTTTCTCTATAATTTGAAAAAAAAATCTATTACAGTGTACTTGTTTCCCTTCAGGATGAATAAACAAGAGGGATTTTGCACTAGCACAATTCAGGCATGCTTCAGGGACATATAACACAAATTAATCCGGGTGTTACAGTTTTTTCAAGTATCATTTACAGGAGTTATGGCCCTTGAAAGGTCATCGGGTGCAATTTTTGGTGAACTCATTTTTGTGCATAAAATGATTGTTTATCACCCTAAAATTGCTTCAAATGCAATAAATAGTGGAATTTTATTGTCATTTCTCATTTTTTGCCTCATATCATAAAATATTTTACAAAGCTATATAGGGTTTTTAAATCTTTGATAGCCATTTTCTCTATAATATTTAAAAAATATATATTACAGTGTATTTGCTTCCTTTCAGTGATAAATAAACAAGAGGAATTTTGTAATAGCACAATTCAGGCATGATTAATGGGCATATAACACATATACATTTGTAACATTTGACCTTGCTGTAGCAAAGAAAGCTTACGATATTGTCTGGCAAAACCCACAGCTTTACAAAACAGTCATTTATTCACCTGGGTGTCTTTCACACCATAATTTCATATCTTGGTGCCCTGGGAAAGCTCCAAAGTGGATCTGGTTTTGAAGAAATTGTGACTGAAGCAGGGCTATGTGCACATGGTTCTATGGATAGGGTTATGAGTGGAAAGAACTACAACAGGGCTATACGAGTGCATGTGTCTGTTTTGGAGGCTCTAGAGAGGCTTCTGCTTGCAAAATTTGAGCAGGACACGGATTCAAAACTCATTAAAGACCTCATGTCTTACATAAAGGAATTCACCGAAGGAATTTCAAGCCATACAGCTAATAAAATTCTCCAGTCAACTGTGTATGCTGAGTTATTTTCCCAGTATGAAGCCTTCAAAGAGAGTGTCCGCTCAGGAAAGTACGGAAAAACTGCACAATACTGGATCCAATACATGGACAGAGTTTGGCTTCTCCTCCAGTTTCTGCGAGCTACAAAGACAAACAACTTTCTTCTTCATATATCTTTTTTAAAAGAACCGTGCCCACTGCTTTTTACCATGAATCACCACAATTATGCCAAGTATCTCAGTGTATATTTTGTGTCACTAGCCAACCTGATTCATTCCCACCCAGGGGCAGAAGAAATGTTACAAGATAATGGATTTAGTGTCTCCAGATCAAGGACGCCTGCTGAAAGAATAGCAGTTGATGTGACCATTGGACAAACTATAAACAAACATGCAAAGACAAAAGGAGGTATTGTTGGGTTCAGCAAGAGTCTTCCAAGCTATTACCGTTGGAGTGTAACAAGACACAATCGAGCAGAATATGTATCAGCAACCCAAAGAATGATCAGCAACAACAACTGTATAGATATAGACACCCACAAAGAATTGAGCCTTGAAGAAAAAAGACAAAGTGAAAAGCGAGTGCAAAAGATCCTCCAGGTATTTTCAGCATTTATCAATCCCTTTGAAGTTGAAGATGGTCTGGTCAGTCTAGCTTCTGGAATAAAAGTGCAAGAGGATGTTGCTGATGACCTGCTAGCCGTGGAAAAAACAGGAAAAAGATTGTTTGAAAGTTTTGTTGAAAACAGACTGAAGGAAAAGACTGTAGAATTTCACAAGCCATTAGAAAGGAACAAGACCAAGACATTTGCATCATTGAGGAGAGTGGTAACAGTGAAAAAAGATATGAACGTGGTCAAAATCAAGGCACAAAGAAATTTATTTGGCCAGCTTCTTGTTTTGTCCCAAGAGCATTGTGTTGATCTTCATAAAGTTCTTCAATATCCTCTAACACCTACTCCATGGTCGCTGGCTTCATCAGATGGTTTACCTCTGAAGACCAACAAAGCAACTCTGTTGCACAAGCTCACGCCTGACAATTCATTAATGTTCGAGGATTATGCAAAAACAAAACAAACACCGTTTACATTGTTGATGGCAATGCACTGTTACAAACTCTGTCAGCAATCCCAAATACATTTGGTGAAGTAGCCAAACTTACATTTTCCTCCTTACCACAAGCAGCTTGTGTACACTTTGTGACTGATACTTACATAGAAGATTCAATCAAAGGTTGTGAGAGATTGAGGAGAGGATCTTCTGAAGATAATGCATACTTGTTAAGAGGATCTGCAACAACAGTGCCCAGACGTTGGAAATCATTTCTCAGCTGCGTTGATAACAAAAGATCCCTTATCATGTTTCTCCTCAAGGAATGGGAAAATAACGAATATGCAAAGAAACTGAGAAACAGGGAAATCTTCTTTGTCTGTGAAGAGAGATGCACCTTACTTTACAGTGACACGGATGAATTTACCACAGCTGTACCTTGTCTAGATCTCCACTCATCACAGGAAGAGGCAGACACACAAATTATACTGCACTGTCAATATGCTTCCCGCCAACCAGAAAAATAAAATAAATAGTCATGGGGTAAAAGTAACAAGGGTAAAATACGGATATAGTCGGTGTTTGGGTTGAGTGAGTTAATGAAAGAGCGGAATCCGTACCGAGTCAACACTCTTGAAATCAAATTCTGCTTCAGGTCAACATAAGATCACCTTAAGTTTGAAGTCGATGAGTAATTTATGTTTGTTTTATAGTGATATCCTGTAGTACTTTATGTCTTACTAGTGCATATCAGGTTTTTATCATTGTGATAGGCCACCAAAGGCCACCCTCTTGGCCTAATTCAGCTCTTATTATGTATTGTATTTTATTGTATTGTGTTGTATTGCATTGTATTGTATTGTATTGTAGTGTATTGTGTTGTGATGTATTGTATTGTATTGATTGTATTGTGTTGTGATGTATTGCACTGTATTGTATTGAATTGTATTGTGTTTGTTGTGATGTATTGTATTGTATTGATTTTATTGTGTTGTGTTTTATTGTATTGTATTGAATTGTATTGTGTTGTCTTGTATTGTATTGAATTGTATTGTGTTGTCTTGTATTGTATTGCATTGTATTTATTGTGTTCTGTTGTGTTGTATTGTATTGTATTGCATTGTATTGTATTGTATTGTAGTGTATTGTGCTGTGTTGTATTGTGCTGTATTGTGTTGTATTGCATTGTATTGTGTTGTATTGTATTGTATTGCATTGTAATGTATTGTGCTGTATTGTATTGTGTTGTATTGTATTGTATTGAATTGTATTGTGTTGTATTGCATTGAGTTGTGTTGTGTTGTATTGTATTGTGTTGTATTGTATTGTATTGTATTGTATTGTGTTGTGTTGCATTGTGTTGTATTGTGTTGAATTGTGTTGTATTGTATTGTATTGAATAGTATTATGTTGTGTTGTGTTGTATTATATTGTATTGTACTGTAGTGTGTTGTATTGTATTGAGTTGTGTTGTGTTGTATTGTATTGTGTTGTATTGTATTGTATTATATTGTGTTGTGTTGCATTGTGTTGTATTGTGTTGTATTGTGTTGTATTGTATTGTATTGAATAGTATTATGTTGTGTTGTGTTGTATTGTATTGTACTGTATTGTGTTGTTTTTATTGTATTGTATTGTATTGTGTTGTATTGTATTGTATTGTATTGTATTGTGTTGTATTGTGTTGTATTGTGTTGTATTGTGTTGTATTGTATTGTATTGTATTGTATTGTATTGTGTTGTATTATGTTGTACTGTATTGTACTGTATTGTATTGTATTGTATTGTGTTGTATTGTATTGTATTGTATCGTATTGTGTTGTATTATGTTGTATTGTATTGTATTGTATTGTGTTGTACTGTATTGTATTGTATTGTATTGTATTGTATTGTATTGTGTTGTACTGTATTGTATTGTATTGTATTGTATTGTGTTGTATTGTGTTGTAGTGAATTGTATTGTATTGCATGTTTAGTTGGTCCCAACATCTTTTGTTTTTTTTTCTAGGCATGTAATAATTGAGCTATTATTTCGCGCAATATTCACTAAACATACTAAAAGCGCTTTGCATGGGGTCCTTGGCCAACTGCAACACGTAACATGGAGAACAAGACATGACGCCTGTTAGGCGATATTACAATTTTTTCCGACATAAACAACGCTGCTAATTGCCAGGTACTCATTTTACACCTGAGTACGGTGAGAGAATGTGAGTTAAGAGCCTTTTCCAAGGACTCAACTATGCGCCGAGTGAGGCTCGAACCCAGGACCTTTCGATCCGAAAGCGAGTGTCATACCACAAGACCACATAGCCGAAATTTTATGTCTTACTACTAATGCATTTCAGATTTTTATCAATGTAGTAGAGCACCAAAAGGCCACAGTCTTGTCCTAATTTATCTCTTATTATGTATTGTGTTTTATTGTATCTTTAGTTAGTCCCAAAATCTTGTGTTCTTTATCTATGAGTGTTCCATCGATTATGGATAGAGTCAACCCTGCTTAAAGTCAGCTAATATTTCTGGTCCCGTGGTGTTGATTTTATTGGGATTCCATTGTATTTATAAACTAAGATGACCTGCAATATTGTCCAAAAATATTTTAAACAACTTTAAGGTTTAAGATTTTTGTGCATTGGTTGTTTCGATTTATCTGTATTTGAATTTTTTAAATTTAAAATAAAATTCCCTTTTTTCATCCCCAAGGGGAAATTTGTCTTTAGGGTCTATCCAAGGGAAAGACTGGAATAATCCAGGCGTCAGCCGCAGTACAGCGCCGCAAAGTGAGCTAGGGCTAGGTGACTTGCTCAAGGCCACACAACACAGCGGCGGGTGATCGAACGCGTTACCTTTCAGGTACGAAGCAAAGACTGTACTGCTGAACTACACTATCCCATAACCTCCAATACTTTCCAAAAATCTTTTAAGCAACTTTATGGTTTAAGATTATTGGGCCTTGGTTGTTTCTATTTATCTGTATTTGAATTAAACATTTACATGGCAAAATAAGAAAGGATTTTTTCAAATGTTAGTCGGGCAAGCTGTATCGGCAATGAGAAATCTGAACGAATTCAGTGGTCACAGATTGTATTGTAAGTCTTCCATGTATTATATCATTGTCGACTATTTGGTGTGCTATCATTGATTTTTTTACAAATGCACACAGGTGATAGATGGTTGGTCTGTATTACTACCGATCATCACCTCCACTAGCACAATTATCATCATCATCATCATCATCATCATCATCATCATCATCATCATCATCATCATCATCGTCATCATCATCATCATCATCATAATCATCACCATCAGCTTCAGCATCATCATCATCATCATCATCATCATCATCATCATCATCACCACCATTATCATCATCATCATCATCATCATCATCATCATCATCATCATCATCATCATCATCATCACCATCATCATCGTAAGCATCACCATCATCATCATCATCATCATCATCATCATCATCATCATCATCATCATCACCATCATTTGAAATTTGAAGTTTTATTTGTAAAATGTCCCTGAAATTTAAAATTGAGGGTAGGCATGCCTGCCTAAGCATTCTGTAGAAATCCAAAATTGGATGATAATGACTCATCAATCGCGGTTAATGATCTTTTCTTAAAATGATGACGTAATAGGATGCAATTGTCTGATGTCACGTCCGCCCAGCAACGAGCAGCTTAGTTCTAAACAAAGAAATTTGGTACTTTTTATTCTTCAAGCTCGCTAGAACTTTTTCACATGGCATGTGATCAGAATGTATAAAAGTCAAAACATGATCAGATTTACAATTTCTTTCTCCTCTGGATACACTTTTATGCTCGTCGGAGAAATATTTCATAAGGGCGTCCGCCTTTGTTCCGATAGTTTAGAACCAGTTGCTAAGTTACTATGCGTCATTACCAGGGAATTGACGTCACGACTGTTGAAGGCAATTACATAACTCAAGAGGCTAAGTCGAAATAGATGCAGTCGACAGATTAAATATTCTGATTGGCATTTTTAATTATTTCGTTTTATGAATGGGTTTGGCTCGACGTGTCCATATATTCAGGTTTCACATCCGAACATCTTAAGGGGCCTAGTTTAACATTTTTGTAATGGACAATATTTTGCGTCACTTTTTGAGATTTCCATTACAACAATGGGCCCAATAGATAGTATGCGCATGGCTAAGAAGCTCACAACATTGC
>NC_088367.1:40400692-40418192 GCF_034508935.2 Berghia stephanieae | reverse complement strand
TCGAACGAAAAGTATTCACTAATTAGAAATTAATTCGAGGGAAGGCTATAAAAGGAAAGACGATCTAATATTAGAAGGTAAAGTTTATCTAAGCCTACCGAAATATAACTGGAGTGAGATGAATTCAGTTCTTAATAAAATAAAATTTAATAAGATAATTGTGAACAATCTTTACTGTGACACCCCCACCCACGTTTAAAATATACTCTTTAACCATTATGGGAAAGATAGATTTTACAAACGGAAGTAAATTTACTATCATGATACTCTAGCATTAATCCATTGTTATGATTTGTGCTACAATTAAATTATTTATTAACTAGACATGGAAATGTTTATATTAACGTAGGTATATGAATGGGTGACAATAACAATGAAAGATTGTGATTACAAATCATTGTGATAAACAATATGATGGCAATGTGATTACAAATCATTGTGATAAACAATAATGATGGCAATGAAGCATGATTAAAGTCGATGATATGAAGGTAATTTACTAAATGAAATGAATGAAAATGTAAATGAAATATTGACATTTCAATTATTAATCATAAATGAGTGAAAATTCATAACAATAATAGATAAAGAGAAGATTTCCCAAATCATGAATGGGTATGGTATATATATCCAAACAATACTCAATGTTACATTAAGTTGGGTCATCATGTTTACAAATAAAATTATCGAAATTGTGCGTTCTGATTTGGCATAGTTTGCGAGGTAACTAACAGTATGCATGGGAGGTTAAGTTATACCCTTCTCACGTGTTTATAATAATCGAGAAAGTAGGTCGGCGTGAATATTTTCACAGCCTGGTATGTGAGAGATACTGAAAGTGTAATTTTGCAAAAATAGACTCCACCTTAGTACTCTACTATTATTCATTTTGTTATTTCTTATGTACGTGAGTGGTTTATGGTCCGTTTCGACCACAAACTCTTTTAGCAGTAGATATCTGCTGAATGTCTTTAAAGCAAAGACGATGGCCAGTCCTTCACGCTCTATTACAGAGTATCGTGATTCTCTGTCCAATAATTTTTCTGCTTGCATATAAGCAAGGCATTAGAGTTCCCTCATGTTCCTGTAATAGTACACCTGCGATGCCCTTATCAGACGCGTCAGTTCTTACAACAAATTCTTTTGATATGTCGGGTAATTTAAGAATTGGTTCTGAACAGAGTAATGCCTTTAATTGGTTAAAGCTATTCTGACACGCTTCTGTCCAAACAATTTTGTTCGGTGACCCATTCTTTGTCAGATTTGTTAGCGGTGTCGCGATGTGCGCGAAGTTGTAAATGTATTTCCTGTAAAAATTTAGGAGCCCAAGTACTTTGCGTACTTCTTTTTTTGTCTTAGGTGGTTGCAATTGTGCGATTTTTGTTTGTTTTTCTGTCTCGGGTGTCTGTGTCCCATGACCAACGGTATGACCTAGAAAATCAATTTCGTAAAATGCAATGCTTGTTTTTGACGGTTTTGTTGTTAAAGAATTACGTTTTAATGCTTCAAGCACTAATTCTAAGGTTGTCATGTGATCAGTCCATGAGTTTGAGAAAATACATGCGTCGTCGAAGTATGAGAGTGTAGACGGGATGTCTTTTAATAACATACGCATCATTCTTTGGAATGTCGATGCGGCTGTCGATAATCCAAATGGCATATAGTTAAATTCTAACAATCCTAATGGTGATTGAAATGCTGTGTATTTCTTACATGATTCTTTCAGTGGAATCTGCCAGTAACCTCTAGAAAGATCACATTTTGTCATGTATTTTGCTTGAGATAAGGCAGCAAATAAATTCTCTTGATTTGGTATTGGTTCTGCATCAAACACTGTTGCTTCATTTAATTTGCGAAAGTCGATACATAGCCTTATCGATCCGTCTTTCTTTTTCACTACTACTATTGGTGATGAGTATGGGCTTGAAGAATATCTAACTATTCCTGTATCTAGCATATCCTTAACTTCCTTTTCAACTTGTTCTCGTGCGTGAAATGGAATAGGATAGTTTTTCACGTTGATAGGGGTAGATGTGGTTAACTTTATGTCGTGTTCCACTAATGTTGTATGTCCGGGTGCGTCTGTAAAGACTGACTGGTACTTTTCTAATAATGACCTGATTTCTCGTTTCTGACATTCGTTTAGTTGAGGATTGATTGTGACGTCATTAATTGTACTATTTTTAGAGTTACCGTGTTGTGGGGTGTGTTGTAGTTCGACATAATCGCTGTGAGTTTCGATGATTAATCCTACATTTGCAGCTTCAACATGGTTAAATATTGGTTGTGATAATCTGTCTCTATCGAAATATTTTTTTAGCATGTTTGCATGGAATGTCTTTGTTGTGTTGTTAATTTGAATCTCGTAATTAACACCAGATCGTACTGCTAATACATTGAATGGTCCTTTCCATGTAGCTAAAAGTTTACTCGAGTCATCGGGTAAGAGTATTAGTACTTTGTCACCAATCTCAAATTTTCTTGACTTGCTTTTTCTATCGGAGTATTCCTTGTATTTCTCTGCTTTTTTAGTGACGGATTCCTGTGCTAGCTTACATGTATCCTCTATTCTGTCTTTCAGGTTTCTTACATATTCGTAAGCAAACATAATTTCGTTATTGTCCTCCTCATTCCCTTTACAAATGTCGGCTACTATATTGATCGGGCCGCGAGGTGATCGTCCATACATCAACTCAAATGGGGAGTAGCCTGTAGATTCTTGGGTATTTCTCTATATGCAAATAGGATTGCTGGTAAGTATCTGTCCCAATCATCTGGTTTTTCTGCTGACACTTTTCTTAACATATTCTTTAGAGTGCCATTAAATCTTTCACAAAGACCATTTGCTTGGGGGTGGTAGGGAGTTGTGAATGAGTGTTGGATTCCCATGAGTTTCATGGTTTCATGCATAATATGTGATGTGAATTGGGGTCCATTGTCCGACAGTATCTCATTTGGTATGCCTATTCTAGTAAAAATTGTCATCAATGCTTCAGCTATGTGATCCGATGTAGTTGATTTCAATGCTATCGCTTCTGGCCACCTGGTTGCGTAATCGACTAGTGTTAGTATGTGTGTATGGTTTCTATCTGATTTTGTTAAAGGGCCTATAATGTCAATTGCAACTTTTTGAAAAACTTTTTCAATAACTGGGGTTGTCTCTAATGGCAATCTCGGTATTCTGCCTTTTGCGACTCTTCTTTGGCATGTGTCACAAGATTTCACATATTCTCGGACGTCTTTAGTAATTCCAGGCCATGTGAAATTCTCGGATATTCTCTTCAATGTGGAAGAGCTCCCAAGATGTCCAGAAGTTATTGAATCGTGCGCTATTCCAAGGATTTTGTTTCTGTAAATACTCGGCGTGACCAGTTGTTTAGCTATTTTGTTTCTTTTCCTATGTAACCTGAACAGAATATCTTTTTCAATGATGTATTCAACTTTTGATTTCGTCCCTTTGTTTGCGATATTGAAATATGAAGTTAAAGTCGGGTCCTTTTTCTGTTCTTCAATGAACGTGTTCCTGTCAAATTGTTGTGGTTCTAGAGAAATAGTCATTGGCTTCTCTGTTGTCTTAGTCATCTTTCTTGTTTCTGCTAGACAAGCTGTTTCTTGGGTTAATGACCATTCTTTTACATCTTTTGGGTTGTCTTTAAGACCTTTTATATTGCCAACAATAACATCAGCGACGGGGTTGGGAAGTATACAGCATTCCACTATTCCTGTATAGTATGGGGTTTCTATGTACACGTTAGCTGTTTCAAAGGTTTCGACTGTGCCACTGAATGTGATGCATTGTACCGTTTTTCCAGTTTTGTCTTCGTCATTGATCAAAGATGCTTTTATTCCTACTGTACTGCATCCTGTGTCTCTCAATATTTTGCAATCAGTTCCATTAGCTTTGCCTTCACAAAAAAATAGCGATCCTGATTTGTGAGTTTGTGTTAAAAGTGACATACCTTTCACGCAATACACATTTATATTTTCTCCTGACATTACTCGTGTCTGATTGTTTACACTTGTTTGGAGTGATGCATTTGCAGTTTCTTTTGGATATCCCACGATTTTGTAACATTTGTCTGCTGTGTGGCCTTTCATTCCACAATATTGACATTTAATTATAGGTTTGTTGGTTTTCTTATACTCAGTATTATTGTCAGTGCTATTTCTTGTTTTGTTTTGATAGGGTCGGCTATGGTCTCTATTGAACTGTTTGTTCCATGGTTTGTTACTATGATCCTCCTGTTTCACTTGCGTGTTCCGAGTGATTGATCGGCTCGTTCTATTTGAGTACTGAACTTTAGGTGTACCTGGACTCTGAGCAGCGGCAGCGTAGTATGGTTCCTTCAATGTTCTGCTAAGGGGTGTCAATGGATGTGCGCTGTTAAAGTTTTCTGCGTAGATTTTTAATTTGTCCAAGTTTTCTGGCTTTCTCTCTTTAAAGAATGCGACTAAATCTGGGTTGCAAGCTTGATAGATTCGATTCTTCAGCGTGAGATAGTAAAGGCCTGCAAAGTCGTCTTGTTTTACGTTTGCCAACTCAAGCCACCGATTTAGAAATTGAGTAATTCGGTTCACGAATGTATTAAAGTCTTCTCCACTTTCCGGTTTTGCAGTGTGAAACCTTTCCTGGTAACCATCTTCCGTTAATCTAAATCTTTTTAGTAGAGCGTCTTTAATTTTACCATAATCATCTGCATCTTCAGTTGTTAAGGTATAGAAAACTTTTAGCGGTTCTCCAGATAAGCAGTTAATCAAGGCTGTGGCCCATTTGCTTTCTGGCCAACGATAACCTTTAGCCTGAACTTCGAATCGGTGTAAGAAGGATTCTAAACGGTCTGATCGTTCATCGTATGTTGGCATGCGTGGAAGTTTCACGAAAAATTCATCACTATTATTATGCTTTCTTTCATGACCGGTTTTTGTTTTTTCAATTTCCAGCATCATTTGGGTCCTTTTGGTTTCTTCTTCTGCTAAAGCTATTTGTCTTTTTAGTTCCCTTTCTTGGACTCTTTCTTCTCGTTCTTCTCTACGTATTCTTTCTTCGTGTTCTTTTTCTTCTCTACGAATTCTTTCTTCATTTTCTTCTCTACGAATTCTTTCTTCATTTTCTTCTCTACGAATTCTTTCTTCATTTTCTTCTCTACGAATTCTTTCTTCATGTTCTTTTTCTTCTTTTACTTTCTCTTCGCACCATGAAAATATTCTTTCCTGGGGTATTTCTAAGTCCTTTGCGAGACTTAAGTATCTTTTATATGCTTCCATGTTTCAATAAATTAGTTACGATATTTTATATATATTATATTGACAGGATACTGTTACTGACTGTTTTATTTATTTACACTTACTGGAATGAACTGTTCTATTTTTAGAAATCTCTCTCTCTTATTTCAACTTATTATGTATGTTGAATTTGATGCCTTTTATCGTTATATCTTATAAAGCAATGTGTCAATACAATGCGGAGTTATTATGACTTGTGTCAATAACAATGTGTCAATCGCGTGTACTCTAAACTATGTTACTACGAAAAATGTATCACCAATGTGTGTGACTCGTCGTTAGTTTGTGTACAATTATTCGCAATGACGCTAATATACTAGAGTGTGATAACAATAATAGGACGCCAAAATAATCCCAAGTTATCTATCACTAAATATAACACGACGGCTAGTAGACTCCTTTTATTATTATTTAGTTTTTAAAGACTCACTTTTCAGAACATAATATATAAGTGGTTTTCGGTAACAGTAGTATGCCAAAAATGCATTTAAAACAAATCACTATGCAAAACAAATCACGATGTTTATAGTTACTATGTGATGCCCAACTCATGTAAAAGAGAATAATGAAGGATATATTTACCAACTCAGTTCGTGGCTGGGACCTCTCTCTTGTTCAATGGTTGTTCAACAATTGTAATTAGGCATTGAAGAGTGTTTAACAGTGATGTCTGAAATACAAAACAATAAAATATCGTAAGATTTACAATAGTTACAAAATGTGTTCACAACACTGAGTGATTGGATGACAGGTGAATGAATCGTTATGGAATGTAAACATATTGAAAACAATTCATGAATGAGGCAAACAACAAAATGAAATGAGTGATATAATAACAAAGTGGACAAGGAATGAATGAATGAATGAAAAACTGAGTGAATAGATGAATGAATGAATGGATAATGTATGAATGAAAGAATGAAGGGAGGAATAAATGTATGAATGATTGGATAAATGAGTGAATAAACGAATGAATGTGATGAATGAATGAATGAATGAATGAATAAATGAATGAACAATGAATGAATGAATAATTTATAAATGAATAAATGAATGAAGGAATGAATCAATAAAATGCTATTCAATTTGAATGAAAGAATGAATGGATAAATTGCTATTCCATTTAAATGAAGAAATGAAAAAAAAAAAAATTAATCCTGTAAACAGGGAGTTCAATTAAAATATGATCAAGTGGGGCAATTAAGAGTTTTACAATTTAAACTTTAAAGTTAGATGAAATAGATATAAGTAACTAAATAAATTCAATTCTTTATATGTGTCCCCTCCAAAATGTCATGGTCTCAAGTGAGTAAAGAGCTACTCGACTATGCATAAAGATATATGTAGAATGAGGCCCCAGAATTTACTAGTTACTATAAATGAAAAACAATTAACGATTTGTTTACAATGAAATAAAAATGATGATGAAATTTAATTAAAAGAGATAAACAGTGATCGTGGCAGTTACAAATAGAGATATGAATATTTTACGTAACTTATGATAATATGTCAGGTTCATAAGTTTACGTTTCCAGGCAGTTGATGGGCTTGGATGATCTATTCCTCTGATAACAGGATTGGACTCGTAAAATTCCACTTCCAGGCAATTGGTAAGAGGTTATAGTGTAGTACAGCGGGCTTGGGTTTGATCCTTGAAGATTATACAATCAAAGTTAAAAGCTCCGGCGTCTTAATGGTGTAGATATAATATCTACAAAGTCCCAAAAGATAAAAATCTTACAATATATATATAGGAATAGAGTGACTGGCCGTCCGGCATAGATTGTGGAGAGAAAGTGAGTGTCGAATGTTAGACCTATCAGCTTTTATAATAAGTGGCTACGTGACAGAATGTCGAACGAAAAGTATTCACTAATTAGAAATTAATTCGAGGGAAGGCTATAAAAGGAAAGACGATCTAATATTAGAAGGTAAAGTTTATCTAAGCCTACCGAAATATAACTGGAGTGAGATGAATTCAGTTCTTAATAAAATAAAATTTAATAAGATAATTGTGAACAATCTTTACTGTGACAAATATAAACAAAGACGACAGACAGACTAGATGATGACAGTTTACATTTTTGTGTTTCTCCTTTATCAAACAAATGATTAACTCGCTCACCCCTAACATCGACTATATCCGTAGTTTA
Source organism: Berghia stephanieae (assembly GCF_034508935.2). Taxonomy (NCBI): domain Eukaryota; kingdom Metazoa; phylum Mollusca; class Gastropoda; order Nudibranchia; family Aeolidiidae; genus Berghia; species Berghia stephanieae. The sequence goes on along the minus strand of NC_088367.1, from coordinate 40,410,756 downwards.
ACAGGGTTACTTTTACCCTATGCCTATTCATTACATTTTTTTCTGCGACAAATTATAGACGTAGTATCAAAGCTAATGTTTTTCACATTTGCATGTTAATGGTAGTTGAATAAAACTATCTCTGCACATGCTCATTTTAAATAATTTTTTTACAATTTTGAAAAGTATCAAAAATCTCTAGGATTGAGTGAGTTAAACATGAAGAAATATGGTTGGGTTTTTTTAATGAGGGGAGGGGGGGGGGGGGGGGTGAATGAGCTAAAAGGTAGAGAATAGAGAAAATAGAACTTTCATTCAGTGCAAAAAACACAAAACGCGCTCAAAGCGCTTTACAAGGGGTCCCTAGTCAGTTGCGCTACAGTAGGACGAGCGAGATATGACGCCTGTTAGGCGACAATAGAATTTTTTCCCTACTGGTACAACGCTTTTAATGGCCAGCTACTCATTTTACACCTAAGTACGGTGACATAATGTGAAAAAAAGCATTTTTACAAGGACTCTGCTATGCGTGACTCAGAACGCGACTCGAACCCGTGACCTTCCGATCCAAAGGCGAGAGCCATGCCACTAGACCACATCGGCTCAATCTTCTCACAAGAGGCCAACGCCCAAGCTTCAGAGAAAAGAGAATCACGACGGAAAGAATTCTGATACTAAACCGTAAAAATGAAACATAAACATATCGAGAAAGAGAGTTAGATATTGTGCTACTCGAACAATTGGGTCTCTGTGCATTAAAGGATAGACTGGGCCTATATCTCGACAGCGTGCTCAGGTGGCCATTACCAAATTGGAGTCCAATTTTGACAAGTGATTTCTGAAGGGCACTGTCGCTACTGAAGCCGCAAATAACATTTCCATAAAACTGAACGTTGTAATCCAAGATCAATTGCATGGCATCAACAGTCATGACGTCACTTCCCTCGTAATCACGCATAGTAACTTAGTAACTGGCTCTAAACTACCGGAACAATGGCGGACACCCTTATGAAATATTTATCCGACGAGCATAAAAGGTTATCCAGAGGAGAAAAGCATTATAAATATGATCATATGTTTTGACTTCTATACATTCTGATCTCATGACATATTATGTAAAGTTCTAGCCAGCATGAGGAATAAAAAGTACCAATTTTCTTTGTTTAGAACCAACGCTGCTCGCCGTTGCTGGGCGACGTGACATCAGACTATTGAATCCACAAATATAATAGGAACCCTTAGCCACCGTCACTACATGCCGACCAGACGACCCAGTTGGCTTTCCAGGTTGTTAGCATTTGTTATCAAAATGTTTTGACGAAGTGACGTATAAGTTTACACTATTTAATTTATGATGTCGCAGTCCTTAATTAAAGGTGACCTGTGTCCCAACAAAATGAACAATGTTTGGAATCTGTACGGCCCACAATTTGGCTGGTCGGAAATTTTTGAAAAAAGGTTATGCCTAACCCTAACATTGGAACTTATTCTGACCTGTCGCCTATCTCGCGAATGTCGTACAGATTCATATTTCCTCATCTTTGAATAAAAGATGTCTTATAAAACATTTAAATGGTATATCTTTTTAAAGAATCTGATTGTTAGTGAAAGTTAACTTTTAAAAAATGCAATAGACAGAGAGGGTGGTGGAGGGGGGGGGGGGGTAGGTGGTCTCTATTAAACGCAGAATGGACTGACTATCCCCAAAGAAGCGACTCATGCGTCGTGTTTTCCATGAGAGTACCCGCCACCTAAATGCCAGGTTTGCCTTGGTGCTCATTTTTCGTAGAAAACAGAATTACAACACCTGACTAAAATTTTGTTAGATCATTAGATAAAAAGCCGTATAATATAAATAGAATGAAGTTGACCTCACTCGGGTATTTGTTATTGTTTTCTGCCATCCGCGTTTATGAGTAATTCTCACTAAACTGTATCATCCAGACTATAAAAGTTCATGGTTACGCAGAGCTTTGTGTGTTGGTCCGTTATACTTCCGGATGGCATTGTTGTGAGTTCTCAGCAAAGCGCATACTATCTATATAATGAATGCGGACAGCCAGGTCTAAATTATAAATTAATGGCAAACTATCTGGCAAAGTTTTGGATATAAAGCTGACATACCAGAAATGCAAAGAATTAAATGTATATTGAATTAAAATCTAAAAGATAAGCCAAGCTGACTATACAGTATACCATTCTTAAAATTCTTGCGTTTTGGAATTCCGGACGTGTTTCCAACCGCTGCACGAGCTTCAGACTGCACGTTGGGAACAAAGTTCAAATTCTAAATCGCAAGAGTGTAAAAAATCATTTATTCTACCCCTCAGTCGATTCATATTTCGTCGTCTTTGAATAAAATATGTCTTCAAAAACATTTAAATGATATTTCTTTTTAAAGAATCTGATTTTTAGTAATATTTCACGATTTATAATCTGACGTCACACATTATTATTGTAAACTTTATATCATTACGCGTTACTATTTAGGAAGACGGGTGAAATATTATAAAATCCACTGCCTTTTAAACGGAATTTTGTCAGTATTTGCCTGATGTTTAACCCTCTCCTTACCAACCATAGGAAAATCGTCACATTCGTTAAAATGAACTTGCGACGTTCGTTACGATGTAACCGACAATTTTCTCATTCTGATTTCTCTTGTACGTCACAAAATGCTTTGATTACAACTATAAATATTAAACACTGTGTTGTAGAGCTCACTTGTTCCTTTTTTGTTTAAGAAAAGTCTATATTTGTGCTGGGTGGGAGTGAATTTTCTGGGGGAAATTCTAAAAATAGCTGGTAAGGATAAAGGAAATATAATTAAAAGATATTTTTTAACCTTAAAATAACCCAAAATGTCAGATTATGGTTCCCGTCACTTTTAACAAGTTGAGTGAGAAGTCCAAGGTTTGGGCGTCTTGATTTTGTTTTTTGTTTTTTGGGTTTTTTTTGGTCTCGATGAGGGTTATTTAAAACCGATCGATATTTTAAAATACGAGTTTGTTAATTTTCTCTTCTAGAGTACGGCAGCAGCTTCTTATGGTTCACACTATTATGTTATGACGATCGACCCAATCAGCAAAGTCCGGTCCGCATTCGTGCACCGTCGCGAACCCGCCCGGTAGCATCGTCACAACACACCTTTCGACTAGATGCTCTGCCGTTTCGGGTTCTTGCCCACAGCGTGGACATAAAGGACAGGAAGTTAGACCCCACTGATGTAACGCACCGGCCGTTAGGCAGCTCCTCGACCGAAGCCGATTCGCAGCTACCCAGTGTCTCCTCTTACTGGTATCAAAGCCTGGCAACTTCTCACCAAGCTTAGAGGAGTGTAGGTCCCCGCCCCCACGAGGGATTGAATTCGTCCAAACCGACTTCCATCTCGTATGTGCAGCTCTGTCCGTAGTCAGGGATTCTGCGTACAAGGGTTGCCGGGACTTATTTCGGCTCGAAACGGGGGCACCGTTCATTATGCGCATGAGAGGGGTATCCCCATTCCCTCTCTCTTTGATCTTACTCAGCCAGTTTCCCGTAATGGTCTCCCTCCGGACATCGGGGGGCTGGATCGCTGCCATCACCGGGCCCCATTCTCTAGGGGTTGTTGCTAGCGTTCCCGACACTATGTGCATCGACTTGCGAAGTTTTACATCCACCTTCTCAACGTTTCTGCTTCTACCCCACACTGGAGCGCAATACTCCGCGGTGGAATAGCATAGTGCCAGGGCGGATGTTCTCAGGAGCGCTTGGCTAGCGCCCCAAGTCGATCCCGCCAGCTTCCTCAGAAGACTATTCCGCTTCTCTATCTTCCGGGCAACCCCTTCGAGATGAACCCGATAGGTAAGGCTGCGATCCAGCGTCACCCCTAGGTATTTTGGACGCGGCTCATATGGGAGTGGCTGGTCCCCGACTAGGACATTCAGTTTACGGGTGTGCCAACCACTGCATAAGTGAAATGCAGTGGCCACGGTTTTTGAAGTGTTCATCTTCAGGTACCACTTGTCAAAGTAGGATTTGAGTCTGGTGACGTCCTCGCTGAGTACGCTCTCGAGACGGGTCCACACTTTACTCTGAGTAACGAGTGCCCAGTCGTCTGCGTATCCCAGCCTCAGGGAGGAAGTGTTCGGCATATCGCTAATGTAAACGTTAAACAACATTGGCGCAAGTACCGACCCCTGAGGGACCCCATTCTTCAATTTCCTAACTTTGCTCGTGGCGTCTCCCAGCGCGACGTGGAATTGCCTTTCCCCTAAGATCGAAGAGAACAACTTCAAGGTCTTTTTGCACCTTATGATTTTTGCAAGTTTGAGCATTAACCCATCGCACCAGACCGTATCGTACGCCGCTGATAGGTCTATAAACACAGCACCTGTTTGCTGTTTTCTCTCGAACCCGTGCTCAATATGCTCTGTAAGGGCAATGACCTGCTCCGTGGTGCACCTCCCTTCCCTGAAGCCTGCCTGCTCAGGTGGCAGGGCAGCGTCTAGGACCGGCCCCCATCGGTTTAATAGAACACGCTCCAACAGTTTGTAAAGACAGCTCAGCAGCGATATGGGTCTGTAACTGTCTGCCTCCTTCGCCGGCTTCCCTGGCTTCAGGATGGCAACTATCTTCGCATGCTTCCACACTTGTGGAAGCTTTCCGTTTGCAAGGATGTCAGACATTGCCTCTGCTAGCCAGGCCCGTGCCCTGGGGCCCAGATGCGTCACCATATCGGGATATACACCATCTATCCCAGCTGCTTTGCCGTTCTTCACTTCGCTAATGGCTGCACCCACTTCTCGGGGACTGAACGGGGCCGTCCAGTCCGACTCCTCCGCAGGTAGCGAGTCCAAAATCGTACGGTACGCCTTGCGGACACCGCGCTCAAAAGCCTGATTAGGGACCCGCTTGCTACGGTTCTTAATATTCTTGGCAATTGTGTCTGCCCCGCATTCCGGTGCAGCCTTCGCGAAATTCCGATCTGGGTCCAATTTCTTTATCAAACGCCAAGCGTGGCGGCTGGAGTGTGTAAAGTCGAGACTTTCCACGGTCTCCTGCCACCGTTGCTTCCTTCCCTCTGCCAGAGACTGGAGTAGTCTATCGGCTGTGTCCTGGGACTGGGTCTGCTGGTACTCTCGGTACAGCTCTTCCGACTCTGCTGTCCAGCAAGGGGTGTAGAATTTCCGTTTGCCCCGTGGAATAGAGCGTTGAGCGCTCTTAACCAGTAGCCTACTAAATCTGGTTATATTCTTGGACTTGGGAGGAATGGCAGGGCAGACCTGCTCGATATAGGAACTGAATTCCTCCCAGTCAGCCTTCCTGAAATTCCATCTGCAAAGTGGGAGAGACTGCACCCTCGGTATTGTCACCCCAGCTGTGACAAGAACCGGCCTGTGCTGGCTATGCGGGAAGTCCCCGAGGACTGTCCGCTTCACCTGCAACGGTTCACCGTTCGCGCCTTTCGTTACGAGGGTGAGGTCTGGAGTATACTCCTTCTTATGGCGGGTACCCCGGAAGGTACCCTTGGCTGTAGGATCGTACACTAGGTGTAGATCATTACAGTCCATCCATGAGCGGAGTTGTCTTCCTGCCTCGTTGCAGTCTCGGTAGCCCCATTCGTGATGGTGGCTATTAAAGTCTCCCAGACAGATGGAAGGATGGCTGACCACCGGTACCGGTGGTGTAGTCCAAGTCGCTCTAGGTGGTTTGTAAATATTATGCAAACACAGTCCACCTACTTCCACGGAAATTCGGTTCACCCCATTGCTGTCCGTTACGCTCTCAATGACCCTTACCTTCGATGGCTCTTTAGCGTAAACGCTAACCCCTCCTTTGAGTCTCGAAGTGTCCTCGCGTTGGACCACCGTATAGCCTGGGATCTGGAATCGGGGAGATTGCGCGCCTGAATAAAGGTGGGTCTCCTGTAAAAGGAGGATATCAACGCAATGAACGGCCAGTAGCTTTGATAAAAGCTCATTTTTTGCCATACTCTGGCTCTCGACGTTCAGGGACAATATACGCGTCAGTTCGCCATCCCCGCCGTCGCATTTTCCAATCGGCAGGCCGCGAATCGATTGATGCATGGGACGTTTGCTTTTTTCTCGGACGTGCCGACGACCCGGGCGACACGAACGCGGTATTATTTGGCTAGGCGGCAGACCGCTTCGCCATTGACGGGACTGTTTGGGACTCGACATAAGGACAATAGTGTGGCGCCCGGGATAGGGCTGCTATTCGGGCACCGGGTTTGGATCAAATTTAGTCACACACCGGGGCGAGCAGCTCATGTGGCTCGTTGGCTCGATACCCGGGATGGTCTCGTGACGGTCGACCGGGATTTACACCTTTGCCCTCCCGTGTGCCTCAAGCCCCCTCACCAACTGCAAGGTAAAGATCCACGAGGGGGAGAGTACGGCAGTTAACTGGTTACAGACAATATGTATGGTCCTGAATATATCAAAACCAAATTGTCATATTTTGACTAAAATTCAAACTTTACATCCCCTTTTGTGTAACAAAAAATCCAATTTGTCAAATGTATAATAAGATATTCATATGCAAAAATTGGTTCACACTTATTTCTTCCGTCAAATATTTTGATACTGCCCAGGCATGTTTTGAAAGGTTAATCAACAGCGTACTTAATGAATACAATTATTTTCCGATCTTTACATTCAATCAAAACATATAATTCTTAGTATTTGAAACGAAAATTCTTGGAACTTTCCAAAATTATGCGACGTAAACAAAAATTATGGAAAGCAATAACCTTATTGAAATTAGCGTCACCCCACATGATTTGAAAAAAAAGATCCATTTTGTTGATACTTTATTTTAATATTATAAAAAGAAGGTATCAACAAAATGGGTCTTTTTTCTTTTATAGTTAAAATAGCGTCGCTAGCGAAAAGCATGTCTAAACTAAGTGCTGAGGACCGTGCCCGTTAACTTGGGCATGTTCGGACTGGAGTGGCTGTTGTAGTTTTTCCCGGCATGTTTGGTCTATCATGAATAGTAATTTATAAATTAATCTAGAACTACAGTGAGAAACAGGCCGAGTCAAAGACATGCGAAGAATATCTCGCCCAAAGAAAAAAACCAAGGAAGATGTCTGTGTTGTGTGACAGCACCAAGAAAGTGCTTTTAAACCACTTGTTTCAACACCTCTATAGACTGACATCAGTATATATTCATCTTTAGACCCCGGTTGCTGTATTATGTCAGAATAAGAACATTTATAGCAGCGCAAATACGAGTTATTGATCAACTTGCACAGAATATACAGTTTCAAATGAGTACGTTAACATCACCGGTGATCTCAGGAAGAATTGGATTCAGTAGTCTGATGTCACGCAGCCCGGCAACGGCGGCCATCTTGGTTCTAAACAAAGAAAATCATTACTTTTTATTCTTCATGCTGGCCAGAACTTTTCATTCCCTTTTCTGGTAGTTTAGAGCCAGTGTTACTAAGTTACCATGCGTCATTAGGAAGAAAGTGACGTTACGACTATTGAATCCTATTGACAAATGTTTTGTTCACTAGCGACTCAAAATTCGAGACTGATTCTGCTGACAGACGATCCACTTGTTACATGAAAAACGTTGATCTTTTTCCACAAGAAAAATTCACATCATAAACAGGGGATAATATAGTTCTGTGGTAGTTTGGGGCGGGATACAGGGAGGACAAAGGACATCCCGTGTAGTGTCGCGTCTATGTAGGAGAAGTCGCAAATAGGAATAGACAAATAGGAGTCAGATAGTTTCCCCAAAGACATAAGTTGTCTTGAGTTTGAAACAAATAGTTTTGTGTTCGTGGATAGTTCATACGGTAGAGTCACGCTCTCACCGGCCAGGCGGAGTTGTCGTACCAATAAGGTCGCAGGTTCAAACCCGATCACCGCCACGAAAATTTTTTATTCTGTATTGTCTTCTGGCACTTTTCTACTCACTTCATCTCTTGTTGTTTCATAACAGATGGCGAGTCACGGCCTGTGCCGAAAGGGAGACAGAATTTTTTCCTATTTTGATGAGTGTTTTCTCAAGTTCAAAGTAGCGTAGTAAAGATGCTATTAGATGTTGCAATCAGATATTTTAGAGTCATAACTGGTGATCTGCATACTTTTATTTGATATAATTTTAGTAGATCATTTGGGATTAGATTTTATAGGAAAAAAAACATAAAAATGGGTCAGAAATTTTAATTACTTCAAACGATATAATCAAAAATTACATAGTTATCTGAGTTTATACAAATAAATGAGAAATACTGCGATAATCATCAATATTCACAGAGTATAAATATATAATCAAAGTCGTTTTGTAATGAAGCATTGTTGAGATATCCGCTCACCTGTACAGCAATATCCTTTTTTGACAGCAATAAAAAAATGCGTGATCACCGAATTGTAGGGGTTTGTTGATCAAATGATCAAAACGAAATGGTTTTAGTAATGGCAATTGACAATTCTTAGGAAAAGATATATTATATGCATTCCTTTGACGTTTGTATAGATGTAAACTATATAATATAATAATAATAATAATAATAATAATAATAATAATAATAATAATAATAATAATAATAATAATAATAATAATGATGATGATGATGATGATGATGATGATGATGATGACGATAATAATTACAATAATAATAACAATAATAATAATAATAATAATAATAATAATAATAATAATAATAATAATAATAATAATAATAATAATAATAATAATAAATAATAATAATAATAATAATAATATAATAATAATAATAATAATAATAATAATAATAATAATAATAATAATAATAATAATATAATAATAATAATAATAATAATAATAATAATAATAATAATAATATAATAATAATACAATATAATGATAATAATAATAAAATAATAATAATAATAATAATAATAATAATAATAATAATAATAATAATAATAATAATAATAATAATATAATAATATGATGATGATGAATGATGAGATGATGGATGATGATGATGATGATGATGATGATGATGATGATGATGATGATGATGATGATGATAATGATCATTTTCATGAAAATAATATAGTAGCTATCACCTAAACTCCTGCTAATTTTGGTAAAACGCAATAATTTCTCTTTAAAATATAATTCTAAATGCCCGTATAAAAAAATTGGAATTCACCTATATGTCCACTCTGACAGAAAGGAAATTTAAAAAAAAGAAAGAAAGAAAGAATAAAGAATTTTACCGAATCATTTGCGGCCAAAGAATTGACTCATCACCTGTTTCCGAGAGTTTTATTTAACTTCCCAACGCCCCAAATTACCATCAATTCATTCAATATAATATACTCCTCCCCACTCCACGCTCTCCGGCAATTTCCTTCCAAGTCCCTCAAACTGCTTTCTTTCCATGGAGCGTCCAATCAGCTTTTTACAATTGCCCATTTCCAATTGGCTGCTGAATAAGAACATTTCTAATTTCAATTGTCCACCAGTCGGTCATCAGTAAAGTCAAGAGAGCTCCTCCTACTCAAATCACACATACCCACGAATATGATAGGCCTTGTAGACCAGTCACTGGTCTTTGATGTTACACAACCATCCGCCAGCTTTGATCACATCGCTCTTGATGATGTCACTCAATATCTATCTTCTTCTCTCAACCCTGTTGACTGTACCACGAGTCAACATAAAAGAATGTCGCGATGAGGTGCGAATCGTGAAGATGGAATGACGTAGCTGAGTTAAAGTTATAGGTTCAAAGTTCAATTGTCAGAGAGAACTGATGAGAGATTAAACTGAGGTGGTAACATGAAAATTGTTTCGTGGTAAAACGTTGCATAAATTAGTTTTATGTACACCAACACACACACACACACACACTCTCTCTCTCTCTCTCTCTCTCTCTCTCTCCTCTCTCTCTCTCTCTCTCTCTCTCTCTCTCTCTCTCTCTCCTCTCTCTCTCTCCCTCTCTCTCTCTCTCTCTCCCTCTCTCTCTCTCTCTCTCTCTCCTCTCTCTCTCTCTCTCTCTCTCTCTCTCTCTCTCTCTCTCTCTCTCTCTCTCTCTCTCCAGTGCTGCGACAAAAAAAAATGGACGCCGA
>NC_088367.1:40393192-40395692 GCF_034508935.2 Berghia stephanieae | reverse complement strand
CTTGCTGCTGTGAATTTGACGCATTCTGAGTATTCTCGGCTTGTTGCAGTGAATTTCCTGTGCAAAACACTTTACTACATTGATTTTTATCAAAGGAAAGAAGTAAAAACAATTGCTCTAATTGGTATAAAATTAAGATAGATAAGATAAGAAAAAAACTGGAAATAACATTGTAATAATAACACAAGAAGATCTCTCTCTCTCTCTCTCTCTCTCTCTCTCTCTCTCTCTCTCTCTCTCTCTCTCTCTCTCTTTTTTTTTTTTTTTTCTCTTTCTCTCTCTCTCTCTCTCTCTCTATCTATCCATATCTCTCTCCCGCTCTCTCTCTCTTTCTCTATCTTGCGTTGTCTCTATCGGGAAAAAAATGTATTATCGCCTAACAGGCGTCATGTCTCGTTCTACATATTACGTGTTGCAGTTGGTCATGGGCACTTTGTAAAGCGCATTGAGCACGTTTAGTGGAGATTGCACTATATAAAAGCTCAATTTTTGTGCGACTATGTGGTCTTGTGGTATGACACTCGCTTTCAGATCGAAAGGTCCTGGGTTCGAGCATCGTTCGGCGCTTGGTCCCTGAAAAAGGCTCTTTACTTATTCTCTCACCGTACTCAGGTGTAAAATGAGTACCTGGCCATTAACATCATTGTCTCTGTCGGGAAAAAAATGGTATTATCGCCTAACAGGTATCATGCCTCGTCCTACATGTTCAGTGTTGCTGTTCGCGAGGGACCCTTTGAACAACGCTGATATTGATAATAATAATAATAATAATAATAATAATAATAATAATAATAATAATAATAATAATAATAATAATAATAATAATAATAATAATAATAATAATAATAATAATAATATAATAATAATAATAATAATAATAATAATAATAGATCTTTATTGTCCATAAATATGGCAATTTGTCATTTAGTTACACTTGTTATAACGTTAAACAATAACTGTAACATTGAACAGATATTTCACTCCTACTTATTTTCTCTCTATGTATATTAAAGCTCAAGTTTTTTGTTTGTTTGTTTTTTAAACCATCCAGATCTCAGCGATCTGCCAGCTCTTTGCTAATGGAGAAAAACATCCCAAGAACAAAGTTTGCTGGGCGTGGTTTTGCATTTTCGGCTCCAATCGTATGGAATTCTTTACCACCAAAAGCCCGTTAGTGAGAGAGAGAGAGAGAGAGAGAGAGAGAGAGAGAGAGAGAGAGAGAGAGAGAGAGAGAGAGAGAATAAGTAGGAGTGAAGTACCTGTTCAATGTTATAGTTATCATATAACGTTATAACAAGTGTAACTAAATGACAAATTGCCATATTTATGGACAATAAAGATCTATTATTATTATTATTATTATTATTATTATTATTATTATTATTATTATTATTATTATTATTATTATTATTATTATTATTATTATTAATTATTATTATTATTATTATTATTATTATTATTATTATTATTATTATTATTATTATTATTATTATTATTATTATTATTAGTGTGAAAGTCCACCAGTCGTGTGAAATTTGAACAAGATAATATCTGTTGTTGTGATTATTCTGTCGAATGAATGAACTTGCGTGATACCAAAAGACTATTGGAAAGCATCTCTGAGCAAAGTTGCGGATACCGGCGCTATATCAAGTAATAATAATAATAATATATAATAATAATAATAATAATAATAATAATAATAATAATAATAATAATAATAATAATAGTATTAATAATAATAATAATAATAATAATAATAATAATAATAATAATAATAATAATAATAATAATAATAATAATAATAATAATAATAATAATAATAATAATAATAATAATAATAATAATAATAATAATAATAAATAATAATAATAATATAATAAATTATTATATATTATTATTATTATTATTATTATTATTATTATTATTATTATTATTATAACAATAATAACAATAATAATAATGATAATAATGATAATAACAATAGTAATAAAGTTACACCAGGAAACGGTACGAAAAGCTTGTTTTGGTAAATCTAATTTTGTATTCATCAAAGAAGGGTTTCTGTCTTAACGCCCCTTTTCAGCACTCCCGACCGTAAACTAGAAGACGGGTCGCACCTTTCTTTACACATTAATTTGCCTCTGTCGTCTTTATAGAAAGGGGGGAAAATACAACTGTATAATTTATATATAGAGGATGATAAAGTCACACCATATTATGTATGTATGTATGTATGTATGTATGTATGTATGTATGTATGTATGTATGTATGTATGTATGTATGTATGTATGTATGTATGTATGTATGTATGTATTTATTTATGTATGTATGTATGTATTTATGTATGTATTTATGTATGTATGTATGTATGTATGTATGTATGTATGTATGTATGTATGTATGTATGTATGTATGTATGTATGTATGTATGTATGTATTAACAACAAGATATGAAGTGAGTAGAAAAGTGCCAGAAGACAATAGAGAATAAAAATT
>NC_088367.1:40365692-40383192 GCF_034508935.2 Berghia stephanieae | reverse complement strand
GATATGGGATAACCCATACGGCTTTTATCATTAACAGGTAAAACCTCTGCCAAAATAACATGTGGATCAACAACGAGTTAGCAATACTTTTCTTATATTTTATTCCCACTCTGTTGATATTAAATTCTCACGTCTTTTAGACGGAATGATGTTTTAGGAACAGTAGTCACTTTTGTTTTTCATAGAGATGCATTTGCATTTATTAATAACGTTCTTTTAATTAAAGGTAGATTAACAGATTAAAAAAACGAAAAACAACAACAAAACAACAAAAAAAAAACAAAAACAAAACAAACAAACATAAATAAAAATAACAAAAAAAAAAAAAAGCAAACAAACAAACAAAAAAAAAAAATAAAAAGAGAGAGAAAATAAAGAAAAGGAAAAGAACGGAAGAAAAGAATTCTATCTATCTATCTATCTATCTATCTATCTATCTATCTATCTATCTATCTATCTATCCGCCAAACCTATATTGTAGCAAATCATCATGATCATCATCATCATCATCATCATCATCATCATCATCATCATCATCATCATCATCATCATCATCAGCATCATCATTTATTGTTATTTATTATTATTATTATTATTATTATTATTATTATTATTATTATTATTATTATTATTATTATTATTGTTATTATTATTATTATCATTATAAATGTATTTGAGAATGTGTTTGTGTGAACCAGTCAGGGGGCGGGGGTATAGCCTTTATGTTGGCACTAGCATGTTCTTTGATATTTAAAATTAATTTATTTTATTATTTTCATGTTTTTTTCTTTTTGTTTTGTTTTTTGTTTTTTTTTTTTTTTGCTTTTGCTTTTTGCCCATGCTGATGACCACATTGAGGGGAAATTCCTATCGTCACCTATAAGGGGCCTCAGTTTACAAAAACAACAAAACAACTTTTGTCATTAAAATCTTTGAAATTCCAGCACCAAATCATCGTCATCATTCCGCTCCTCTCTATGACGCTTCTTTCATCCCTTTCGGAAAAATCCGATTTTTCGTCAGGCTGAATGTAGGTCAGAGCTACGCTGATGTAGGTGTTTCCTTTTTCATATCTGCGCAACAAGATCGATTTAGCCTTTGGAAATTTTATCTATTATTATTGAAAAATTGTCTGGTTTTAACCACCTAAATTATTAGTCATTAGTTATTTGTTTGCTAGGTGCACATTAGGTGGGAATTTCTTGAAGCTAAAAAAAAATACACTCAGGAATATTGCAAGAGATTCTTTAATTTTTGAAATTATGAAATGTTCTGATTTGTTATCACGTTATTAAGTAATAAAATATTAAATTCGAATCTCTGAGCTTCTACCACTCAAGGGAGCTCTCAAGCCGCCCCAGGGAGCACTACACACACCTCGCCCCTCCCCCCTTCCTAATCCCCAATCCACCTTATAACGAAACATGATTCGTTTCCAATCCACTTTTTTTACGTTCCACTCAACTTTTTAATGTTATCATTTTAACGAAATCCGAAAAACTCCCAAAACAAAACCAAAAACAAAAAAAAAGTGTACAGCTTGATTGTTGCCAAATTTGTATTTCGTTTCCAGTTCCAATCGGCACATTTTGATTTGTAATTTTATCCTCTCGACTGACAGAATAAATAAAGGCTTTGGGTACGATAACTTTTCTATGCACTTCACTACACCATTTTAAAAAAATGAAAAATTTCCCTATCGATATGCCGGCCCTCTCGAACTGGAAACAAGAGAAATTCAGTCTTAGCTTAGCTTAAGTCTTATCTGAGTCGAGTAGGACTCCCGGCTCCCGTGCATTATTGTGAAATGTGATTGCAGACATGTCTGAGAATAAGGACAGTGCCTTATTAATCACCAGAAATTGTAGGTACTACAGGCGGTTTTTTATGAACGAAGTGGCAATTCGGACTCGAGTCTGAATAGTCTCCCACTCCCGACTCCCATGGCTATTGGGACTCAAAGTCCAATATGTGACCCTTCGTCTCAAAACTGTATTATGTCGGGATGACTAAGATGCTGAAAATTGAACATTTGTAGCCAGAAATATCAGACTTAAGTTGAGTTTGTTTGCTTTATATAGGAGAAGGAATTATATCATATTTTATTTTGTGCTAAATATCGTTTCATATTTTTAAACCAGTTTGACGTTAATTTGACTTTTTAGCATCGGGTCCATCCCGACATAATACCGTTTTGAGACGTTTGGTCACATGTAGTATGCATGTGCAGACACTGGGGGAGGGGTAGGGGAGACACTGGGCGGTGGGTAGGCAACTGATATAGATAGAAATAGTAGAAGAGTTCGGAATAGAAGAGCTTGTTTTGCCCATAATATATCACACCGACACAGTTCATACCCGTACTTCGGCTTGTAGAATATTGGTGCCTGTCTCACACTATCACAATGTGTTGTTTTCGTCCTGATTTTATATGCACATCGTGTGTAAACTTGGGTTGAGCCTCGAGCTCGGCGCATAGTTGAGTCCTTGGAAAAGGCTCTTTACTCACATTCTCTCACCATACTCAGGTATAAAATGAGTACCTGGCCGTTAACAGCGTTGTCTTTGTCCGAAAATTGTAATATTGCCTAACAGGCGTCATGTCCCGTCCTACATGTTAAATGTTGCTATTGACCAGGGACCCCTTGTACAGAACTTTGAGCACATTTAGTGGTTATTGCGCTATATAAAGCTCATTTAAGTGATCCAAAATGGTGATCATAATAATAATAATAATAATAATAATAATAATAATAATAAAAATAATCATAGTAATAATAATATTAATAATAATAATAATGATAATAATAATAATAATAAAAAGCATAAGACAGTACAAGCGTTGAAATCACATTATATCAATTTAAGGCATTATGATAAATGATACGTTTTTTTAATATATTTTATTAAAAAATCTTGCTCAGAAACAAAATAATCAAAGCAAAAAAGGAGAGATAAAAATGAAAAGAAAATCTCTTTAAGAAACAACAAATAATCATAGACAAACATTTATAATTAAATAAACAATCTGGATCAGAAACATGGAAAATATAATATAATCAGAGAAAAAAGTTTTTAAAATAAAAATATATTTTTAAAAGACGAACCCCCCCCCCCCCCCCCCCCTCTCCCCAAAAAAAAAAAAAATTATACTCAGAAACAGAACTAGACCAAGGCCAGAACAAACCAAAAAATAAGAAAAGGAGAAAAGAAAAGTCTACGTTGTTCAAAAACAGAACAATTAATCATAGAAAAAACAGAAATAGCGAGAGAGAGAGATCTTCCTCAGAAATATTGCATAGAATCAGACAACAAAACCCTTGTTCAGAAGCAGAAGTTATTATTCAGAGGAAAAATAATCAATATGATAATAATAATGGTGATGGTACTAATGACAATAATAATGATGATAATAACATTAGTGGTAGTAAATAGAGCTGTGGCAAGACGCCGGAAGAGCTCGCTGTCCGCAAGACCCTTGCGGCAAAACGATTCATCGAATATTGAATCAGAACTCTGAACTGGATCGCTTTCAAACCAATTCACATCCAATAGCTAGTAAATAAGCAATCCGATGTCTTGATTTTAATTGGACGAAAGAGAAAAGAATTCACAATTTGGGCATGAATTTCCGTTTTATCTTGAGATTGTTGGGATAAAGGGTGAAGGGAGGGGGCATGGGGGAAGACAAAACAGAGAAGGGTCAGCTGATGAGTAGTAAATGGGAGTGTCACGGATGTTTGCCGTGCTGATCTTTTGTTTTCAGATAAGTTTCATTTTATCTTGATTATTGTTAATGGAGAATAAAATGTTTCCACCAAGAGAATAGTCAGAGTATCTTGACTCAGAAATCGCTTTGCTGTTATTGTCTTTTGATGAAAACAGGATTTGGTGTTGGGTCAAAGTAAGATCAAATTTTGCCTTTAAAAGGGTTACATTTACATTGCTACTGGGTTACCTTGCTACCCCCCCCCTCCACCCCATCCTCCTCTCCCTTTTTATTTTTCAACTCAGTATGTTTTTATGATTAGCAAGTGAGGTAGGAGTGTCACTGGATGGCGGATGTCTAGTGCAATAATTAATCCTTTGCCAGTGACACAGATTTTTTGTTTTCAAATAATAATTTGCCTGTGTTATTTTTTAATGCAGAATAAACAGTTCTACCATAAGAGCAGTAAGAACATCATGACTTAGTCTTCATTTAAATTATAATTGCATTGTTGTTATTTGTCTTTTGATGAAAATGGGTAAGATTTTCTTTTAGGTAAGTAAGATTGAAATTCACCTTTGAAAGGTTATGTCGTTGGGGTTTTTTGTTTTATTTTTTTTTCAAACGCAGCTCGCTGTTTCTGTTTTTCTTTTTAGTGGATATTGTGCTCTATATAAAAGCTCGATTTTTTAAAAGCTCAATTAACTCAATTTTTATCTTAAAAAATCAGTCAATATCAAGTGATGCCAACTTTTGTTTTTCCAAGCCAAATGGCATCAATGAAATGCAAGTTTTTGACATTTTGAACTTGAAATGTGGAACTGGTATTTTTGCCTTTTTTTTTTTTTCAATCAGTAAGAAACTCGTCAATGACCAAATTGGTCAATAGTCCACCCACTATTAAAAATGTCACTACCTACCTACCTGTTAACTTTAGGTTTTCTTTTGTATCTATAATTTGTTCATTCTAACCACTATTTCGTGGAAATTGATTGTATTTGGTGGGGTGGGTGGGGGGGGGGGTAGTTATATCTGTCAAGAAACAGACAACATATATATATATATATATATTGTCTGTTTCTTGACCAATCGCGAACCTACTATTTCAAATTTCTTTTCCTGTCTTCCTCGTTGTTAACATGGTTTATTTTAACACTTCCACAAAGCTAGATCCAACTACATATCCGAATCAGAGATGAAAGTAACAATAAAAAGAACAATGAAGCAAAACTTCTACTCCAAATTTGGTGGAATATTATATATAGCACATATATGAACTTTTCGTCACACAAAAGTCTTTGTGGATAGAGAGCCGAGTGGGTTAGACCACCTTTCAATCTGAATACTAAAGATGTACGTCTTTTTTTATCTATTTATGATAGACATTTCTCACAAACCAGATGGATACTCTACCCGTATCTGAATGGTTAACATTTTTATCAGTCTCACGAAAGTTTAAAAATTTGTCACAATTCGAATCGTTTCAAAAAATATTTTTGATTTGTCAATACTTCCAAAATCGGATGGCTTTTCATGCCCTTCATTTCACCAGTCGCTTCCAAACCTTGACTTCCACTATGAAACAATTATCCCATCCAAAAAAGTGACAATAAATAGTATCAAGATCAAGATATCAAACAAATAATCTGATATCAGATTTCATGCTCGATGTACTTCTTAAACACAGACATTTTACGATTATGCAATTGTCTCCTTTTTTTCCATTAAGAAAATATATGCCTATAAGGGGTAAAAGAAACAGTTTGGGATTTTCAAGACAAGATGCAAAGAGGAGGAGGGATAAAGTTAGAGTGACAAGGGCTAGGGAAAACTGACTATGACTGAAATGCTAGGCTACTTGATTTAAGACGAAATGCTAGGGTTAGGAGAGAGAAGGAAACTGAGGATAAGCGATATTCGAGGTTAGACAATTTAAGACAGAATGGAATATTTTAAAATATTTAACTTCTGTAATGGATGCAATTGTGGTAGCAATAAGTCTCATTCCAGGCCACAGTATTTTTCAGTGGTTGGAACATTTTCTGACTTGGACCTCTGACTATACACGACCTATTTTTCCCTGGGTTGGCAGAACTTGACTTGACAAGTTGTAAATCAAAGCCAGATTTCATGAGAAAACTTCGTGTGAAGATAATTTTTTAAAAATATATGGTGAAAAGTCTAGTATTAGTATTAGTACTATCCCTGACATGTGTGAATTTTAGTGGAGATAATAAGAGAAAAAAAAAAAATTCATATTAATGTATAGGTATGAATGTTTGAAATATGAGATTCTTTTTTTTTTTTCTCATTGTAACTTAACATACATACAACATTCCATTGAAAAAAGTTATAGATGTATAAAAACGAAAAGTCAAACAGTTTATGATAATATTAAAATTTATTTATATTGCGCCCAATCCTCTACTCTATACAATAAAGCTCTAGACGCATAACAATAACATCAATCCATTCACATTACGCTCTCTCTCTCTCTCTCTCTCTCTCTCTCTCTCTCTCTCTCTCTCACACCCAAACATACACAATAGCCCTTAATTATGGTTGAAGATTTAAACTCTAATTAACTCACTCAATCCTAGAGCTTTTTGCTACTTTTCGAAATTGGAAAAAATGTATTAGAAATGAGCATGCACATAGATAGTTTTATTCAACTACCATTAACATTTAAAAACTAAAAACATTAGCTTTTATACTACGCCTACGGATATAGTCCGTGTTAGGTTGAGTGAGTTAATTATAGCTTATTACATTTGGTAGTTGAAGTGACACGTTTCCCTTCACAAACTCTTTGACATGACATTTATAATTATATCAGAAATCAACAACTTCTGAAGTGATGACCAGTTCAACAGCGACTGGTGACCCGATGTTGATTGACGATGACGATGATGATATTATGCTGGTGGAAGATGAAGATCCCGTACCAAAGAAAGCACCTCCTTCAACAGTGAGAAGTGATTCATCAACAGAGTCAAATGACAAACATAAAACAGGTGAGTTTTGAAATGTTGGAAAACGCAATGTGTGTTTTTCATTTAAAGCAGTTTAAGATATTGTTACAGCCCACACTTATATAAGAAATTGAATTTTGTATTGTATAAAGCATGAAACAGATCTGTAGGAGCCAGTAGTAATTCAAATTCAAAGTAATATAAATTAACGCTCCTTACTTTAATACTAAAGTCGAACACTTTTATTTTATGTTTTTTTTTTATTTTATACCTTTATAATATTTATATTATATTATATTATATTATATATATATATATATATATATATATATATATATATATATATATATATATATATATATATATATATATATATATATATATATATATAATACACAATGACATACTTAGCGGAAGTATGGACAAAAATAAATAAACAATATTGAAATCTCGAAAGAAAAGACATACTACGGATAAATGTCAACTGACGAACTGGAGGACGTAGAAACAATTGTTTTTACAAAAAATATGTGAGTGACCTCGTAGTGCAGCGTATTTTGTGGCACTGTCATTCTGAAATTCTCTCTCAATCTTTAGCAGAAGCGTGCATAACTAATTAGTGCTTCAAGTCTAGACTGAAGACTGAAAATTTTAGATTAACTTTTCCTTAATATTTCAAAATCACATTCATCATATTTAATTGGTATCAGCAAAACGTAATAGATCATATGCAATTGTAACATTTAATTTTTATTTTTTTTAAAATTTCTCATGCAACTATGTGTTGTAAAGCGCCAATAACACACTAGGTAGAGATTGGTGCTCTATAGTTATTATTATTGATATTATTATTGCTATTATTATTATTATCATCATCATCATCATCATCATCATTATTATTATTATTATTATTATTATTATTATTATTATTATTATTATTATTATTGTTGTTGTTGTTGTTGTTGTTGTTATATTATTATTATATTTATTATTATTATTATTATTATTATTATTGTTGTTATTATTATTATTATTATTATTATTATTATTATTATTATTATTATTATTATTATTATTATTATTATTATTACTATTTTTATTATTATTATTATTATTATTATTATTATTATTATTATTATTATTATTATTATTATTATTATTATTATTATTATTATTATTATTATTATTATTATTATTGTTGTTATTCTCCTCAATAAAATTAGTACATCTGAACATAGACCTAGTGACATAATTTTGGCTAGAATGCAAAATGTTGCTGCTTAAAGTTAAAGTTAAAGGTGGAAGAAATAAATAACATACAATAGTCAAGTTGAATGAAAGCCTCTATTTATTGAACAAGGCCAGATGAGTTGGACATTTGTTGAGGTGGCAGAAATGAGGATGTTGAGATGGTCACTTGGCTGGACAAGAAAAGATAAAGTGAGAAATTAACGAATTCGAAGGTTGACTGAAGTGAAGAATGTATCAATAAAGATGAGAGAAGATAGATTGAAATGGTTGGACATGTAAAGAGTCTAGTGGTATGACTCACACCTTCGGATTGGAAGGTCCAGCATTCGAGATCCGCTCTGAGCGGCACATAATTGAGTTGAGTCCTTGGAATAGGCTCTTTACTCTCATTCTCTCACTTTTACTCAGGTGTAAAATGAGTATCTGGTTGTTAACAGCATTGTCTATACCGCAAAGGATTGTGTAATATCATTGCCTAACAAATGTCATGTCTCGTCCTACGTGTTAAGTGTTGCTGTTGGCTGGAGACCCCTTGTAAAGCGTTTTGAGCACATTTAGTGGCTATTGGGCTATATAAATGCTCTAGTTTTCTTATAACTTTCATTTCCAGCATCTGAGTCGATCCAACATATGACTGGTTGGAGACAATCAATTACAAATTTGTGTATTTGTCTGTGAAATGATTATTACAGTCCACTCCGGATAATCGCAACTTTCGGTTAATCGCAACATTTCCAAAAAAGTTTGTTTCAATAGTGGATATGAAACTCAACTTCGATTAATCACAACATTTTCGCTGATCTCAAGGCGTTGTGATTATCCGGAGTGGACTGTAACATGATATATGATAGTACGATTCAGTGCTGATGGTTTTTCACGGAAATCCGCTGTTTGGAAAACAGAGGAGGAATTCCCTCTTTTTCAGCCTGTTCAGCAATTTTCACAATATCCTGCTTTTCTGCTAATTTTTGGGAAATTCTCATTCACTCTTTATTTCAGCAAATCTTTCCATAAATTATAAGTGGAGCTATGAATGATAGTATATAATCTCTATTGTTGTAAAAATGGGGGTTAACACCGTTAAAAACGGGACTTAAACTATTCAGTGCCATTGGCTACACTGTGCGGCCAGAGCAGAATCTGTTCTGCTGGCCAATGGCTGCACAGTGCAGCTGGTCTTGAAAGGCAAAAACAATAATGTAATCCAATCCTACTTTCTACCAAAGTACTATAAATTGAACCAATGGAATCATTTCTTTCATCAGAACATTCAATTGGCCCAAGGGGGGTATTTTACTTGAGATTTTTCGCTGATTTCGAATGTCGCTTTGTCTTAGCTTGTCATTCTTATGCTGCCTCAATCAAGTGTCAGCCATTTTGTGATGGAAATACGAATATAGTCTCAGCGTTGAAAGAGTTAAGACAAATGTTCAAAGTTTTCATCCTTTTTCATATTTTGGCACCATCAGCATGATTATTGATATTGATATATGTTATTGATATTGATATATGATATTTTATGAATTTTCTTTTTCTCCCCCAGCTCAAAACGGATTTACACCGACATCAGTGTCCACAGGTTCATCATCATTGACAACAACAACATCAACCGTGAATGCTGGCACAATTAAAGAGCTCGGTACCTATGTCAGCCAGGTAAAGAGGGTTTTTTTATTGGGTGTTTTTTTTTCTTCATTAATTCTGCTTTGACCTCAATTATATAATGAATATGTACACCTGTTTCATTTATTTTAAAATGAGAAAATATGGACACCATTGAAAGTAAATTTCAGACTGTTTTCCATTCTGTCCTGTAAGCATGGATTTTATTCATTTTTTTGCGGCTCCCGATAGCTTTTTTTGGTAGAGTACTTGCTTTACATGGAAAGAGAACAAGTTTGATCCCGGGTGAGGTCGAGATTTTTTTTTCTTTCTGGCCCCTCTGTCCACTCAGCTGTGATTGGGTAGCTAGGTCTGTTAGATCTGATGGAGAGAACTTTGTAATAGATTAACGTCTATCCAAAGGGTAGCAAGCAATTGCTGTTGTCCGTCACACTACTATAGAAACCAGGCTAAGCTCCAGTTCCATGGGCCTCTTGGCTTTGAGGGAATACTGTATTCAATTTGTGTGAAGGAGGATTAATAATAAATAAATATATTATTTAGCGCAATATCCACTAAACATGCTCAAAGCGCTTTACAATGGGTTCTTTGGTCAACAGCAACATTTAACATTTAGGATGGGACATGACCAGGCCTGTAAATCTTCCGTCTATTGTCGGATTTCCGACAGCACGATTTTGCTCTTAAGTGCTAATATTTAAAAAAAAAAATAATAGTAAAAATAAAATTCGTAACGTCAAAGAACAGAACCAGTAAAAAAGAAAATAAAAGACTTTTATTTCGTTCCTCAAAAAAAATAGATTTTATTCCGTTTCAAATGCTGACTTTTAAAAAGACAAAAAAAATTTATTTGTCGCATCAAAGACATAACAAAACTTGCCGTCTATCTGTTAGCTATAATATTATCATGCCACCTACATGCTTTGCTTGGCGTGGATGTATTCACTGCCTGGCTACTATGCCACAGCCAGCAAGAGTGGGTCGCGAAGTTCGCGTGAGTCGTCTTCACACACACACACACCTAGTCAGTAAATAACGCACGCACAGAAGTGTGTCGAACCGGACTGGAAGGTTTCTCTCTATTTTGCTACCGACACACATGAATATCTCCGGTTCTTATTTCTCAGTCTCTATATTTCGTTGGTTCCATCCAGATGTAAGACGGAAAAAAATAATGCGAAATAATTATTTTTCTTCGAAAGCTCTCACACGACCGCACCACCTCCCCCTCTTCTTCATCTTCTTTTTCTTCTTCTTCTTCTTCTTCTTCTTCTTCTTCTTCTTCTTCTTCTTCTTCTTCTTCTTCTTCTTCTTCTTCTTCTTCTTCTTCTTCTTCTTCTTCTTCTTCTTCTTCTTCTTCTTCTTCTTCTTCTTCTTCTTCTTCTTCTTCTTCTTCTTCTTCTTCTTCTTCTTCTTCTTCTTCTTCTTCTTCTTCTTCTTCTTCTTCTTCTTCTTCTTCTTCTTCTTCTTCTTCTTCTTCTTTTTCTTCTTTTTCTTCTTCTTCCTCTTCCTCTTCTTCTTCTTCTTCTTCCTCTATAAGAAATAATCCAAATAAATGAAAGAATCGGCGTAAACATTTAACACAAACAGGAGCGAAGATAGGCAGCTTCCTGTGTCATCAAGCACGAGATACACATCATTCAAAAGGGTAGGAATTGTTCTCTTCCTTTCATTTTACTAACTCAGACCTGGGCCCTCAAATAATTGGGATTTTTTTTTTTGTACCATAAAATAAGGACCTCGTTATAAATGAGCTAGGGGAAAGTGACATGATTTGACTAGTCAATTGACGTGTCATGTCTGTGTTGTGTCCATATTTTTGTCCTGTTGTGTCTATTTTCGCGTGTTCAAAAAGTTCCGACAATTTTTTCACCAGCCATTTACTGGCCTGCATGACGCCTGTTAGGCGATATTACATTTTTTTGGACAGAGACAACGCTGTTAACGGCCAGGGACTCATTTTACACCTGAGTACAGTGAGAGAATGTGAGTAAAGAGCCTTTTCCAAGGACTCAACTATGCACTGAGCGAGGCTCGAACCCAGGACCTTCCGATGTGAAAGCGAGTTTCATACCTTTAGACCACATAGCCGCGCTAGGAGTGATTACTTTTGCAGTCAAATGACTCTATATTATTTGATATTTGTCGACAGGTGAAGACAGTTTCAAGAAAGGTTGAGAATGAGATTGAACTGATGCGGAGGTCGCTGAAGAGCATGGAGTCTAGTCTTGGAGAGGCTGTCTACGAAAAATTGAAGTTTCTGGTGGAAGATCCAAAATGTCTTGTAAATATACCGGTAGATATGGATGGTCTGCAGGCAATGATTCACAGTGTCATAAAGCAGGTGTACAAGCCAGAAATCGTGGACATAACACCCATGGAGTTGCAGTCTATCAATAGAAGAATGGACACCATTGAAAGTAAATTTCAGACTGTTTTATATATACTTTCCTGTAACACTATGCCTGGTCCATGAGAATTATTAGTGTTATTTATATAGAGAGGACTTTTTTCTATAATCTTTCCTATAAAATTGTACTGAGTCCGTAAGAAATATTAGATAGAGGATTTAAGGTGGGAGTGGTAGGCAGATATAGGCTACTTAAAATTTCAAAATATTTGCAGATCAAAGAGTAAAACAGTGGTTGTCTCTTTATCTATATCTAATTTGCCAGATTAAGACTAAATTGACAGTTAATATTTCTAAATATATTTGTGTGTTCTGTCTTGAATTTATCATATTCAACGTTTTAATTAAATTAATGATGATTAAGCATATTTGAGTCGAAATTCGTAATTCTATGAAATTTTCATAATGGTATTTTACTTAGAATAAAGGGTTGCAAAACCTGTGCACTAAAAATACAAGTAGTGAATAAGATGAAGATTAGGTGAGTCTGAATAAATTCATACAACACCGAATTATAGTATTAGCATTTTATTTCAGAAAAGGTTATTGAAGAGGACAATTGATATAACAGTGAAAAGCCTCAAATATTCAGTGTTCATACTCTTCCTTAACCCTCTTCTTACCAACCATTGGAAAATCGTCACTTTCATTATGATGCAACCAACAATTTTATCTTTCTGATTTCTTTTGCATATCACAAAATTTAAAGAAAATTTGTTATAACTATAAAAACTTGACACTGTGTTGTAGAGCTCATTTTGCTGAACAATATTGTGTATAGAATGTACGTGTTGCTTTTCTGTTTGAGTAAGACAAGTCTATTATTTTGTGTTGGGTGGGTGCAAAGATTCTGTGAAAATTCTGAAAATGGCTGGAAAGGAGAGAGTTAAGAAAAGGGCCTCTTTATTCACTTGAAATTTTATACACTTTTCCAGGTGCAAACCACACTGTGTCCAAGATGTTTCTGGAGTGTCATAGCAAGCTGAAGGCATTTGGCCAAAGTCTGGCTTTAGAATCAAAACGAGTTAATGAGGAGTAAGTATCCGGGTGTTTTGAATATGATTATTATGGTGGAACGTTCTGCCACAGTCAAAGATTTTTTAAAATTTTGGACTCATTCATTCTGTGTGACATGTCCTTTCAGGTGTGTTGCTGACCATTCTCCTACTGTCATCTCTTCTTTCTATCTACAATCCGAATCGCTTTCTCCGCTGATTTACTTCCCTGTACTTGAACCATTTGATTCCTAAGTCGAATTTTTCACGACGTGCTTTTGCACATTCTACTCCCTATTTGTGGAATGCTCTTTCAGCAGACACCGTAATTGTCTGTCCTCCTTTAATGCCTCTTTGAAGACAGAGTACTTCCTTTCAGTTTTCTGTGAGTGATTTTATTGAATGATGTATACGATTGCATGTGCATATATGTATTAGCACTTGTATCGTCTGTACATAACCATACACAAATTAACGTGTTAAACAATTAAAATAAAATAAGGTGCAAAATAACTTGTGTACAGACGATACAAGTTATTTTGCATTTTATTTTATTTTATTTCTTTTCCACGTTAATTTGTGTATTATTATGCTGATGAAGGGTTTGTAGCCGAAATGTCCATTGTATCATTCCTATACGAAGCCTCTCCATTTTCACTCTTTCGTTAGTATTATAGTATTTTCATGATCTCAGGCTTCAGGCATCCCCTACCGTTTTCTACAACACTATATAAATTAACTCTTGATATTCAAACGCGCTATTTGAGGGGGTGCCCCAAGACTAGATGGTTTGATAAGGTAAAGGATAATATGAAGGAACTGGGCCTGGAGGAAGATGATGCTCTGAACCGAGATGCATGGAAATATGGCATTCATTATGGCAACCCTGCAAAATGCGGGATAAGATGAAAGAAGATTCAAACGCGCTATTTGACATTTTATTATTTTTTTGCCCATTTATAGACAGCCGTTGAATTTGAAGGTCTGGTTGGTTTAAAGCTAATTTGCTTTTGTTAAAAAATTGTACTAGTATATAAAAGTCTGCATGATTTGTCCTATTTTTTACATTTACATTAAACTTTCATCAGAGTAAAAAAATTGCAAAGCATGACAATAATGATAATAATACACGGTGCTTCAGCTCATTTTACTTAGATCTCAGCAGTAGATAAGCAGTTTATTAAAGTAATTTTATTTAAAATTTTCAATTTAATTCTTTACAGACAGTGTTTACACACACTAAAATTATAGCTGTCGTACATGATTTTAATCAAGAAAGTATTAACTTTGATTGTCGTGTTTACCATTGTTAGCAGATAGATAATGTGCGGTATGATTTGATTGTTAAGAAATGGATGGCAATTTGTATCATGCTACTTTTGTAAAATGTAAATGTGGGGACTGTATTTTTCAATTGCCATGGGGAAAAAAAGGGGATTTTAATCTATGGACAGAAAGGGGGGAAAATGGTTTTAACCTTTAGACATCAGCCTTTTTATAAAACTTCAATTTATTCGAAGATCAAGGGAGATAATTTTAATTGATGTCTTAGGTTTATCAGCTGACATAAAAGCTTTATTTGTAAATTCTGCCACCATAAAGATTGAGAATGAGAGTTCAGTTTGATATGAAACACATGTTTTTGTAATGTAAAACACTTTTTTATAGAATGAAATAAGACAAATATTTAAAAAAAAATATATATTGCATTTAGGGATTGGAAAAAAAGGTCAATTTCAGTTATTTAATTTGTGCCAAAATCGGATAACTTTTGAAAAGTTATGATAAACAATTAAATCAATTAATTTTGGAACACTTGTCCTCTTGCTGCTTCAGCTGCTCATAAAGCCGATACTATAGATCTCCAACCGTCACTGAAAATTAATTAATTAAAGATCAATTTATTTGCTTTGGCATTGCACCCAAGTCAGATGAATAACATGATAATTAGAGGATGCATCCATAACTTAGTTTGATAGGCATTGCTTATTAGTTTGTAAAGGGTGATGCATGGCTGACGATGTCTACGGATTAAAACTAAAGATAATATCTCCTAGACTCTAAAGCATCAATGCCGCTTTTCAGAATTGTCATAAAATTGAAAAAAAAAAAAATATATATCTATATAGTGAGCTTTTATATAGCTCAATATCCACTAAATGTGCTCCAAGCGCTTTACAAGGGGTCCCTGATCAACAACAACACTTAACATTTAGGACAGGACATGACTCCTGTTAGGCGATATTACAATTTTTTTCGGACAGAGACAACGCTGTTAACGGCCAGGTACTCAATTTACACCTGAGTACAGTGAGAGAATGTGAGTAAAGAGCCTTTTCCAAGGACTCAGCTATGCACTGAGCGAGGCTCGAACCCAGGATTTTCCAATCCGAAAGCGAGTGTCATACCACAAGACCACATAGCTGCACTCGAAAATGTAGAGAAAACAAATGGAGAGGGAATGAGGAGTGGAGTTTGTGGAAGAAAAAAACAACTAGTTATTGTAGTAATTTTCATTGTTATGCCTTTATTTATTCTAGCTTTCAAATGGTTATCTTTTATTACAGGATTGCTCGCTACGAGAATATTTTGTCCCATAAAGTCATTAATATTGACGATGATGATGAGGATGACGATGACGTGAAAATTCTGGATGATACAGCTACTTCGCAGTCGTGAGTAATCACAGCCATGAAACATTGGCTGAACAAGGCTTACATTGGCTGAACAAGGCTTATGAACCTGACATAGATGATACATTTCAAGCATTTAGTTCTTATTGAAGCTGTTATATCTTTAAAAAAAAGTTTAGACTACTTCTTGGGTAAAAACTTGTTTGTCTAAAATTGTGAACTTGAAGAGTTTAAAATAACTTTTAAAATAAAATCTGGATGGCCCAAAGCCGTGGAATGGAATGGGATGACAAAGGCCAACCCCCAAATGTGCCCCTCACATTGAAAATTATCAAACAGATATGGCATAAGTTTGGGAAAGGGTGAAATCTATCAAATGAGGTACATTTTACCATATTTCTTGAATAAATTTCAATCACATTTGGGGGCTGGTCTTAGTCTTAGTAGCCCCATTCCATGGTAGTTTGAAAAAAAATAAAAATGAATATATGACAGTGGACAATAAGGTCTTAGCTTCGTTCTCAAGGAAGATATATGAAACGATGATCACAGGGCTTAAACCTGGATCCACAAAAGAGTTAGTGCAATGTATTATTTACTCAGGGTTTTTAAAGATCTGGATTTTGTTTTTCCTCACCTAATTTTCAGGGAAAATTGTAGAATTATTTAGAAGTGATCTGTTTCAACATTAATTATATTTTTCTTTCTTTAATATTGAAATCTGCCATCCTATGTTGATACTTTTTAGTATTAAAAACAATGAAATGAAGGCTGGTTTTCCAAAACTTGTTAAATCGATTTTTCTACTTTTTGAGATTTTCCATCCAAGAGATAAATTGAAATGTAAACTTTATTCTAAGCATCATTTAAGAATTTTCTTAGATTTGTGTGAAATTGAAGTTTTAAAATGATGAACTAATAGGCCGAATGAGACATTTTAGGGAAAATAATCCTTAATATTTCGAAATGGGAAAAACAGAGTAAGGGAGTTTTTTTTGGAAAATCACTCTTCAATTGTAATTTGAATTTATTTATTTATTTTTTTTAGTGTTAAAAGACCGATTTAACTTCTTTTTTTTTTTTTTTTTTGCATTGTGTACGTCACAGAACTCGATTTCTATTTGTGTAGAATTTTAGACAGTTTTAGTGTTTCACATCATTAACCTTTCTCTTTTCTTTTCCACGATTCTACTCTTTCATATGATCAGGCAGCCCCAGGGAGATTTATCGAATTCCATGGAGGGAATGAGTATCAACCAGTTGAGGTCTAGATTTGCCACGGCAGTACAAGCCGAGATGCCTGGACTGTTGAACACTCTCAACAACCAACAGGTGAATAGAGGTTGTAGACTACACTCAGATGATATTATTTGCGGACAACTGTCCTTATAAAATCAATAATGTCCCAATTTGGCAATATGAAGAAAAGGAAATAGAAAAAAGCTCTGAATCTAGAGATTATTATTCAAAAATCCAAACGTACTGCTGGCCACTATATGGCGATGGGGTCTAGTGGTATGACACTCGCTTTCGGATCGAAAGATCCTGGGTATGAGCCTTGCCCAGTAGAGTCCTTGGAGAAGGCTCTTTACTCACATTCTCTCACCGTACTCAGGTGTAAAATAAGTACCTGACCATTAACAGTGTTGTCTTTGTCGGAAAAAATTGTAACATCGCCTAACAGGTATCATGTCCCGTCCCATCCTAAATGTTAAATGTTGCTGTTAGTCAGGGATCCTTGTAAAGCGCTTTGAGCACATTTAGTGGATATTGCGCTATATAAAAAAGTTCAATTAAAGCTCAACTGTCCTGATAAATTCCATACTGTCCCAATTTGGCAATATGAAGAAAAGGGAATAGAAAAAAGCTCTGAATCTAGAGTATATTGTACAAAAATCAAAACATAC
>NC_088367.1:40358192-40360692 GCF_034508935.2 Berghia stephanieae | reverse complement strand
GAAGATGTTAGCTTTTTTTTTTTTCATTGTTTCATAATATAGATACATTTATTGTCTAAAAACGTTACGTATATAACATTCTCTAAAAGATAAATTGAATATATATACAGATGTTCCACCACTTCATCCAATTTTGGAATGTGACTGCCGTTTTTTTTCCCCCTGTGCTCTCATATTAAAAAAACCTAAACCAATCCACTAAACATGTTCAAAGTGCGTTACATGTGGTACTTAGCCAACAGCAACTCTTAACATGTGGGATGAGACATTAATTATGCCTGTTAGGCGATATTACAAATTTTTCCAATAAAGACAATGCTGTTCATGGCCAGGTACTCATTTTACATCTGAGTATGGTGAGAGAATGTGAGTAAACAAGGACTCAACTCTGCACCGCTCAGAGTGGGACTCGAAACCATGAACCTTCCAGTTCTGACTCATTATTATTATTATTATTATTATTATTATTATTATTATTATTATTATTATTATTATTATTATTATTATTATTATTATTATTATTATTATTATTATTATCATTCATGATTGAAACTCATTGATCAACATTTCCTCTGGTCTTTTGTCAGGGACTGAATCACGTATTATTTTTATGTTTTTTTGTTTTTTTGTCTTTATTCCTCAGCTCTGTACAAAGAAGAAGATGCCCCAAACACGATGTATGCAGGAATCATTGCTGAGGCTCCCAGTATGAAGAACAATAAAAGGTATTTATTTAATGTGTGGCTATGTGGTCTAGGGGAAAATGGAGGGCAAACGAAGGAGGGAAAGACCTAGGTCTACTTACATTTAAAAAAACATCCTAGAATGAACAGAGATGAATCGAAAAGAACCATATGGTACCGTCAACAGACTAAGAGAATATGCAGACTTTTATCACCGCAAAGTGCGGCAGCCAGCGTCAATGAAGACGACGCTGGATAGTGAGTGAATGAGTGATGTGGTCTAGTGGTATGACACTCACTTTCAGATTGAAAGATCCTGGGTTCGAGTCCCACTCTGAGGGGTGCATAGTTGAGTCCTTGGAAAGGGCTCTTTACTCACATTTTCTTACTATACTCAGTCTAAAATGAGTACCTGGCCCTTAACAGCATTGTCTCTGTCAGGAAAAAATGGGGTCATGTCACGTTCTACATGTTAAGTTTTGCTGTTGTTCAGTGACCTCTTTTTTTCCAGAGCTTATGAATAGTTTCACTCACAGAATACACCTTAAATCTAATTTTAATTTTAAGTTTATTTTATTCCAGATTTGATCTTAAGTTCAGACTGACAATTTCCACTGTAAAAACTAACTTAAAATAAAAAAATTAATCAATTCAAATGTCTTTCGTTAGAATAAGTTACTAATGTTAGTGAGTAAATATTGGTGTAAGTATGTATGTGTATGTTCGTGTATGAATGTAAGTGTATCTGTGTCTGAGTTTGTGTGCATGTGTATGTGTTTGTTTCTTCATATATAATATTCTCAATTTTTTTTTTTGTTTTTAAAGATGAAAATATTATTTGTTCAAAGGCAACAATTAGGGTGGGAACTTGATTGATTTGTATCCTTTGTTATGATTTACGGGTAATACAGTTTGATGAATCCTAGGGGCAGTTCAATCACCCACCCTGCACACTGTGCGTGCGGGTCCTTCAGCAAGTCACTTTGCAGCGCTGCTCTGCGGCTGATGCCTGGGTTATTCTAGTCTTTTTCCCTTGGAATAGACCCTAAAGACAAATTTCCCCCATGGGGATGAATAAAAGGAATTTTTTTTTTTTTAAATATAATATAAATTTTTTATTTTATTTTTTATTTAAAAATTAAAAAAAAAATTTTTTTTTTAAATTTCATTTTATGAAGAGAAGATTTGCGTGAAATATTGTCATATGATCTTTAAGCAAAAAAAATGTCAGGCTTTTTTTCGTTTTTATTACAAAGCACATCCCTGATTTATAAACATAACTTGTTGATTCCCGATTGTTTTCAGATATGTGTAGGCTTTACTATCTTCTACTATATATCTCACCATAGTCTGGTGTAAAATGTGTACCTGGCCGTTAACCAGCGTTGTCTTTGTCCACAAAAATTGTAATAATCTCCTAACAGGCTTCATGTCCCGTCCTTCATGTTAAATTTTGCTGTTGGTCAGGACCCCTTGTAAAGTGCTTTGCGCACATTTAGTGGATATTGTGTTATATCTAAACTCAATAGATCAAAAAAGCTCAATATATATCAATATACTCTCATATCTTTCAGATTCCTGGTGTTCTTTGACGATGGCTATGCACAGTATTGTCATGCTAGTGAGGTCCACAAGGTTTATATGCAGAGTATGTGGGAAAGCATATTTGTACTTCTCTCCTCTTTTTTTTTTTTTTTGGTACTTTTTACTTGAATGTTTCAAACTATGACAAGATGTCAGCCAATAGAAAGTTTAGAGTATGTTAAGGAACGCGAAACGATTTCCACTAAAATAGTAGTGAAGTGGAATGGAATCTT
>NC_088367.1:40340531-40358092 GCF_034508935.2 Berghia stephanieae | reverse complement strand
AGAGAGAGAGAGAGAGAGGAGAGAGAGAGAGAGAGAGGAGAGAGAGAGAGAGAGAGAGAGAGAGAGAAGAGAGAGAGAGAGAGAGAGAGAGAGAGAGGAGAGAGAGAGAGAGAGAGAGAGAGAGAGAGAGGAGAGAGAGGAGAGAGAGAGAGAGGAGAGAGAGAGGGAGAGAGAGAGGAGAGGAGAGAGAGAGAGGAGAGAGAGAGAGAGGGGAGAGAGAGAGAGAGAGAGAGAGAGAGAGGAGAGAGAGAGGAGAGAGAGTGAGAGAGAGAGAGAGAGAGAGAGAGAGAGAGAGAGAGAGAGAGAGAGAGAGAGAGAGAGAGAGAGAGAGAGAGAGAGAGAGAGCATCATCTTCATCATCATCATCAGTAGCCATGAATCCCAGCATTGTCCATCATTATGATCACCATTTTAATTTTACTTTCAGTGGCGATGTAAAGTACGATTCAACAAGGGCATGAAGGTCCTCCCGGGACAACACGTTGCCTACAAGGACACTCTGAAGTGTGTCGTCAAGGTTGGAACTAGGGTTATAGGTATGTGGGATGTGTTGTTTTTATTGGAACTATGGTTAGAGGTATGTGGATGTGTTGTTTTTGTAGGAACTAGATTTATAGGTATGTGGATGTGTTGTTTTTATTGGGACTATGGTTATAGGTATGTAGGCGTGTTGTTTTTGTAGGAACTATGGTTAGAGGTATGTGGGTGTGTTGTTTTTATTGGAACTATGGTTAGAGGTATGTGGGTGTGTTGTTTTTATTGGAACTAGAGTTATAGGTATGTGGGCGTGTTGTTTTTATTGGAACTAGAGTTATAGGTATGTGGGATGTGTTGTTTTATTGGAACTAGAGTTATAGGAATGTGGGCGTGTTGTTTTTATTGGAACTAGAGTTATAGGTATGTGGGCGTGTTGTTTTTATTGGAACTAGAGTTATAGGTATGTGGGATGTGTTGTTTTTATTGGAACTAGAGTTATAGGTATGTGGGATGTGTTGTTTTTATTGGAACTAGAGTTATAGGTATGTGGGTGTGTTGTTTATATTGGAACTAGAGTTATAGGTATGTGGGACGTGCTGCTTTTATTGGAACGAAGTTATAGGTATGTGGATGTGTTGCTTTCATTGGAACTAGAGTTATAGGTATCTAGGATGTGTTTAAAAAATAATTTTTGGGAACTAGAGTTGTCGGTATGTGGATGTTTTTACTCTCTCTCTCTCTCTCTCTCTCTCTCTCTCTCTCTCTCTCTCTCTCTCTCTCTCTCTCTCTCTCTCTCTCTCTCTCTCTCTCCCCCTCTCTCTCTCTCTGTCTTTGCTGATTTTCCACTTACACAGAATAGGAAGATATGTGTATATGAAGAGCACAAAGGAAGAAACGGCAGAGTGACATTTTTAGTTTTTGAAAAAACATTTTTTTTTTCAAATTTAAATACAGAATATGAAGATGTTAGCTTTTTTTTCTTCATTGTTTCATAATATAGATACATTTTATTGTCTAAAAACGTTACGTATATAACATTCTCTAAAAGATAAATTGAATATATATACAGATGTTCCACCACTTCATCCAATTTTGGAATGTGACTGCCGTTTTTCCCCCTGTGCTCTCATATTAAAAAAACCTAAACCAATCACTAAACATGTTCAAAGTGCGTTACATGTGGTACTTAGCCAACAGCAACTCTTAACATGTGGGATGAGACATTAATTATGCCTGTTAGGCGATATTACAAATTTTTCCAATAAAGACAATGCTGTTCATGGCCAGGTACTCATTTTACATCTGAGTATGGTGAGAGAATGTGAGTAAACAAGGACTCAACTCTGCACCGCTCAGAGTGGGACTCGAAACCATGAACCTTCCAGTTCTGACTCATTATTATTATTATTATTATTATTATTATTATTATTATTATTATTATTTATTATTATTATTATTATTATTATTATTATTATTTTATTATTATTATTATTATCATTCATGATTGAAACTCATTGATCAACATTTCCTCTGGTCTTTTGTCAGGGACTGAATCACGTATTATTTTTATGTTTTTTTGTTTTTTTGTCTTTATTCCTCAGCTCTGTACAAAGAAGAAGATGCCCCAAACACGATGTATGCAGGAATCATTGCTGAGGCTCCCAGTATGAAGAACAATAAAAGGTAGTTTATTTAATGTGTGGCTATGTGGTCTAGGGGAAAATGGAGGGCAAACGAAGGAGGGAAAGACCTAGGTCTACTTACATTTAAAAAAACATCCTAGAATGAACAGAGATGAATCGAAAAGAACCATATGGTACCGTCAACAGACTAAGAGAATATGCAGACTTTTATCACCGCAAAGTGCGGCAGCCAGCGTCAATGAAGACGACGCTGGATAGTGAGTGAATGAGTGATGTGGTCTAGTGGTATGACACTCACTTTCAGATTGAAAGATCCTGGGTTCGAGTCCCACTCTGAGGGGTGCATAGTTGAGTCCTTGGAAAGGGCTCTTTACTCACATTTTCTTACTATACTCAGGTCTAAAATGAGTACCTGGCCCTTAACAGCATTGTCTCTGTCAGGAAAAAATGGGGTCATGTCACGTTCTACATGTTAAGTTTTGCTGTTGTTCAGTGACCTCTTTTTTCCAGAGCTTATGAATAGTTTCACTCACAGAATACACCTTAAATCTAATTTTAATTTTAAGTTTATTTTATTCCAGATTTGATCTTAAGTTCAGACTGACAATTTCCACTGTATAACTAACTTAAAATAAAAAAATTAATCAATTCAAATGTCTTTCGTTAGAATAAGTTACTAATGTTAGTGAGTAAATATTGGTGTAAGTATGTATGTGTATGTTCGTGTATGAATGTAAGTGTATCTGTGTCTGAGTTTGTGTGCATGTGTATGTGTTTGTTTCTTCATATATATATTCTCAATTTTTTTTTTGTTTTTAAAGATGAAAATATTATTTGTTCAAAGGCAACAATTAGGGTGGAACTTGATTGATTTGTATCCTTTGTTATGATTTACGGGTAATACAGTTTGATGAATCCTAGGGGCAGTTCAATCACCCACCGCTTCACTGTGCGGCCTTCAGCAAGTCACTTTGCAGCGCTGCTCTGCGGCTGATGCCTGGGTTATTCTAGTCTTCCCTTGGAATAGACCCTAAAGACAAATTTCCCCATGGGGATGAATAAAAGGAATTTTTTTTTTTTTAAATATATATAAATTTTTTATTTTATTTTTT
This sequence comes from Berghia stephanieae, assembly GCF_034508935.2. Lineage (NCBI taxonomy): Eukaryota > Metazoa > Mollusca > Gastropoda > Nudibranchia > Aeolidiidae > Berghia > Berghia stephanieae. The sequence goes on along the minus strand of NC_088367.1, from coordinate 40,354,860 downwards.
ATTTAAAAATTAAAAAAAATTTTTTTTTTAAATTTCATTTTATGAAGAGAAGATTTGCGTGAAATATTGTCATATGATCTTTAAGCAAAAAAAATGTCAGGCTTTTTCGTTTTTATTACAAAGCACATCCCTGATTTATAAACATAACTTGTTGATTCCCGATTGTTTCAGATATGTGTAGGCTTTACTATCTTCTACTATATATCTCACCATAGTCTGGTGTAAAATGTGTACCTGGCCGTTAACAGCGTTGTCTTTGTCCACAAAAATTGTAATATCTCCTAACAGGCTTCATGTCCCGTCCTTCATGTTAAATTTTGCTGTTGGTCAGGACCCCTTGTAAAGTGCTTTGCGCACATTTAGTGGATATTGTGTTATATCTAAACTCAATAGATCAAAAAAGCTCAATATATATCAATATACTCTCATATCTTTCAGATTCCTGGTGTTCTTTGACGATGGCTATGCACAGTATTGTCATGCTAGTGAGGTCCACAAGGTTTATATGCAGAGTATGTGGGAAAGCATTTTGTACTTCTCTCTCTTTTTTTTTTTTTGGTACTTTTTACTTGAATGTTTCAAACTATGACAAGATGTCAGCCAATAGAAAGTTTAGAGTATGTTAAGGAACGCGACGATTTCCACTAAAATAGTAGTGAAGTGGAATGGAATCTTCAATTTAATTAACAAAGACAGATGATGTGGATGTTTCAGGTTTTTTTTTTTGGGGGGGGGGGGGGGGGGGAGGAGAAGATGATGTGGATGTTTCATGTTTTTGGGGGAGGGGGAGGGGGGGGGGGGGAGAAGATGATGTGGATGTTTCTGGGGGAAGGGGAAAGGGGTGGGGGGACAGAAACAGTCATTCATTCATGATAAAAAATATTTCTTTGGGTTGAAAACTTATAGATTTGACCTTGGAGCTAATATGAGTGAGAAAAATAGAGTAAGACTTACTTTTCCGATTCAGCGACGTTGCGGTAATATGTATGAAAAAGGATAAGAAATCTTAAAGATGAAATGTACATTTGTATTATTGATTTTATTTTTTTATGATTTGAGTTTTCTCAAATTCTTTCTTTCTTCCTTCGATGACATTAGGTGACAATGTGTGGGAAGACATCCACCCAGACACCAGGTCGTTTATCAAAGACTACCTGGACATCTACCCAGAGGTGAGACTGATTTTTTCCCTCTCATTTGATATCATCATATGTAAATGTTGCTGCTCGAAGCTCGAAGAAGTAAAGATAACATTGTAAAATTGAATGTAAGCTTCAATTTAATATACGAAAACAGATAAAAATGGAGAAAAGGAGCATACTACTTCCTGCCCAACAATGTTTTTGTTTATTCCTCATCGTAACAATGCCACCTCCACATTATCTCATTCATCTGTAGTGTTTCATTCATTGCACAGGGACAAGTTGTGTATTATTTGTTAATGGACTTGTGATGATTCTATTGCTATTTGTCATTGTTACATCCAGAGACCCATGGTGAGATTGGCAAAGGGGCAAGTTGTCAAGACAGAATGGAATGGGAAATGGTCAGTAGGCTGCAGTTGTTATTGTTGTGGTGGTCGTTGTTGTCGTCATCGTTGTTGTTGTTGTCAATGTCATTGTTTTTGTTGTTGCCCTGTTGTTCTTGTTGTCATTGTCATTGTCATGTTGTTGTTTTTATTGTTGTTTTGTTGTAGTTGTATTTTATTCTTGTTGTCTTTCTTGTTATTGTTGTGGACATAGGAAATTAAATTTATTCAAATAAAAGTGTGAGTTTTTAGTCCTTTTCACTTTTTTTTTCTAACACAATTGGACTGGCTTAATTACGCAAAGTACATCACAAACAGACTGTAAACCATAGTCAACATGCATAAGATATCAAGAGTGCTCATTTGATAGAGCACTGGACCCACTTGAATTGCCCAATTTTGAATCGGAATGAAGTAATTTTATTTATTTATTTATTTGCTTAGTTATTTATTTGTTTATTTATTTATTTATTTGCTTATTTATTTATTTGCTTGTTTATATTTGTTGAAAATGGAAAGGCTGTGGATGGGAACAGTTCAGATGATAGATGCTGTGCGGCTATGTGGTCTTGTGGTATGACACTCGCTTTCGGATTGGAAGGTCCTGGGTTCGAGTCTCACTCGGCACATAGTTGAGTCCTTGGAAAAGGCTATTTACTCACATTCTGTCTCAAGTGTAAAATTAGTACCTGGATGTTAACAGCGTTGTCTATGTCGGAAAAAAAAATTTGTAACATCGCCTAACAGGCGTCATGTTTCGTCAGGGACCCTTGTAAAGCACTTTGAGCATGTTTAGTGGATATTGCGCTATATAAAAGCTCAATTAAGAATTATGTTTCAAGTACAAACCCGTTGTTAGCAAAGTACTAAATATAACACTAGGCTCATCCCAAACATAATACTGTTTTGAGGCGATTGGTCACGTGATTACTTTTTTAAAAAAAATTTTCTACCCGCCAGGTGGACTGCCAAGGTAATAGAGTTGGATGCCAGTCTGGTGAAGATGGTGTTCCAGGCAGACAAACGCACCGAATGGATATACAGGGGCTCCACCAGACTGGAACCTTTGTTCAGGGCACTGGTAAGGGTGGCTTTTTGAAAAAATTTATTTTCACAATGCTGTGCTCTTTCAAGCACATTCTGATGAGGTAAATTAAAAGGGAGGGAGGGAGGGAGATAGAGAGAAGAGGGGGGGGGGGTGTCCGTATTTTAATTTTACAATGCTGTGCTCTTTAAAGCACATTCTGATAAGGTAAATTGAAAGGGAGACAATGCTGTGCTTTCAAGCACATTCTGGTAAGTTAAATTGAGAGGGGGGGGGGGGGGGGGGGGGGGGGGAGAGAGAGAATTAGGATAAGGTAAATTGAAAGGGAGGAAGAGGGAGAGAGAGAGGGGGGAGGGGGATGTCTGTATGACGTATTTCGTCCAATCATATCGTTATCACGTAATTTTATAGGCAGTGTAACTAATAATAATGATAATGATGTACATTTAGTACAGCACTTTCTATGCAATTGCTTCTCAAATGCATCTTGAAATGGCAAAGACAATGATTTATTATTATTATTTTTATTATAGATGCATTGAACATACATATAGGAATCTCTTGGGGTTGACAATCTTTCCCCCAAAAAAAACAAGGAAAATATCTAGGCTGGGATTCGTGCCTGGATTACCCCCCCCTCCCCCGGCGTTAAAACTGCAATACATTATCCTTGTACTACATCCCTCACTCTTACACCTTTAAATACTTTACTCAACAGTAAAATAAGATAACGAACAATACAGTCCTTAAGAAGAGTATAATAGATATTCACAGTCCCAATAACTCAACTGTCGAGCAACTGGCCTCGAAAGGCAAAGGTTTAGTTTAGGTCAAGGTTTTTCCCTGACCCATTAATTGTCGACCCAACAGTGATCTAAAAAATCAAAGTTAAGATTAAATTTGATGGATACTACTTGACAATAAACTAACATCCTGTCCAAAAATTAGCAAAAATTTGCCTCTGTCTGTTATTAAATCTGATGGATACTACTTGACATAAACTCGCATCCTGTCCAAAAATTAGCAAAAATTTGCCTCTGTCTGTTATTAAATCTGATGGATACTACTTGACATAAACTCGCATCCTGTCCAAAAATGAGCAAAAATTTACCTCTGTCCATTATTAAATCTGATGGAAACTACTTGACAATAAATTTTAGCATCCTTTCCAAGAATGAGCAATAATTTGCCTCTCTCCGTTATTAAATCTGGTGGATACTACTTGACGATAAATTAGCATCCTGTCAAAAAATTAGCAAGAATTTGCTTCTGCCAGTTTAATAGTACATAAATTGGACAAACAAAAACACTGACTTCATTAGCCTTTGAATCTAAAGTACTGATTTGATAACTGAAACAAGTGCATTGAACTTTTTCTTTTGATCATAGGGAAGGAGCTTTGATTCTAAAAATTAATATTGGCTTCATTTTCAAAAAAATAAAAAGAGCATTTTCTTCCTTTTTGTTGTTTTCAATTATTAAAAAAATTCTTTTCTTTTTTTTTTTGTGGGTTGGGGGGGGGGGGGGGGGAGTTGTTTTATTTTAGTTATTTCTTTCCTGTTCTTTCTTTAATTGTTTAGAAAAAATGATATGATTTTCTCTTTTGCTTTTACTTTTCTTCAAAAGACAAATGCAAATGCCATTAAGGCAGCAGGAAGTAGTCGAGGTCGTCGTCTAAACCTGACGATGAAGCCATCAGACGTCCACAAGAAACCAGCGGTGGAATACACCAGGGGTGTCAGCAATGATGATGACGCAGGAGGGAAAGGTGGGTTTTTTCACTATTATTGTTAGGTCATAAATAACAAAGTAAATGTTGCTGCTCGAAGCTCGAAGAAATAAATAATAATGTGAAATTGAATGTAAGCTTCATTTTAATTACGAAAACAGATAAAATGGACGTTTCGGGTTTCCCCTTTTATCAACAAAACAGGATGAATGAAACACTACAGACCAATGAGATAATGTGGTAGTGGCATTGTTAAGATGAATCAAAGATGATGTAGTATTTCATTCATCCTGTTTTGTTGATAAAGGGGAAACCTGAAATGTCCATTTGATCTGTTTTCGTATATTAAATTGAAGCTTACATTCAATTTCACATTGTTATTTATTTCTTCGAACTTCGAGCAGCAACATTTACATTATTGTTAGGTTGGAAGGTGAGATAAAAATCTGAAAAAAGTGAGTATGAAACAGTGCCAGACAAAGCAAGAAAGAAAAATACAATAAAAAAATAGTCGCTTAAAAAAAATCAGTCTTCCTTGATTGGGGATTAAACCAATGGAAATTCTTTCCTGCTTTGAACAGCACTGGGGTTCCCCCCCCCCCCCCCCCAGATAATTCAGTTGATTTTTTTTCTGACCTCCCTGTCCACCCAGCAGTGAATGGATAGCTGAGTCTGTTCGATTTGGTGAAAGTACTCTGCGATAGACTAGCATACTGTCCAAAGGATAGCAAGCAATTGCTATTGTCCATTTCATACTTTAGAAACCGGGATAAACCACGGCTCCATGTCCTCTCTCTCTCTTGGCCAGGCGGAGGCTGTCGTAGATCATGGCAATTGGGTCCTGAGATTGGCAGTGACCCCATGACTTTTTATTCTCTGTTTTCATCTGGCACTTCTCCATACCCTATTTTTCTCATCATTATTGATACAAGTGCCCGCCCCACACTTTTTCTGAATCTGGTCAGAGGTTAAGATTTATGTATCTGTTTTAGTAAAGTTGATAGTCTTCCTCCTTTATCACTAATGACAAAAGGTCACAGAACGGTTATAGCGGAAAATATGAATGTTGAGCTTGTAAATTTAAAATTTAGCTTCAAATTAATGTCTTCATTGAGGAGAGTGTTTTATTTTCTATCTAACCTTCAACGTGATATTGGTGCTGAAATGACCTAGTAGTGTTTCAAGTGCTGTAAATCCCTAGATACTAAACTTCTACGTGCGCCTATGTGGTCTAGTGGTAAGACTCTTGCCTTCAGATCGGAAGGCCCAAGGTTTGAGACCGGCTCTGAGCAGCGCATAGTTGAGTCCTTGGAAAAGGCTCTTTACTCATATTTTCTCTCATCATAATCAGGTGCAAAATAAGTCCTTGGCCATTAACAGCGTTTTCTCTATCTGAAAAATTGTAATATTGCCTAACAGGCATCTTATCATGTCTTGTCCCACATGGTAAGGGCTGCGGTTGACTTGGGACCCCTTGTAAAGTGCTTTCGCAATATAAAACTTCAGTTTTTATTTTAAATTTGGGTTTGTTTCTATTTTAGTGGCGGCTGTGTGGTCTTGTAGTATGACACTCGCTTTCGGATCGGAAGGTCCTGGGTTCGAGCCTCTCTCGGCGCATAGTTGAGTAGTCCTTGGAGAAGGCTCTTTACTCACATTCTCTCATCGCACTCAGGTGTAAAATGAGTACCTAGCCGTTAACACCGTCGTCTCTGTCCGAAAAAATTGTAACATCGCCTAACAGGCATCATGTCTCGTCCTAAATGTTAAATGTTGCTGTTGGCTCGGGACCCCTTGTAAAGCGCTTTCGCTATATACAACTTAAGGTTTTTTTTTTAAAATTTGTTTCTATTTTAGTTTTTTTTTTTTTTAATTGAGCTTTTATATAGTGCAATATCCACTAAACGTGCTCAAAGCGCTTTACAAGGGGTCCCTGGCCAACTGCAACATTTAGCAATTAGGACGGGACATGACGCCTATTAGGTGATATTATACTCTTTATCGGACAGCGACAACGCTGTTAACGGTACTCATTTTACACCTGAGTATACGATGAGAGAATGTGAGTAACGAGCCTTCTCCAAGGACTCAACTATGCGCCAAGGCAAGGCTCGAACCCAGGACCTTCCAATCCGAAAGCGAGTGTCATACCACTAGACCACATAGCCGCACAATTAGTTCATAATACCAGATTGATGTGATTTTTTTTTCATCTCCAGGCACTGGTAGAGCCTCACGGCAGGCAGCTACTGCTGCTGCTGCTGCTGTTGCTGCTGCTGCAGCCGCAGAGAAAAAGAAATCTAACGTGGCTCGCAAAAGTACTGGGGGAGCCCCCAACCAGGGCTCAAAGAATTCAGTGTCGGAAAAATGGGAGGCACCTTGGATCAAATACCAGCGAAAGGCAGCCTCATCGTCATCGACGTCGACATCGACATCGTCCGGGCAGAAGCAAGATACAGCTAGCCAAGACAGTGGAAGTGGGCAGAAGCAAGATACAACTAGCCAAGACAGTGGAAGTGGGCAGGAGAAGGGGCGGTCTTCTAAATGTGAGTATTGACTATTGATTACTGATGGTTTTCTTTGGATCAGCGGAATATCCGCAATTTTGGTGTCACAGGAGGAATTTCCTCCTTTTAGAAAATTACATTCCCCCCAATCAGATGCACTGGCAGTAATGGAACAAATAGGTGCAGTTTCCCACTCTTTAGAAGTTAGCTACTAGAGTATCAATGATAGTTTGTCATGTCAATTGGGGGGATGGGGGGGGGGGGGTGGGGGTGTCATGTCAATTGGGGGGATGGGGGGGGGGGGGTTCATCACTTAAAGGCAAACGTCAAAAATTGTCCTCCTTTTAATATGTGTAAATCGTCTTACCCAAGGACACAATGTAGAAACCAGATTTTTCCTGATCATTGCTACCCACTGACCATGCTAAACGAACTGAAATTTGTAACAAGTTGAGACAATTAACCACTGAGACACAGACTAAAGCTAGGATATAAAAGAATGCAATGGTATAAAAATCTCAGCCAGACGACTAAGTGAAAAAGCTGTCCCAGCAAGGTTTTCCCAGCTTTCCTCACAACATGCGGCGATGTGGTCTTGTGATATGACACTCGCCTTCAGATTGGAAGGTCCAAGGTTCGAGTTCCACTCAAAGTGGCGCATAGTTAAGTCCTTGAAAAAGGCTCTTTACTCACCGTCTCTCACAGTACTCAGGAGTATAATGAGTATCTGGCTGTTTTCAGCGTTATCTCTGTTGGAAAAAAACAAACTATATTGCACTATATAAATGCTCCAGTAAATACTCTTATCGTGTATGAACTATTTTCCCACTGCCACTTCTTCACCCCTTATTTTTATCACCAGATCTCTGATACAGATTAACAAACCCTCTCCCCTCATTTTTAAAAATATTGTTTGTTCCTAAGAACTAATCTAGTCCAAACTTCTATATAGAGAAGAAAAGTGTGATGTAAAAAAAACAAAACTGGTTTCTATTTCATTGGAAGTGTAAAACCTCTTTACCTGAGGACTGGTACATACCTTGTGTAAATATCTTCTGGTTTCAGAGTGATGGTATCTATCTTCTGATCTAAATATATGCTGGTCGTCAATAAAGATCATCCATCCTCACTCTTTTACATCCCATAATCCTCAGAATCTGCCTGCACATCCTGTTACTAAATTAGTTATGCCACCTTTTTATAACCTATTCATTATCAGTACTCTGAAGGACTGGTTACATACACACTCCCAAGGATTTAGGAACCAAAAGAGTAGAGGGTTTGATGTCAAGACTTTTCTTCCCTAATGCATTGCAAACTATGAGAAATGTCGTAGAGGGAAATGTAAGGCTTGCTGAGAAAACCTGTTGAAGTGCGGCAAGCTTCGATTAGAGATATGAGCCAAAATCGAAGATAAAGTGTTTCCCATAGTAACAAATTTTATTCAGAAAAAAATTCATAACTTGGGTTCTAATAGACATAGAAAGAAAATTTTAAGTGGTAAATGATCAGAAAGATGTCTAAACCGTTTCATACATAATGATCAGAAAGATGTTTAAACCATTTCATACATAACTCAATTCATGAAATTTGCATATCTTTCTGGGTTTTCACAGCCAGCCACACATATAAGAAAAGTCATCATCATTGCCTTTTTCACCCTGGGTCAGGGTATAGACCACAGACAAACAGTTTCCATCATATGAAAAGTGATTTGATAAAAAATATTTTTTTTAAAAATGTTTGCTTATTGTTACTCATTTGTCTGATTGACTACAGCAGGGCAATCCAAGCAAGCAGCAGCAGCATTTGAAAGTCTCAAGAAAAGTCAAGACATTGCCAGCGTGTTACAGGAGAGACTTGCACAGTCTTCAGACCAAGTGGAATATGGTGAGATTCTTGTCAACACTTCACAAGGTTTGGGGAGGGGAGGAGGGGGACAAAGTGGTCAAGACATTGCACCGTGACCAAGGAGGTCAAGTTTTAATTACCACTACTTCAGACACTTTGTGTTTTGTTTTTTTTTAATTTTTTTTCTTTGACAAGATTATTAACCCTCAATTTGCTGACTTGGCACAACATGGGTGATTCCTTTTGACATCAGACATTTGTTTGATGAATTATCTATATTCTTTCATGGAATGCCGAGGCGATGACATCGAAAAACGCCATGTGGAAGGGTTTTTTTTTTCTTTTAATGTATAACAGGAGAAGGGAATAGGGTTTCCTGGGCCATCTTCTCCAGCTTGCTCCAGGTGCTTCCATATCTCTCGATTTGCCTCCAGAGTTGAATGCCTCTAGGCTGTTTTCAGGCCATCCTTTTCCTCTAAGATTTAATGATAATCTCACGAGACATGTGCCACCTCTGCCAATTGTGCTGTTAAACTCTCTTATACGAGCATGTATTGTATTTAATGAGTGATGAAGCTATTCACTGCATTGCAAACTAGCTATACCGCTCCATCTGCTAAGGGGTTTTGGGTTTTTGAAAAAACAACTGTAGATTAGAAAGTGAATATTATTTTATATAATTTATTTTTCATGTAATATCTTTTTTTTCTTTTGTAGCCAATCAGTTATTGATAATAATTTATAAACGCATATTGCTGCCTGAGATGTGAAAGTTCTTTCATTATGTAATATAATATAAGACAGACTTGCCCACAACTACGAAAAATTTGTAGAATTCCGAAATTTTGGCTCTAAATTTAGAACTTTATTAAAGTCATTAAAGCTTTATTGAAAATGAAAGTTTATGCCAGGTTACATTATCTAGATCAAGGAGACACGATCTAAGATTCACAGTGCCGCGCTCCCGAATACAAAGCCATGAACAGTTGCTCTTCCCTTCTTCTATTTGCTTTAAATTAAATTGAATTTTAAATTGAGCATTTATATAGCGCAATATCCACTTAACGTGCTCAATGCGCTTTACAAGGGGTCCCTGGTCAACAGCAACATTTAACATGTAGGACGAGACATGACGCCTGTTAGGCGAAATTACAATTTTTCGGACAAAGACAACGCTGTTAACGGCCAGGTACTCATTTTACACCTGAGTACGGTGAGAGAATGTGAGTAAAGAGCCTTTTCCAAGGACTCAACTATGCGCCGAGCGAGGCTCGAACCCAGGACCTTCCGATCCGAAAGCGAGTGTCATACCGCTAGACCACATAGCCGTGGTCTGTGGAACAACCTACCTTATCGTTGTAAATTCAGTCACCACGGAGCAGTTTAGAGAAAGGCTAATTCAATACCATACAGCACTCAAATATATCCTAAAGTGTGAAACATCAAAGACACCTACCTACATTTGCGACAATACACCAGAGGTAGTTTGCAAATTAAGAGAAGAAGAAGAAGAGGATTTTGAAGTGTTATTTAATCATTGTGAGGGTAAATTGACGATAATTTCTATCTCCCTAAAAACAACAAAGTTTTAAATTTTCAACTAGGCAGGTCTGTATAAGGCCATTGACCTATAAATCCAATAATATGATATGATTTAATATTGTTTGATTCCAGATGAACACATGGAGACGGGGAAGAGGAGAGACATTACTATTGATAACAAAGGCAAAAACAGAACTCAGTTTGGTAAGTTGTTGTATTCCTCTATCCTTGTTTTATGAGAAAAGGTCCATTGATTAGTTATGATATTCTTCTATCCCTTGTTTTATGAGGAAAAGTCCATTGGTAAGTTATGATTTTCTTCTATCCCTTGTTTTATGAGAAAAGGTCCATTGATTAGTTATGATTTTCTTCTATCCCTTGTTTTATGAGAAAAAGTCCATTGGTAAGTTATGATTTTCTTCTATCCCTTGTTTTATGAGAAAAAGTCCATTGGTAAGTTATGATTTTCTTCTATCCCTTGTTTTATGAGAAAAGGTCCATTGGTAAGTTATTATTTTCTTCTTTCCCTTGTTTTATGAGAAGAGGTCCATTGGTAAGTTATGATTATCTTCTATCCCTTGTTTTATGAGAAGGTTCAAATGATGAAGAGTCAGACTCACATATAACTGGCTTAGGAGATATTTTACTCAGCCTCCTTGGTTAGCTCCACCGCTTTCATATTTGGCAGAAAGTTTACTTTCACTATTGTAGTAAAGTTGAATTGAACGAGCATCGTCTATCTTAAATGTTGTTGTTGTTGTTGCATTGAATTGAATTGAGGATTACGATATTTTGACAAGGTAGTGTGATACCATGTGACATTTGTTTTACAACTGTTACAGTCATGCATCCTCATCCTCATATTTTGACAAAGACAACCATTAGTGTATTAAGGTGTGACCAAATAAGGAAGTGTGTCAGTGCATAACATAATCAGTCGGAAGGTGAAAATATTGGATTTGCATTTATTTTTTTTCATTTTCCGAAAGAGTATGCTCCCCAGAGTATTTTAATCTTTATTTGAAGTAAATCGGGTGATTTGTCATGAAATTATGGTCAGATGTATGGGAAAGGTATCCAGCAACTTTTCTTAAATTTCATCTTTTTCAACTTGACTAGCTGTAAAAATGCTTAGGCCACACTGTGCAGTGGTGGGTGATTGAACTTGGTGCCTTTCGGGTACAAAGCAAAGACCTTATAACTGAGCCACGTCGTCCCCCCCCCCCCCCCTATATATATATCTATTTTTATAGATTCTATATTCATTTCTATTGAAATGAACAATACTACCCCTTGGATAAGATGCTAGTTTATCCCAAAGTACTCTTTGTCAGATCCAACAGATCCAGCTACCCGATCATTGCTTGGTGTTTAAGGAGTCCGAAAAATATTCTCAGCTTAACCCGAGCTCGATCTCAATCCCTTTGTGTATGAAGATAGTGACCTACCAACTGAGCTATTGGGGCCCCCTGGTGACATACAAACTACATTCTATTTATTTCAGTTCCCCATCTCTGCAGTCCTGCATGTCTGGGTGAAATGGAAGAAGTTCTCAACGACCCCCAGAAGATGAAGGGCACCAGTCCACTCCTCATCCCACTCATGTGTTATTGGGAAAGGTGAATCTACTAGCCTGGCATCTTTGTGTGTGGCTATGGTGGTCTTGTGGTTTTGTCACTCGCCTTTTGTCTCAAAACATGTCAAAATCAAATTTGCTCGTAGGTCCGGGGAAAGTTGATGGTTTGAGTTCCGCTCTTGAGTTGGGCATTGGGGCCATTCCATGTCAAGTGGACCAAATTTTCGGAAATTGGGAACCACACCCCTTTTGACTTTCCTCAAGCCAAATATTTTAAGCTTCGTTTGTTATCTGTGTAGTGTAATGTAAGTCGATTTTGGGGGTTTAAATAATTTATTGAGTTATGCCCCTTTGTAACTTAAGATAGAGATACTTAGGTTCTTTGCAGGTGATTTTTACCATGAAGCACCTCAAAATACAAGGAAAGCTTCCATGTGCTTATAGAAATAGTGTATCAGCACAATATATCAAATTTTGAAAAAAATCCCAGCCGACATCTTTGACCGTTTTGAGCCTTGAAGTTGACTAAAATTTGCGATTTTGATGCACATGGCATAAGCCATGCGTTATTGTTTAAAAAATTATAGTACCAGACCCATATTTTTGCTATATTATGTTGGACCATATGTTATTTATTGAGATATAAATCATCAATGACCAAAAATGAAAGATTAAAGTCATGAAAAAAAAAATACTGAAAAATTCATTTTTTTGCCGAACAGCATGGGGAGCCATATTCAAGGGCAAATAACTCCAAAAGTTGATAAATATTTTCATTTCCTTCAATATTTACAATCTATGCTAAAAGTTGTACAGGATTACCAAATTTGAGAGTTAGCTTGTTTAATAAAAAAAAAAGTTCTAGCCTCTCAAAAATGGACCCACGAGCATATTTGATTTTGACACGTTTTGAGACAAAAATTTTTAAACTTGTAGAAAATTCAAATATCCATATTCTGAACTGAAAATTTGGTTTTCTTCATGTCTCATAAGTATCTTCAATTGAGCCAAGTTTGAGGAAAATCAAAAGGGGTGTGGTTCCCACCATTGGTCCACTTGACGTGGTGAGTCCTTGGAAAAGGCTCTTTACTCACATTCTCTCCCCATACTCAGTTGTAAAAGGAGTACCTGGCCGCCGTTAACAGCGTTGTCTCTTGTCAGAAAAATTGTAATATCGACTAACAGGCATCCTGTCTCTATCCCACATGTTGAGTGGTGTTGTTGGCTAGGGACCCTTTGTAAAGCGACTTGAGCATGTCTAGTGGATGTGGTGCTATATGAATGCTCATAAAATACAATTTGTGACCCGTCATCTCTAAATAGTGTTATGTCGGTATTGATTTGCATGCTGGAAATTGTATTTAAAGAAAGAGAAAAAAAGAAACATTGATTGAGTTCCTTATTGTTAATTGAAGAGACTGAATAGAGTTCCATACAGTGAATGCCCCCCACACACACACAAAAAGAAAAGAAAAGAAGAATCATATTTTTGATTATTTAATTTATATACTTATATTTTGACATCCTCCTCATCCCTATAGATAGTATGAAGTTGACGTCACTCAGGTCTTTGTTATTGCTTTTTGCCATCCGCGTTTATGAGTCATTCTCACTAAACTGTATTAACCATCTATAAACGTTCAAGGATACACATAGTTTTGTGTGTTGGTCCGTTATACTTCTGGATGGCAATGTTGTGAGCTTCTTAGCCAAGCGCATACTATCTATATAAGATACCAGATTGAGGCAGAGAGTCGCAGTTGATTTTAACTTCATTGCTTTACAATAATCTTAAATGTAGCAATGACTATGAAAAATGTTTTTTTCTCTTTTTGAGGAAAATTTTTGTCTGAAATCAAAGCCCTATCTCCACTGAGTAAAAATGTTTTTGAATTTTGAAATTCCAATCATAAATAAACAAGTTATGCAGTTTCAAATGTGTCATTTATTTGGATGACCCGCAAAGAGGAAAAAAACGCGTAAATATGGGACGCTTTTTCAGCATTTTTTTTCGACCTTTGGTTGTATCTTGCGTAATAAGTGGATTAAAAGATTGAAATTTGGCATTTTTATGGCAAATTTGATAGAGAAAATTATGAAAACATTAGAAGAGTTCTAACTTATATATAAACACACACAGAGAGAGAGAGGAGAGAGAGAGAGAGAGAGAGAGGAGAGAGAGAGAGAGAGAGAGAGAGAGAGAGAGAGAGAGAGAGAGATTGCGTACATAAACAAAAGAAATATCGAAGGAAAAGAGAAATTGGACAAGGGGACAAAGGTTACTGATAGAACGTGACTTGGAACACAATAATTAAACCCATGCTGAGATTGTAGATCATATTGCAATCGAAAACTTTTAACATTATAATTTCTTAAATTCTTGTAAATTAAACAGTCAAATTATCAGCTGTTTATTGAACCCAAACGCAATGGCAGACGATAAACACCCCTCTGCCAGTGAGACCGCGCAGACATTTTGACTAGTCATGAACTTTAAAACGAGGTCAACCAATCAGAAAGCGCTTTGCCACGACTCGCTCAGCCGCTGTTTGGT
>NC_088367.1:40333031-40335531 GCF_034508935.2 Berghia stephanieae | reverse complement strand
TTGCAATTTCTGAGCCTTATGCTAATTTTAAATGGCCATTATGTTTTAGTTTCTCGATAAATCGATTATTTTGTAATTACAAGAGATTGCTTGAATGATGAAGATCAGAGTTTATTTTGATTTGGGATTGATGTTAGCTTTTATATAAATTTTTGTATAGTGTGCACTTTTTTTCCACATGTGCGGACAAAATACACTTTTTTGCTAAAAAATACACTTTTTAGGGTCATGGAATACACTTTTCATCCTGGGAAGGTTGGCAGGTCTGTTTATGCACATGCTCAAAGCAATCGCACAAGGATTTTTTATCCCTTTACTGCATACAGGGCAGCATGGCTCACTTCGATCACCCGCCGCTGCGCTATGTGGCCTTGAGCAAGTCACCTCGCCCTAGCTCAATTTGCGGCGCTGCACTGCGGCTGACGCTTGGGTTATTCGAGTCTTCCCTTGGATTAGATCCAAGAGACAAATTTCCCCTATGGGATGAAAAAAGGGAATTTAAAAAAAAATTATTTTTTTTATATTTATTATTTCATAATTGTAATATCTCTATTTCAAATAAATTTTCAAACCATTATTTTTTTGTATATATTTTCTAACAGCCTGACCAGTTTTATACCAGTTTTTGTTAGATTTCTATATTGTACTACCAGTGCTTACTTCCTCTCTTACTTTTTTTTTATTTTGTACCCATCTGACAGGATCGATCCAAGTGTGCGTGCCAACAGCTGACAATCCAAAACACGTCGTGTGTCGGGTCCGTTGACACGGAGGCTGGCTATCACTACCGTCGACTGAGGGAACCTTTGTTTACAGGGTAGGTGGTGGTGAGGGCCAGCTGCTTGTTTATCATTATATTTTTACATTTACGCAAAGGAATATGCAAGCAAAGATATATTTTTTTTTTTTTGATTTTAAAAATAAACAATAAATAAGATTAGTAAAACTGGTTTTGCTATGGGAATGGTGAGAGTGGTGGGGGATTGAAACGGCAGAATGGTTAAGGCTGGAAGGTCCCAGGTTCAAACCCTGCTTACGGCACTTTGGGTTCTTTTTTCCATGGGCAAGACTATTAACCCCCAATTTGTTCACTTTGGACAACATGGGTGATTCTTGTTGACATCCAATGGTTGTCTGATGGATTATCTATATTCCTTTATGGAATACCATGGCAACAGCTTCACACGCGGAAGGGCATAATTGCGGGTGGTTGGATGGGAGCATCACCCTTGAATCATATACCTATGATGTTCGCATGGGTGTACGATCCGATAGTGATGTTGTTTCTTCTTCTCTTTACTAGCCTATCCTGCTTCTTTGGTTTGTGATTGTATTTTTGACAGGGGATATTTTTTTTTTCTGTAAATCTTCTGCCTGTTTGTTCTTGGTTATTTATAATTTAGCTTATGATATCTTATGGTTATGATTTTGATTTACATTTGTACTATTTTTGTTAGATTGCTTGTTTTTTTGTTTCAGCGGTCTCTCATATAACCTCAATGTGTTGGAAGAGACCTAAAGCAACAAACAAAAAGGGCATAATTTTAAATTAATGATGATATTATTTATTCATCTTTCGATGGAAATATGATATCCAATTACAATAGCAAAGCCAACAGGCCTTGGCAAATCATTCTGACCTTAATTTTATTCTCTCTCGAAGTCCCAGGTTTGTGTGTGTTTTTTCCAAGATGAGGGTAATTTGAATCGATCAATATTTGAAGGACAAGTTTTCTGGCCCAATTTTTAACTACATGGTTTTCCAGAGTATTTATTTATTGGGAAAGAATTTAGTTCTTATTTTTATTCTTTCTGTATTCCAGGATATTCGAATGCAATGCCAATTGCCCATGTGACAAACGCTGCCATAACAAGGTTGCCCAGCTTGGACTGAGAATGAGATTACAGGTGTTTAGGACAGAGAAAAAGTAAGGAAAAAAAAAAGATATGACCTTTATATAACGCAATATCCACTTTATGTTCTTAATTTTGTGTGCCTAGAGCTGTTTTGTCAACAGGATTGGGCGTTATACAAATAAACTTTATAACAGCTCACTCCGCTTAATCGCACATCTGTTAATTGCACACTCCGCTTATACGCTACACATTCCCAAAAAAGAGAATTTTTTTCTATATTTTCTATTGCACACCTTCTCCGCTTAATCGCTACATCTTGATTCCATCTGGATTTGAGAAAAATATAAATACAATTTAAAAAGGTAATGAAAATTCGTTTCACATTGAACCAGTTTGGTACGTTAATATCGTAACACGGGTGAAAACAGCTTTCCCGTCAACGCAATTCCACTGTCCCTCTTACCTCGACTAGGTCAGACGCGCAATGCTTGTTAACTGACATCAAAGGATTACCTGACACGATGGGCTAATTGACTCAGAACTCACTGTCTGCACCACAAGGTGTGAAAAAAAAATATATTAAAAAATAGTAAAAAGAAAAAGAAACAAAAAAAAAACCGCCTCTTCTAATCAATCTAATGTC
>NC_088367.1:40318031-40328031 GCF_034508935.2 Berghia stephanieae | reverse complement strand
ACCACAAAGCCACACAATGACATTATGGGTTGGTAGCTCTGCATTACATATTCTTTTTTTTTATTGAGACATAATAAAGTACATTGTCAACCAACTTTCTGAGTGTTATGTGGCTTTGAAAATTGTCTTAGCTTGAGAGGGAATCTTGATGGAACCAGTGAGAGCCATTAAAAACTTTACAATCTGAATTTTTGTCGCAAAAGTGAAATTTATAGTTGTAACATTGCTTTCTATTATTATTATTATTATTATTATTATTATTATTATTATTATTATTATTATTATTATTATTATTATTGTTATTGTTATTATTATTATTATTCTTATTATTATTATTATTATTATTATTATTATTATTATTATTATTATTATTATTATTATTGTTATTATTATCATCATCATCATCATCATCATCATCATCATCATCATCATCATCATTATCATTATTATTATTATTATTATTATTATTATTATTATTATTATCATTATTTGGGCATGTTTTAATGAAAGTTTAGTGAGGCATTTTTTTCTTTCTACGTAACAGACCAAAATCTATATCAAGGAGTGGTTCTACAGAAAATACTGGGACCCCTATTAGCATATCAGATGACGAAGAGGAAGATGATGACGAGGGCAAAGGGAAAAATAAAACTCAGGGGGGTGGTGATGATGGAAAAGACAAAGGCAAGACTGACATTTCCCCCAACACTGGTAAATGTTTATGTTGTTTGCTCTCTTTTTTTTTTTTTGTGCAGCTATGTTGTCTTGTGGTATAACACTCGCCTTCGGAATTGGAAGGTCCTGGGTTCAAGTCCCGCTTTGAGCGGAGCATAGCTGGGTCCTTGGAAAAAGCTCTTTACTCACATTTTCTCACCTTACTCAGGTGTAAAATGAGATCCTAGCCATTAACAGCATTGTGTTTGTTGAAAAAAAGTTGTATTATTGCTTAACAGGTGTCATGTCTCGTCCTACATGTTGCGTGTTGCTGTTGGCTAGTTATCCCTTGTAAAGGGGTTTGAGCATGTTTAGTGGATATTGCGCTATATAAAAGCTCAATTTGGGTTTTTTTTGGAGGGTTTTTTCTTTCTTTTTTGGGGGAATATAAATTCTTAACCTTTTCAACGGTTGAAAATAATTATAGTTTAGTTTTTAGTTTATCATGAGGGTCATTGACTCAGAGGTGTTGAGTGTGGTCAGTAATATGGAAGAAAAGCCTTGATGTCACAACTTTTACTTTTCCAGTTCCAAAATACTTGGGAAGTGTGTATGTAACCAGTTCTTTGGAGGACTGATAATGAATAGGTTACATATTCAGTCATAAAGTGGCATAACTAATTTAGCAGCAGGGTGTATAGGCAGATTTCTAAGGAAAATGCTAGATGTAAAAGAGCCAGGATGGATGATTGATATTGTAAAGTGAAGCTCTCAGACAAAGGACCATTAGCGTGGCTCAGCGGTACGGTCATTGCTTCGTAGTCAAAAGATACTGAGTTCGATCACCCGCCGCTGCGTTGTGTGGTCTTGAGCAAGTCACCTCGCCCTAGCTCAATGTGCGGCATTGCACTTTGGCTAATGCCAGAGTTATTCCAGTGTGACCCTAGAGACAAAGTTCCCTTATGGGATGAATAAAGGAAAGGGAATTTTATTATTTTTTATTTGATATTGACAAGATAATGTATATTGTTTTTACTATTTTTACTTGACAGAGGTGAGACGAAGAGCCAAGAAAAGTACCGGAGGATCTCGTCTAAATCTATCGTATTCTGCCGTCAACAAAAGCTCTGAGCCAGAAGAAAGTAAGTAAAGATGTAATTATTTGTGTGTCTTCCATTGCACCCAAGGCAGCTCAATAATTAACGTTATCTAAAAAGCTTGCGCATATTCTCTCCTTCCCCCCCCCCCCCCCCCCCTCCCCCCAAATTTTGGAGGACTTACATTTGCTACCTGTAAAGTTAAGAATTGAATTTAAAATACTTTACCCACGTTCGTTTTCAGTTCCTTAAACATTCTGCTCCTGATTACCCCATCAATCTTGCTTTAACTTGAATGTTCAGTCATTGGTTTCATATGTTTGCCAAGGAGTTCCGGTTCTGGGAAATGGACTTGCAGCACAATTTTCAGGTTGCTCCTTTGAAAATATTTTATTGTTATACATATCTTTTTCATGTTCTCTGACATTTCTTTCTATTTCAGGTGAGAAACCCAAACACAAAAAGTCAGAGCGTCTTCCAACCAGGAGTTATTTCCACGACGATACCGAGTGTTACATCATGGATGCCAAGTCTATGGGAAATCTGGGACGATATCTCAATGTAGGTTTCTCTTCGTTCTTCTTTTTTCTTTTAATCTTTTATTCAAAATAGATATAAATTATTCTCATTAAGAGTCTTAAAGCCCATGGAATAGGAGTTTATCCCAGTTTCTGTGGTGTTAAAAGGAGGGTTATAACTCTTATCATCTCAAGGCAGAGCCTTACCTTATTACCTTAGACCTCCCATGTACCAACTAGCACGTTGGTCCATCACTAATCTCCACGTATTTCTGGCGTGGGCCATCTCTTCGGCTTCCTCCCACGATAGACCTCCTTTCCTTAAATCCTGCCCTATGGTCTGCCTCCAAGTTAACTTCGGCCTTCTCTATAAAGCGCTTTAAGCATGTTAAGTGGATATTGTGCAATATCAAAGGTTTTTTTTGGGTTCTTTGGGGTTTTTTTTCTCTTTTGTCTTCCAGATGGCTTCTACCTCATGACGTCTTTTGGGAATATACCCACCGTCCTTCATAATAAATAAATAATAATAAATGTACATGTATATAGCGCTTATGCCGAAGCGCTTCACATTGACCATCAGTAAAAAAAAAAAAAATGGCCAAACTATCTCAATCTTCTTTCCCACACTATGTAATGTAACAAGCTTGTCAAGCCTTTGGTACTCCGCTTTGGTTGCCTCCATCTCCATTATTCCTCATATCCTGGTTAGATCTTCTGTCATCGATCAATTTCCATGTCTTATCCGGGTAGGGAGGAAGTGTGGGAAGAAGTCAAGGCAGAGCAATGTATCTGAAAAACATTTGGATTTTCAATGTAATGTCAAAATTGCATTATTTCATTTCCCAAGGGGGATAAGACCTGATATAGATCTGAACAAGTGTATGTGAAAGGTGCCAGACAAAGCAAGAAATAAAATTACAAGAGAAAAAAAACAAAACGTCTGACCAGTAATCAAAAGGTCTGAGGTTCGATCCCCAGTCGCGGTAGACTTGAGTTTTTGAGATGTTTTATTTTCTTGTATTTTACTTTTTAGCTTTGTCTGGCACCTTTTATACTCACTTGTTGAGATCTATATCTTACACTGATGCCTGTTCCCTAGTTTCTTAAGGGGATAAGACCTGTGAGGTAATCATTTAGAACCTATGACAGTCAGGCTTGAATTTATCCTGGTTGACAAAGCATCCAATGGGATAGTTACATTTGTTGCTTGCTATTCTGTGCCAGTCCATTGCAAGTACTTTCCACCAGATTTAACAGTTTCAGCTACCTAGCCACTGCACAAGGTCGACAGAAAGGTCAGAAAAAAAAGGCTAAAACCCCAATTACTCCCGATTTAAAATTGGTCTGTTTTTGTGTGAATTGACTGGTCTGCCAGTTGACCTATCAGGGCACCATAATCATCTTATGTCTTGTTTACCCTTTAACAGCGAGACTGTATTTCCTACGTGTCAAAAAGTCTTCTATTATTTTTCTGGCTGTAAAGAGATCTATTAACCAGTAGATTTTTGGCCAATCGAATCATGGAAATTGTGACACACCTTCACTCGTGCTAGGACAATTATGGTTTAGGTTGTTTATAAACAATAACGTGAATGAAATCGACCTCTCTCTGATCACTATTATTGTTTTCATAACGCTAGACAAGTTAACACACAATTTTCTAGATCATGTTATAAACGTTTAAGTTTACACCTAGTTTTCTGTGTTGGTTCCATTGACCAAGCGGTAGAGCAGTGGGTATTTTACTTTGACACATACCATCAATAGTAAAACATGTTTAGTTTGCTATGTTTACCAATCACTGCCATTGTTTACATTATGAGAACTGTCCGAGAGGTGTGGTTATCTAGGTGCCTATAACAGAGATACAATGAATCCCAAGTGGCATCAGTGTTACCTATTCTTGGCAAAAATGGTGAGGGCTTTTATGCCCAGTCAGATTTTTTTTTTTTTTTTAATAAAAAGATTAATCTTCTAAATACAATGAATTATACAAACACGCATGTATGCAACTCTTTGCAAGTTTATGTAATAAATTTAACCTTTTCCCATCTTGTCTGTCTACAGCATAGCTGTTCCCCTAATGTGTTTGTTCAGAATATTTTTGTGGACACCCACGATCTTAGATTTCCATGGGTTGCCTTCTTTGCAGGAGAGTAAGTGCGTTTTACTGAGTTCTTTTTTTTTTATAGTTGTGTTTATGTTGTTTTTTGGGGGGTTTTTTTTCTTTTTTTTTTTTTTTTCTTTCCATGCTGTCAATATAAAAGAAAAAAAAGAAAGAAAGAAAACTTGTAAACTTGTCACTCTTAGCAAATTAACCAAAGTCCTTCAATTTTCTAATGAGTCCAATTTGACTTGAATTTAGATATCAATGTGCACAATGAAAACCAGAAATCCTTATTTTACTACATAATGAAAATGTGACTGTTTGACGCTCGAAGGAAAAAAATAACGATATGAATTGGATTGTAAACTTCAATTTATTAGAGGAAGACAGATACTGTTGACGTTTCGGGTTTCCCCTTTATCAACAAAACAGGATGAATGAAACACTCCAGACAAATGAGATAATGTGTTAGGGACTATCGTATTATCTCATTCGTCTGTAGTGTTTCATTCATCCTGTTTTGTTGATAAAGGGGAAACCTGAAACGTCCACAGTATCTGTCTTGGTCTAATAAATTGAAGCTTACTATTTAATTCTTATTGTTATTTTCCTATAACAATTATTTGGGTATACATCAGGCTATTACTGGAAATATGGAACAAATAAAAGCATAAGTGAATCAATGCATATTCATATAGATGGATAAATATATATAAGTATAATAGTAATAATGATAATGATAATAATAATAATAATAATAATAATAATAATAATAATAATAATAATAATAATAATAATAATAATAATAATAATAATCATAATAATAATAATAATAATGATAATGATAATATTACAATAATATTATTATTAATAATAATGATAATAATGATTATAATACAATAATATTATTAGTAATAATAATGATAATAATAATAATAATAATTATTATTATTATAATAAAAATAATGATAATAACAATAATAATAATAATAATAATAATAATAATAATAATAATAATAATAATAATAATAGTAATGTTTATAAAAACTATAATATTCAGGTCATGGGTAATTTTTCTAGTGGTTTGTGTGTTAATGATATTATGTTGTTTGGGTTTTTTTTCCCCTCCTTTTCCAGATATATTCGTGCTGGTACAGAGTTGACCTGGGATTACAACTATGAAGTAGGGAGCGTGCCTGACAAGATTTTGTATTGTTATTGTGGATCTTCCATGTGCCGAGGACGATTGTTATAATGTTAAAAGATGGTCAAGTCAACACATGTTATAATTATTTTTAATGGTCAAGTCAACACATGTTGTAATGTCAAAAGATGATCAAGTCAACACACGTTATAATATTTAAAAATGGCCAAGTTAACGCATGTTATAATATCAAAAGATGGTCAAGACAACACACTAACCGGTGCTAAAATGTAGATAACAATTTAGTGTTGCAAGGAATTATAAATTATGTATAACATAAAACTCTTTTGATTAAAAGCTAAGGTTGTTACTTTTAATTTTATATAAATGTTCTCAGCCAAGTGTTTCTGCACCATCCATATGTAACAGTGTATTTAAAAATTGTAATTGGAGTACAGGATTTATTGATTGGACAGAAATCTTTGGAGGCTTTTATATTTGGTACTTCGATGTCAGCACCCGTGGGTTGGTAACCGAGGCCATCG
This sequence comes from Berghia stephanieae, assembly GCF_034508935.2. Lineage (NCBI taxonomy): Eukaryota > Metazoa > Mollusca > Gastropoda > Nudibranchia > Aeolidiidae > Berghia > Berghia stephanieae. Next base: position 40,321,966 of record NC_088367.1, on the reverse strand, counting down.
TTATTGTTGTTTTGATTTGGTTTATGGCTGGTCCTCTGAAAATGAATTAAGATATCAAGTAGATCTTTAGTATTTCCACCTTGAAGTGTTCATATATTTTACAAAAGGCAGCAGTTAATCGTTGGGACTTTTGGGACCTTGACCTTCCATGGTGGGCTTGTTGCTGTCTCACTTCCATCATCTTTTCTTCATGCTGCTTTCTATCTGGAATGAGTCTATTTTGTTTTGCCTAGGTCATGATCGGGGTCATTCTTTTAAATGGTGACAGTGAATAAATGCTTGTGTTTTTGGGAGTTGTTTTTTTTTTTTGTTATTTATTTATTATTTTATTTTCATTATTGAAAATCATCCATCCATCCCTATATGCAATTATTCTATGCTTATGTAATTGTTAGATGAAAATGTTGCTGATAGTGGGAAGGGAGGTACTTACTTCATCTTCTATCCCCCTATATCTGTTTTCCAACTTGCTGTCTTGTCTTGGAAGGAGATTACTTGATTTTGTCCTTATAATGATTTGTAAATATTTGAGTGGGTTCCCCTTAGTGGGGACCCGTGCTTGTGTCTGGATGAGACTTTAAGGTGATCTCATACTAAGTACACTATTAGTATACTCTAGGAATCTACATCTGTTCCATATTTGAACCCTTCCCTTTTGTTTTACTTTTTCACGTGTGCTTTAAATTGTAACTCTATGATTTTTTGGCTATCCTATTGTTTCCTTTTTACTGGCGCTGATCTGACCTAACTGTGTCGCAAGCGCCATAAAACCCTTAAAAACAAACAAAAAAGTTGCTGCTTGAAGCTCGAAGAAATAAATAACCATAAATTAAATAGAAGTCTCAATTTATTAAACGAAGACAGATAATGTAGGCGTTTCGGGTTTCCCCTTTATCAACAAATTTGAAGAATAAAACACTAACGATGAATGTTAGTGTTTCATTCGGCATATTTTGTTGAGAAAGGGGAAACCTGAAATGTACACGTTATCTGTCTTCATTTAATAAATTGAAACTCCCAGTTCATTTAGTATTGTTATGTAATTGTTTGACAATCTATTTTGTATGAGTGTAATCCTTTTGTTGTCAAATCTGTTTTGTGCCCTGTTGTCCCTGTAAATCATCTTCCCTTGCCATATATATGGCTTTTTGTCCTTGATCTTATTGGTGAGAGGTGTTAAGTTGCCAACTTTTTCTTTTTAATGATTACAATCAACATTTCATTTCACATTGAACTCATTTTATGTCCTGATTGTTTTTCCCCGATAGCTCAGTTGGTAGAGCACTCGCTTCACATGCAAAAACAACCGAGATCGATCCCGGGCACAGTCAAGATTTTTTTCTTTTTGGTTAAGGGTTGCTTTTAACAGGTGTCAGAGATTTTTAAAAAACAAAAGTTGTATGTATGCTTGTATGTTTGTATGTATGTATGTATGCATGCATGTATGTATTTTTTTTATGTTTGTATCCATTTAACGTGAGGGTTTTTTTTTACCTCCCATGGCAGGTGGAGAGGTTGCTGGTGCTGTGACTTCTATCCTCCTATATCTTTTTTCCTTTCCACATTGCTCTTGTCTGGATTGACATATCTCAGTTTTTTTCCTGGACCTGGCAGAGATCCTTTCCTTAGAGGGAGGCAGTTAAATGTTCCTTTTTTTTTTTTTTTTTTTTTTGAGATATATATTTTTTCTTGTAAATTATCTCCCTATCGTGTACCATTATCGTTTTTAGTTTTGAACATATTGTAGTTCGTAAACATTCAAATGAATTTGACAGTAGGATTATTTCCGTATGCCTTGATGGGACTTGTAATGTCAAAAGAGGCACATCTTCTGTTCCCAATTTAAATCTGCCCCTTTTGTCTTATTTTTTATTTCTTTGGTGCTTTTAATTTCAGATCTGCAGCTTCCCCCTATCATCGTCTTTTTTTACTGGTGCTGAAATGACACAAAAAAACATCACAAGTGCTATAAAATCCTTGAAAAATAAAAACAAAAACATGTATTTACCACGTTACAAATAAGCGCTTTAAACCTAAAACCCTTTTAAAAAACATGCATTTATCGTTTTTAATTCAGAAAAGTGAGTGGAGCAGGCACTTTTGTTGATAATAACAAGAAATGAAGTGAGTAGGAAAGTGCCAGAAGACAAGAGAGAATAATAACTTTGTGGCGGCGATGGGGCCTCGAACCCGCAACCTTATTGGTGCCGCTCATACTGTAGAGTCGCGATCTCCCCGGCCAGGCAGCGGGTGGTTGGATGGGAGCATCACCCTTGAATCATATACCTATGATGTTCGCATGGGTGTACGATCCGATAGCGATGTCGTTTCTTCTTCTCTTTACTAGCCTATCCTGCTTCTTTGGTTTGTGATTGTATTTTTGACAGGGGATATTTTTTTCCTGTAAATCCTCTGCCTGTTTGTTCTTGGTTATTTATAATTTAGCTTATGATATCTTTAGGTTATGATTTTGATTGACATTTGTACTATTTTTGTTAGATTGCTTGTTTTTTTGTTTCAGCGGTCTCTCATATAACCTCAATTGTGTTGGAAGAGACCTAAAGCAACAAACAAACAAAAATCCCCGGCCAGGCAGAGTTGTCGTACCAATAAGGTCAAGGGTTCGAGCCCCTATTGCCGCCGTGAAGTTTTTATTCTCTGTTGTCTTCTGCACGTTTTCTACTCACTTCATTTCTTGTTTTTATATTTATCATTTTACATTTGTTTCATGCTTCCTGTGACTCAAATGTTTACACACAGTTTATATTATCATGATCATCATATTATTTCTGGCAAGGTCAATCTGTGAGTCACAATCTGCTATATATATACTGCTGATGTGTTCCAATTCAATATCTCAATTTTGTCTTACTCTTATCTCGGACATTTGATACATGTAGCAAGATTTAAAATTTATTTCGTTCTTAATCACCTTCCTATTTGACTTGGCCTTGAAATTACCAAGAACTGTTGCAAGCGCTGTAAAACTTTCAAAACAGTCAAACAGATGGCCAGTATTGTATATATGTAATTTTCAATTCAAATGTTGTTGTTGTTAATATTATTATTTTTATTATTATTATTATTATTATTATTATTATTATTTTTATTATTATTATTATTATTGTTATTATTATTATTATTATTATTATTATTATTATTATTATTATTATTGTTATTATTATTATTATCTTTATTTTTTTTTTGTTAATTATTATTATAATTTTTTAAATTTGAATGTTTGTTTTTACTATTATTATTTTGCTGTTGTTGATGAACATTGATATAATTGAATTATGTAAAATATAAAAAAATGATTAAAAAGTTATTGAGCTACAGTCAATTTTGTATTTTTTTTATTGGATTTCAATATTTTGTCGTTTATCGCACTTACATATTACTTTTCTGTACTCATTCACTTTCCCTGGGTGGGGTTCTCGACCTCCTATTCCCATAGTGGGCAGGGAGGAACTTACTGTGTCTTCTATCCCCCTATATCTGTTTTCCAACATGCTTTCTGTCTTTGTCTTGGAATGAGATTGCTTGGTTTTGTCCAGGCCCTGGCCGGATACCCTACCCTTCCTTGTAATTCTCCTCTCTGTTATGCACTGTATTGTTTTGTTTACATATAATATATGATTTGTAAACATTTGAGTGTATCCCTCTTGGTTAGGATCTGTGCTTGTGTCTAGATGAGACTTTGATCTCAAACTAAGTACTTTGATTTTGATAGTGTGCTCTTGGAATCTGCATCTGTTCTCTATTTGAACCAATTCCCCTCGTCTTACCTTTTCTTGGGTGCTTTAATTATAATTCTAGAACTTTTTACTATCCCAGTTTCTTCCATTTTACTGGCGCTGATATGACCTCAATGTGTTGCCTGCACCGTAAAACCCTTAACAACAAACAAACAGCGAACGAATTCCCCGGTGTCT
>NC_088367.1:40205531-40313031 GCF_034508935.2 Berghia stephanieae | reverse complement strand
AGAACTATAAGTTTAATAAGCCACATCAACAAAATACTGTTGCGTATAATTATCAACAGGCTAAGGAATAAGATTAACCCCGAAATCGCAGAAGAACAATATGGATTCCAACCTGACAGAGGGACAAGGAACGCAATATACCTCCTCCGTGTTTTAAGTGAAAGAGCTATACAGGTTCAGACCCCACTATACCTCTGTTTTGTCGACTACAAAAAAGCTTTTGATAGAGTATGCCACGAAGAAATACTAAAACAACTGCACTCCATTGGCGCTGATGAGAAAGACCTCAGACTCATGCAAACATTATACTACACCCAGCAGGCATCTATCAAAATCGGAAACTCTACAGGAAATTCCATTCCTATTAAGAAAGGAGTCCGTCAAGGGTGTGTTGCCTCACCAGATCTGTTTAATCTATACCAAGAAACAATCATGAGGGGCATAAATAATGGAGGGAATAAAAGTGGGAGGTCACAACATAAATAATATAAGATACGCAGACGATACGGTACTCATTGCAACATCAGAAATCCAACTTCAAAAGATTGTTGACAAAGTGGTAGTAGATAGTGAAGCCAAGGGAATGGAAGTGAATATCACCAAAACGGAATGCATGGTAATACAGAAAAACCCCGAAAACAACAACACCTGCAATATAACGATTCACGGCGAGCAACTTACCAACGTAGAAAGTTTTAAATACCTAGGTTCAATAGTGACAACAGATGGAAGATGTAACCGAGACATACGAGCAAGAATAACTCAAGCCAAACAGGCCTTCATGGACCTGGGAAACATTTTGAAAAACAAACAGATGTCGTTCGGGATTAGATTCCGAGTCTTGAAGTGCTACGTGTGGCCAATCTTGTTATACGGATGCGAAAGCTGGACTACAAATGCAGAAACACAAAAGAACATTGAAGCTTTTGAAATGTGGTGCTTGAGAAGGATGCAGAGAATATCGTATACTGCACACAAAACGAACGAAGAAGTGCTAAAACAAACATACCAACAAAGGAAACTAATGCCCTTAATAGTGGATCGACAACTATCCTTTTTCGGACACATAGTAAGGAAAGATAAGAATGAATACCTGGCAAGTTGTGGAAAAATACCTGGTAAACGCGCCCGGGGGAGACAAAGAAAAACACTCATAGACCAACTGAAGGGCTTCACCAGCCTAACAATCCAAGAGCTGTTTGAAAAGGCAAGAGACAGGGAGGAATGGAGAGAGATAATTCATGCAGTATCCGAAGCCTGGACCAGGCATGGAACCTAGAAGAAGAAGAAGATTTCAAAGTATTTTATGTTTCTCTCTCTTCTGTTTTTTGTCACCGCAGAGTGGGATCATTGTCACTAACACACTAGCGTGTCGTCCAGATTATGACACTCTCGACAACCCGGCCACTACACCATTTTAACACCCGCATATAGGACAATGACAATGCAATAGGTACACAAAAGACTTCCGCATTGTCATTCATGAATTCTTATCTGGTTTAGAAAACAAAACAAACAAAAAGTCAAAAGCTTGAGCATTTATGGCATAATATCAACCAAACGTGCTCAAAGCGCTTTACAAGGACATCCCCCCCCCCCCCACCGCCCGATAAGGACAACGCTATTTTAAGGGAGGCCTTCCGAAAGCTCCTACATCCCCAGTATTCTTGTTCTAGGGGTTTGGGAGGGGGACACTTTATTTTTTCAACAGAACATTAGAAAAAACAAGAATACTGGGGATGTAGGAGTTTCGGAAGGCCTCCCGCTACTAACGGTCAGGTATTCAATTTCAATTTACACCCGAGTGTGATGCGAGAATGATGTGAGTTTATTAAGAGCCTTTTCCAAGGATTCAACTATGCGCCACCCAGAGCGGGACTCGAAACCTTGACCTTCCAGTCCGAAGTCATACCACTAGACCACATAGACAGCCGGTTTTGTGAGCTGGAACAACATGTTCGAAATTATTATTTCTGTTGTTGATCTTACTTTAATTGTTGTTGTCGTTGTTATCATCATTATCATCATCATCATCATCATCATCATCATCATCATCATCATCATCATCATCATCATCATCATCTTTTTCATTATTATTATTATTATTATTATTAATTATTATTATTATTATTATTATTATTATTATTATTATTATTATTATTATTATTATTATTATTATTATTATTATTATTAAAAGGACGTTGGACATTTATGCTTGGCCTTATACATGTCGGTATATTTATCTAGACAATTATGATAAGAGATAAAAGAAATGTAACACCCGCTCTAAATACATGTTCTGCCTTGTCTAGAGACTGATACCAAAAGGAGGTTAGGTTAAGTAGGAAAATAGTTGTATTGTCACTTATTGTTGTCTTTTAGTTCTTGCTTTATACCGAGTAATTGGCAAGCCATTGGCAGTACAACATGACTTTTCAAAAGCATTCTGTCCCAGTTTGAGTCAGAACTGTTAATGTTATAGAGAGTGATAAGTCATTTTTTCTTCTCAAATTCCATTTTTTCCCCAACGACTGATACAACAAGCTTCTATTTCTGCACTTAAGAAAAATGTGTCTACTATAGTGAAATCAGAATGAAACCGTTTCCCTTAGCATTGATATTTGATATTAAAATCTAGATTTATTAAATTAAGTCCTTTAGTTTAGTAATAATAATAATAATAATAACAATAATTATAATAATAATGATAATAAATAATGATGATGATGATGATCATGATATGATGATGTTGTTGTTGGTGGTGTTGATGATGATGATGATGATGATGATGATGATGATGATGATGATGATGATGATGATGATGATAATAATAACAAAGCTATATCTTGGATTTTTTAAGGTCATTTTTTGGTAGTAGTGTTAAATTGCGAAAAGCAATTGCTCGCTTCCTTTTGGACAGGAAACTTGTCTATTGTTAAATACTTTTTGCAAGATCAAACAGTTCCAGCTATCCAAACACTGAAGGGTGGTCATGGGACTAGACATTTTTTTTTGACTGCACCAGGGATCACTATCAGTACTAAATGAGTAAACGAGAAAATCGCGTTTGAAAATTCGACATCCTAAAACCAAACCATATTTTTTAAATCGTGAAAACTGCATTTTTCTCTTCATAATAACACAGAAAACTCAATAAGGAACAACTATGCAATATATGGTGACTCTCGAGCTGATAGTTTAAATTTTATATCACGTGCACTGTAGCCAGGTATCGGAAAAATGAGTAAATGAGAAAATCACGTTTGAAAATTCGACATCCTAAAACCGAACACATAAGGCCCATGGAATTGGAGTTAATCCTTGTTTCTATAACATTAAATGGACAAAAGCAATTGCTTGCTAGCATTTGGATAGGAAAGCGGTCCCGACGACTCAGTTGGTAGAGCACTCGCTTCACATGTAACAGGACTGAGATGGACTTCAGGTGAAGTTGAGATTATTTTCTGACCCCCCTGTTTACCCAGCAGTGATTGGGTAACTGGCTATATTTGATCTGACAGAAAGTACTTAGCAATAGACGCATCATATCCAATGGGTAGCAAGCAATTGCTATCATCCATTTCATGCTATAGAAATCGGGATTCATTTCTGCGCCATGGGCTCTGAAGGGCATATGATTGTAGCTACTCTATCGCAAGGTACTTTCCACCAAATGTAACAGACCCGACTACCCAATCACTTCTGGGTGGGCAGTGGGGGTCAGAAAAAATCTTGACTTTACCAGAGATTGATCTCTTTGTGTGAGAAGCAAGTACTCTACCAACTGAGCTATTGGGACCCCCGAAATCTTTTTCATGTAGACTTTAAACTTGAGCTTTTATATAGAAGAATATCCACTAAATGTGCTCAAAGCGCTTTACAAAGGGTCCCTGACCAACAGTAACACGTAACATGTAGAACGAGACATGACGCCTGTTAGGCGATATTACAATTTTTCCAATAGAGACAACACTGTTGACGGCCAGGTACTCATTTTACACCTGAGTATAGTGAGAGAATATGAGTAAAGAGTCTTTTCCAAGGACTCAACTATGCACCGAGCTAGGCTCGAACCCAGGACTGTCCAATCTGAAAGCGAGTGTCGTACTACAAGACCACATTGCCGCACTTTAAATGCAATTTACGCAACAGTTTCACCCTGGCATATTCCCATTGAGACTGTAAGTCATATGTCTGAGACAAAAAAAAAAAAGAAAAAAAAGAAAGAAGAACAAAAAAGAATGGTCCTATCTGCTCTATACTGAATGATATTCATATACGGCTCAAGGTTGGTTTGTTTGTTTGTTTGTTTTTCAAAAGTTAACATGTATGTTGCATTTATGTATTTCATACCAAACGTCTCAAAAGTCTATTATGTTGGGGATTACAAGACACGTTAAACTGAATTTTAAGTCTAAAGTTAGAGTTTACATAGATAAATATACTTTATTTAAAAGATCGAATGTCATATTGCGACCATTTGCGATTCTAGTGATTTTGACATTAAATTCAATTTTCAGCTAATTATGACTAACTTGAACATAAAAACGTTTTGTAATGATTGGTCTTAATCATTCATTCATTGAATGAATTGTTTATTCATTCATTTATTTATTTATTCATTCATTCATTCATTCATTCATTCATTCATTTATTTATTTTCTCATTCATTCATTCATTTATTCATTTATTTATTTATTCATTCATTTATTCATTTATTCATTCATTATCCAATCATTCTTCATGCATTCCTCTACCCAGAAACAATCATGAATCGTCTAGTGTTGTGTGGTCTGACCTTGGCAGTGTGCCTTGCTGTTGCCGTTGGAGAGATGTGCACACCTGATCAGTGGGAGGGCTATGAAGGCTCCACTGGTGGATATGTCTATCACCATCGTCCTGGAATCATCAATGTATGTATTATGATTAGACTAATTTTCTTTGTCCCTTTTAAAGCACTTCGTTTTGCATTGCCTTGCTTATCTCACAGTGTATTTTGATAAATACCATCATAGCCTTGAAATATGTCCCATTTATTTTAAGCCCTTAACCCCCAATTGGAGCATTGGCCATAAATGCTGCTTCACCATTTGACTTTTTCTTGGGCTATCTACTACCAAGCTAAGTCTTATTGACTTTGCTCTGGATGCTTTCGTAACATGATTGTTTTTACGAGTAGAGTTGTGATCCCTTTTCCAACCTATTTATACACACAGGGAGTTGGTCCTCATTTAGTCTCTTTTTCCATTCTTGACCTGTCCAGCATGGGAAAACCTACTGATAGCCAAAGCTCTCGTTGGCATAGCGCTTAGGATCATTAAGACACGCTAGCTGCCGCACGGCGTCAAGGTAGAGATAACCACGGACAGATTTATGATAATACTATACATAATAATGATCTATTAGATATTGAGCTAAACATTAAAACATACACACTACAAACTTTCTCTGTCAGAAAGGTAAGTACCTATATATATATATATATATATATATATATATATATATATATATTAAACATTTCAAGGTTAATTATGATCAACTTCTACAATATTGTTTCGAGCGTTAGCTCTCATCACTTCCTGATGAGAGCTAACGCTCGAAACAATATTGTAAAAGTTGAGCACTATTATTTCATGGTTTTTGGTTTTATATCAAATATATACATGCACATTGACATATATATTTGGATGATATTTAAATGAATGAGTTGATATATTAAAAAGCATTGTATTCATTGGTTCTATTTTTTTAGGAATATATGAAAGTGTCCTACGATGCCAAAAACAAACGTAAGGCTGCCTTCGTCGACTATGTCAATGGTGACTATGCAAACAAGTTTAAGATGGTTGAACGCTATGGAGATGATGGAGATGATGTAAGGTTTTCTTTTTGCACCACTGTCCATATTAGATAATACTACTACACCAGAGGGGTGGTGGTGGTGGGGGAGGAATTCTAGTTTAATATGCCAAGTTTTTATGAATGATTCTTGCCATATTTAAACTACAAAACAAAACAATAGCCCTGGCGTGTATTTACACCCCAACCTCCGAAATAGGGTTAAAAGAACTAGGCAACAATGTGCTTATGTTTAGCTAATATGGTTTAGTGGTAGGACACTATCTCACTCTCTCAGCTCGGTCTGTGTAAGAAAAATCTTGGAATGTAAACAAAAAAAATCGATCACTATAGGTAACTAAGGAGAACTAAAATTGAGCGGAATATGAAACGACCAAAAAAAAAAAAAACAACAATTTGGTGGGGGGCCACGGTAGACTAGAAAATAGAAATAGGAAGTGAATCCAATAAAGTGATGAAACTAATAATCCAGAAGCATGGCGAATAGGAAGTGTGAATCAGTGATTTTAGGTCATGCTTCTGGATTACTATTTTATTGCATTATTGGATTTATTTCAACAAATACATTTCTTACCTATTTTTTATATTACCTGTGTCCTTCCCCCATCCCCTTTTAAAAAAAAAAATTTACGTTCCAATTTTTTTTGTGCTGTTTTGTAATCTGTTCAATGTGGCACTCCTTAGTTACTTAGTGAGCACTTCTTTTTGTTTACATTCCAAGATTTTTCTTCTGCAGAGAGGACGTAGAGGGAATGAGATTTCAAAACAGATGTAAGAGTAGCACCCCTTTTTTGGAAGTTGCGTCTTGATAATCGACAGATGCTATCGCCATTATTAGTACCAAATATTTGCGGGGAGTTCAGAAAGTTTAGGAAGGGTTGTCTCATCGTATTGTATTATTTATCAACATCTTTTATTTTTAATTTGTAATCTATCTACATCATATTTTGTTAACATTTCATAAAGGAGAAAACTAAAGGCAAGATCTACGGCATTTTTGTACAGAAATATGAATAATAAATTTTGTATTTGGAGCGCTTCGCTTGTAGTTGGAGACGAAGCTTCGGTTTGTTTACAAATAATTCTCCGCCGGTGACGTCTAATCAAGGGACGCTACTCCCCGCTAATCTCATTCCCCATCGAAAACTTCTCATTCTTCAATATGCTTTTTTAGTAATGTATTTATTTTTTTTATTGTTTTTTTGTTGTTGGCTGAAGAAGTGCTTTGAGCCTGAAACATTCTGTTTTGTATTTTGTTCTTTTTAAAATCTGTCATATTAATTTTTGTAGATTTATTATTATTAATTTTATTATTATTATTATTATTATTATTATTATTATTATTATTATTATTATTATTATTATATTATTATTATTATTATTATTATTATTATTATTATTATTATTATTGATGATGATGATGAATGATCATCATAATCATCAACATCATCATCACAACAATATTATACCTAAGCAGATTATAATGAATATACATACCTCTACCAGCTTCAAAAAAGAACAAAATATTAAACACGGAACAATTCATCAGAGATCTGTCATCGATCTGGTTTTTTAAGTATTGTATTTATGTTTTCAATGCTTTTTTTTTTGTTGGCTGAAGAAGGGTTTTGAGCCCGAAATGTTCTGTGTTTATTTATTTATTTATTTATTTATTTATTGGAAGCTTTTACATTCATTTTTATCTATTACTTATTACTGCCCACAGCTTTGTATCGTTTTTGACATGTATAATTTCGTGATTTGCCTATCTTTTACAGAGAGGGCGTGTGTATGTGGTCGACCTTAAGAAGGACAAGTGCTGGACAATGAAATTAGAAAGGCCATTCAAGACGGCTTGTATCCCCGGTAAGTCATAATATTTTGAGGCAATGAGCTGCTTTTTGGAATATTACTTTGGCTGTGAAAGTTTCTATTCATTAGAAAATGTGGGATGAATAAAGGGAATTTTATTTATTATTTAAAAAGCCGCCTTTTCCAAGGACTCAACTGTGCGCTGCTCAGAGCGGGACTCGAACCCAGGAACTTCCAATCTGATGGTGAGTAGCATCATGCCACTAGACCACATAATAAATGTCCTCAATTTAGTCCATTTCCACAAGAAATGAAGTGAGTAGGAAAGTGCCGGGCGGAAGACAACAGAGAATAAAAACTTTGCAGCGACGACGGGGGCTCGTACCGCAACCTTACTGGTACGGAAATTCACCTCCATTTCCACATAACACCAGATTAACACTAAGTGACCAACCTTTTGGGTTGAGATAATGCATTGTTTGACGGCTTACTTCAAGAAATGTTTGCCTGTCCTCATCAATCAGATGATGCCAAGTCATTTGGTGAACGCTACATGGGCCTCAAAGGAAAGGGGGGGATTCCTGATCTCCATCTATCAGGTGACAAAGAAGCATGTGACCGCCACCTTGACAGTGTCCAAGGCAGGGGATAACATTATACCTATTGGGGAAACAGTCATCGGAAATATCGAAGGAAGTAAGAAAGTTAATTTTCATTCTACTACTCCATAGTTTTAGGATGCTCATAGATTATTTTTTAAATTAAATTAAATTATTATTATTATTATTATTATTATTATTATTATTATTATTATTATTATTATTATTATTATTATTATTATTATTATTATTATTATTATTATTATTATTATTATTATTATTATTATTATTATTATCATTATTTTATTATTATATTATTATTATTATTATTATTATTATTATTATTATTATTATTATTATTATTACTATTATTATTATTATTATTAATGCTTTGCTTAAATTAAAAAAGAAACAAGATTTCATTTATATAGTGCCTATAGACGTGCACTTGTTTATCAGTAGGTACCATCTTGTTGCATTACTCTAATAACATAGTGGGCTGGGAGAAACTTACTGTGTCTTCTTTCCTCCTATATCTGTTTTCTAACACGCTTTCTGTCGATGTCTTGGAATGACATTATTTGATTTTTTTCCTGGCCCTGGGAAACAGTCAAATATATAGTTAAGAGATTTGGGAGTTCATCTTTTTTGTCTTGTAAATCACCTCTCTGTTATGCATAAAATTATTTTTTGTTTTACATATATAATATATGATTTGTAAACATTTGAGTGTGCTCCTTTTAGCAGGGACCTGTCCTTATGTCTTGATGACGTATTAAGGAGGTCTCAAACTAAGTACACTGAGGTTGTACTCTTGGAATCTTCATCTGTTCCCTATTTGAACTAAGTCCACCTTGTGTTCCTTTTTCTTGGGTACTTTAAATGTAATTCTAGAACCTTTTACAATCCCATTTTCTCCCTTTTTACTGGCAGTGATATGATCGAAATGTTTTTCAAGTGCTGTAAAACCCTTAAATTCAAAACAAACACACTTTGCTGATTAACCCCCCCCCCCCCACAAATTTGGACCCCATCCCTGTCGTATTTATGTTTTGTGTCTGGCTGTCTCAAAAACGTATTATGTTGGGATGGTTCGTATGTTAATAATTATGGTCATTTATCCATTCCTTTTTTTAAAAAATAGTGTTGTAGGTCAACTTTGTTCCATACAGCCAATGTTAAATTTTTATCTTGAGCGCAGAATTGCTGGTGAATCTAAAAATTATAAAACTAAAACTATTTTTTACAGATTTCTTGAATTACCTCTTTCAGCGCCATTGGCCATGCTCTGCGGTCAGAGCAGAATCAATTCTATTGGCCAACGGCCGCACAGTTCGGCCGGTCTTGAAAGGCAAAAACATTAATGTAATCTAATTCTAATTTCTACAAAAATACTATAAACCATTTCTTTCATCAGAACATTCGATTGGCCCTAGGAGGGTATTATAATTGAGATTTTGTGCCGAATTAGAATGTTGCTTTATCTTAGCTTGTCATTGTCATGCTGTCTCAATCAGGTGTCAGCCATTTTGTTACGGAAATGCGAATATGATAATATAGAAGCTGTGGACTGTAAAAAGTAATAAACAAAAATGATTATAACAGTTTAAGAAAAAAACAAAATGCCAAACCCGGAATGTTTCGGGGCTCAAAACTCTTCTTCGGCCAACAAGAAAAAAAAAGATGAAAATAAAACCCTATAAATATATTCCTAAAAAAATACCTAGATCAACTGCAAAAATATCTGAATTAACCCTCTCCACCAATAGGAAAATTGTGACATTTGTTATGATTCAACCGATTCTCATTCTGATTTCTCTTGTACATCACAAAATTCAAAGAATCGTTTTGATGACAGCTATATTATACATACTAAACACTGTTGTAGAGCTCACTTGTTACTTTTTTTTGAGTAAGAAAAGTCTATTCTTGTGTTGGGTGGGAGTGAATTTTCGGGGGAAATTCTAAAAATAGCTGGTAAGGAGAGAGTTAAGATCTTGGATTGTAAGGACCCGAAACGTTCTGTTTTTGGTATTTCGTTCTTTTTTGAAGCTGTTATATTCATTTTTGTGTATTACTGTCTACATAGTAGACACCAACTTGGGTCCGTGGGTCACATCTTTTCTTAACCGAAAGATTTAAATCCTGAGTCTACCTATATAAAACGTATTTCCCCGTTTTCTTCACCCAGCATCTTTTATTCAGCCAATGGGTTACTTGGACATAACACCAGGCATAAAGAATGCTACAGTCTTTGACATTCCAAAACAGTGCAAGCAGGTATGGAAACTCTAGATTTATCTTGGATCTGTTATTATTATTATTATTATTATTATTATTATTATTATTATTATTATTATTATTATTATTATTATTATTATTATTATTATTATTATTATTATTATTATTATTGTTATTATTATTATTATTATTATTATTATTATTATTATTATTATTATTATTATTATTATTATTATTATTATTATTGTTGTTATTATTTTACTATATTGTTATTATTATTGTTATTATTATTATTATTATTATTATTATTATTATTATTATTATTGTTATTATTATTATTAACATATTCATTGTAATCAGCAGCATCATTCATTATCATCGTCATACCATCACCATCATCGTCACTATCATATATATCCACATTTTCATTCTATCGACAGGTGGATGACATGTCCGTATCAGACTACCTAATGAAAGATCACTTGATCCTGGGATTCTAGACGTCTTACACTGACTTCACTTTTGTAGAACCCTGTGTGCTGAAGAATATTTTAACAGCTCAAATGTTTTCGTCTTTTTATATATTTACAAGAATGATGTTTGCTTATTTTGTACTTCTCTATTAACTAAGGCTATCCATTTTCTCTTTATTGGTTATAGAAATCCCAGACCAAAGAAAATCTCCCACTAATTTCACTTGGGTAGAACCCTGTGTGCTGAAGAATTTTTAAAGAACTGAACAAGTGTGTATGAAAGGTGCCAGACAAAACAAGAAAGAAATATACAAGACAAAAACCCATCCCAAAAAATCATTTAATCTCGACTGGGGATTGAATGGTAGCATGTCTGACTGGCAATCAGATGGTCTGAGGTTCAATCCCCCCACTCGAGGTTAACTGATTTTTTGGGATGGTTTTTTTCTTGTATTTTTTTTTCTTGCTTTGTCTGGCACCTTTCATACACACTTGTTCAGTTCTTTATCTTACACCGGTGTCTGCTCCTTAATTTGTAGAATTTTTACCAGTTAAAATATTTTTTATATTTTTACATGAATGATGTTGTTTATTTAGATAATCAGTTTGCTTTTTTCTTACTCCTTTACAATTAACTATGGCTATCCAGTTTCTCGTTTATTTGTAATAGAAATCACTGACCACAGAAAAATCTTAAGAAAATGTATCTTGAATATTTCCATTCTACTTGCCTCTTTCCTTTTATTCCCCCCCCCCCCCTATGTACCAGTTAACTGCTATACTCTGGAAAAACTTGGAATGTTACAAAGTTGGGGAGAAAACTCGTCCTTCAAATATCGATCGATTTAAATAACCCTTATCTTGGCAAAAGTTCTCAAACCTGGGACTTCTTGAAGATACTCAAAATACTCCAAATCCACATTAGATAGAAACCTTTGATGAGTCGACTTTCAAAGCCTGCTAAGTCCCATTGTATATTATATTATAATATTATTATAATATGTATCCCGTCCTCTGGGGAACTGGTTTCACACTTCCAATGAGATTGGAACCAGCATTTTCATGTCACGCTATTGGTTCCTATTTAAGGATTATGTTAATGCTCTATATGTAAAAGTATCTTTTTTCACCTCTGTTTTCAGTGAATTGTTGGTCACAATAATATTATACCTAAGCAGATTATAATTGAACATACCTGTACCAGCTGACGAATTATATTATTTTGAATTTGTTTTTTTACCTACTGAACATACTTTTATCTCTTGCTAAACACGGTCAGAAATCTTTTTTTTATTTTTAAAACACCCTTAACAGTTATCCTGAATTTCATCATATTTTCTTTTATATCTTGTTTACCACATTTTCTCCCAAGAAATAGAGGTAGGAATGCAATTCAGACTTTGAAAAAGGTTTGTGAGTCATCATCTAATGAAGCTGGAGTTATAAATACCTAGGCTTTTGTTAAAGGAGTTATATGATTTAAGCTTTTGTTAGAGCTTGGTATTGGAGTTATATGACTTAGGCTTTTGTTAAAGCTGGAATTATACAACTTAGGCTTTTGTTAAAGCTGGAGTTATATGACTTAGGCTTTTGTTAAAGCTGGAGTTATACAACTTGGGATTTTGTTAAAGCTGGAGTTATATATGACTTAGGCTTTTGTTAAAGTTAAAGCTGGAGTTATACAACTTAGGCTTTTGTTAAAGTTGGAGTTATATGACTTAGGCTTTTGTTAAAGCTGGAGTTATACAACTTAGGCTTTTGTTAAATCTGGAGATATGACTTAAGATTTTTGTTAAAGCCGGAGTTATACGACATATGCTTTTCTTGAAGTTGGGGTTATATATGACTTAGGCTTCTTTTGAAGCTGGAGGAAAATGGCGTTTTTTGAAGCAGGAAATGCATTTCTTTTACTTCTGTCTTGATGAAACTGGTGAGATAAGATACCGGGTTTACAATATAACGGAATACTGCCGTTAAAGGGTTAAATAGTCTAAGCCCATTGTGATAGCATCAAACAACTGATCTCAATGTTATCATTATCAAACTTGTTCATGCAAACCTTTGTGTCTTATGGTGTGAAAGAGATTTTATAAAAACACATTTTTTCTTCCTTGTTATTATATGTTATATTGGTTATGACTGAAAATAAACAGTTAAATTATCTAATTCAATACTTCCAAGATTATTCATTTATTGATACCTGGTTTGGGTTCGTGACCTCCATACCCATAGTGGGCAGGATGGTCACTTACTGTCTCTTCTACACCCCTATGTCTGTTTTTCAACTTGCTTTCTGTCTTTGTCTTGGGATGAGATTATAGTCGAACTTGGATACAGCGGGGACTAGCAAAAAATCCCTGTTGTAGCAGAGTCCCGTTATATCCAAGCATATATGGAATTTGAATGGAAGCAATGCTGGGGGAAATAAATAAAACCCACAAAGAACACATTTCGAGTTACCTTCCTTAGTAAATAAATCTCCCCTCCCCTTTCACCCAAATCATCTCACCTCACTCTCTTCCACTTACTTCAGGACACATGGCGGAACAATGCAACAGTTAATTCTACCTTCTTCCTTTCCTCTGCTTTCCACCCATTCCAACTGCACCATTGACAGCGACAAAGTGAGCTTCAAAACTCAAGTAATTCACAATCCTAGCCTTAGGCTTCACAGAGAGCTCTTCACCATCTCACTTCTCATTCGGCATAGATACCTAATAAGTCACGAGAAGCACATTCCTCACTCTATCTATACGTAACATAATTGGTCTAAGTGGATCAACATGTTGATCGGTCACTCACAAGCCTCTCACCAGCCTTTTGTTGCGTTGTTGTCCGTCGTGGATCCACAAAAGTTCTCAGAGAAACGTCAATAGTACACACAATAACTGCAATTCGCCAACTCCTATCTCATTGTAAATCATCTCTCTGTTATGCACTGTATTATCTTTTGTTTACATATTATATATCTGGATCTTGGTGGGGTTCCATTACCTCCCATAGTGGGCAGGGAGGCACTTACTGTGTCTTTTATCTCCCTCTATCTGTTTTCCAACACGCTTTCTGTCGTTGTCTTGGAATGAGATTACTTGGTTTTGTCCTGGCTCTTGGCTGGGAGGGAAAGAGTCAAATGTTTAGTTAGAGTTTTGGGAGAGGATATTTTTTCCCCTGTAAATCATCTCTCTGTTATGCACTGTATTGTTTTGTTTACATATTATATATGATTTGTAAACATTGCAGTGAAATCCTCTTAGTGGGGACCTGTGTCTGGTTGAGACTTTTAGGTGATCTCAAACTAAGTACACTGATAGCGTCCTCTTGGAATCCATCTATTTCCTATTTGAACCAATTCCCCTTTGTCTTACCTTTTCTTGTATGCTTTAATTTTAATTCTAGCACTTTTTATTATCCCAATTTATTTCTTTTTACTTGCACCGATATGACCTTAATGTGTTGCAAGTGCCGTAAAACCGTTAAGAATAAAACAAACGATTTATTGATATCTGAGTGGGCTTCTTGACCTCCCATAGTGGGCAGGATGGTCACTTACTGTCTCTTCTTTAAACCGAACCAACCTGGCGTCCATGGTGGGGTTCCGACCTACCATAGTGGGCAGGGAAGTACTAGCTGTGTCTTCTATCTCCCTGTATCTGTTTTTCAATTGCTTTCTGTCTTTGTCTTGGAATGAGATTAATTGGTTTTGTCCTGACTCTGGCCGGAGTCCTTGGCTGGGAGGGAAACAGTCAAATGTATAGTTATAGTTTTGCGAGATGATATTTTTTCCTTGTAAATTATCTCTCTGTTATGTATTGTTATTTTTTATTTTTAACATATGATTTGTAGCCATTCGAGTGTGTTCCTCTTAGTGGGATCTTGTGCTGGTGTCTGGGTGAGACTTTGAGGTGATCTCAAACTAAGTTCTTTGATAGTGTGCTCTTGAAATCTACAGGTTTCCTATTTGAACCTATTCCCCTTTGTCTTACCTTTTCTTGTGTGCTTTAATTCTAATTCTAGAACTTTTTATTATCCCATTTTCTTTCTTTTTACGTGCACCGATATGACCTTAACGTGTTGCAAGTGCCGTAAAACCGTTAAGAACAAAACAAACGATTTATTGATATCTGAGTGGGCTTCTTGACCTCCCATAGTGGGCAGGATGGTCACTTACTGTCTCTTCTTTAAACCGAACCAAGCTGGCGTCCAGAAAAGGCCTGCCTTCTCCTGGACCCATATCTCCATTGGTGGAATTTCGATATTAACTAATAACTAGGTTTTGCACCAGGAATGCCCTGGCACTATGTATGATATGACAGTGTTGTCATTGATCCAGCTAGGGATTTTGCCATCCTTTTCACATTCAATAGGTTGTTTTTTTAAAAACAATGTATTAGTGGATGGGCAAATGGTTTTGCATATCTTTGTTGCGATGTAAAATTATTCATCTTCTTTAGATTAACTGTCTGTTCGCTTCAATCAAAGTCATGTAAGATTTGATGGCATATCTCTCCTTGTTTTCTTTGTTTGCCCATAATTTAGGGATAATTTTTCTGTTGTCTCTAGTGTCTCCCTGTCTTGTCTTTGCCTTCCGTTCGTTGAACGTTAGTCATCATCCACACACCACTTAAAACAAACACACCTGCTTGCCACATAGAGAGCGATGGCATTTCTTTTTCAATTCGATACAAACACAAGGCAAAGAATTTTATCAACAAATGCAAAAAGTTAAGGTCCATTTTGTTCGAGATTTTCGTGTTAGCCTCCGATAGTATTCGCGATTTCTGTGTTAGCCTCTGATAGTATTCCAGATTTTCGTGTTGCCAGTACAATGAAAATAGAGGGATTAAAACTGGGGAATTTACATATGTTGGAGATTTCCGTGATTTCGAGATGCTATTTACGTGTTTGAGATTTTCGTGCTGCACTGTAGATAGATTGATTGATAGATACATCCCTTTTATTCATTCCAGGGGAAGGTTTTCTTTAGGACCTTCCAAATGTAATACTGGAACCACCCATGTGTACACTGCAGAACAGCACCACAAAGTGAGCAAGAGCAAGGTAACTTTATTAAGGTCACAGCGCGGCAAAGAAATCAAATTTGGTAACATCTAGGTACGAAGCAAAGACCATAGCCATAAGGCTATACGGTATATTCCATCATCATCTTCTAGCTTGTGTACAAAGTTAGGTGCATATAAACATTGCTCATTAAATACACATAATACATATATATGGAAGTTAAAGGCGGTCTTTAACAGTTTGTTACACAATAGGAGCCTACATAATGTATGACTTTATAATTTTATCCCATCTATTCCACACTACATTTTCTTCGGTCTTCCAGAAGCTATGAAGGTTGCTCCATCCTGCATAGCTTGTCGCTAAAAAATATTTATTCGAAGGGTCAAGAGAATAGTTATAAGCACCGTAGACTAAGCTCATAACCATTCTAGAAGCAACCAGTGTCTTTAAACATTTTCTCTCAGCGCTATTCAGTTGAATTACTTTTTCATATCCTGCAATCATGTGGCCTCCAACATCTAGGACTGGCACGTCAGACTTCATAACCATCATCATATAAGCGATTGCAATGCCTAGGTCATATATACAATATGACATACAGCAGTCTTGAAAATCTAGAAGTCCACATATTTCGATACCAGAGGATGTTTTCTCAACAAGGATATTCTGCTCATTTAAATCACCGTGTATCTGACCTGAAACACAATGAAACGAAAAGGATTTGATTGTTATAACTGCAATAGGGAGTTTTTAAACATTTACATTGGTTGATCAAATTTCTTTATCAGTCTTTATTTATAGGATTATTTCCCCCTAAGATCAGAAGTCATTACAAATTTTTATTGATTTAGATTTTTTGTATTATCGTTTAAGAATAATCGTACAGGTTTAAACATTTTTGACAAATTTTCATCTGATTTGAAATAGCGGATTTTTTTTTCATGATTGGCTGTTATATGCCGCTCAAGTATTAGTAGTAGTAGTAGTAGTAGTAGTAGTAGTAGTAGTAGTAGTAGTAGTAGTAGTAGTAGTAGTAATAGTAGTAGTAGTAGTAGTAGTAGTAGTAGTGGTGGTGGTAGTCGTAGTAATAGTAGTAGTAGTAGTAATAGTAGTAGAAGTAGTAGTAGTAGTAGTAGTAGTAGTAGTAGTAGTAGTAGTAGTAGTAGTAGTAGTAGTAGTAGTAGTAGTAGTAGTAGTAGTAGTAGTAGTAGTAGTAGTAGTAGTAGTAGTAGTAGTAGTAGTAGTAGTGGTAGTAGTAGTAGTAGGAGTATTATTATTAGTAGTAGTAGTAGTAGTAGTAGTAGTAGGAGGAGGAGGAGGAGGAGGAGGAGGAGGAGGAGGAGTAGCAGTAGTAGTAGTAGTAGTAGTAGTAGTAGTAGTAGTAGTAGTAGTAGTAGTAGTAGTAGTAGTAGTAGTAGTAGTAGTAGTAGTAGTAGTAGTAGTAGTAGTAGTAGTAGTAGTAGTAGTTGTTAAGTTTGACATAATTTAGGATGACACAGGATATTTTTGTAACTACGGTTTTTATTCAAACCCAAAGAACAACATATTAATGTGGAGACATCGTGAGTGAATTTCAGTAGGAAGGAATCAACAGTAAAAGTAAAAGTGAAATGTAAACACCCGGTTATTTATCATAAGAGTGAATGCCCTTGGTTCAAGGGAAATAACCAACAAAGTATTGTAGAGAGACATTATTACACAATTGTTTCTCTTAGACCATTAGAAATCATAAGATCATATACTAATAGTAATAACACAGAAATAATTCAACACCCCCACTTGATCTAATGATTCTAATTGAAATTTAAAACTTTTAACGTACATTAATCCATTATAATATATAAATGTTGGTTTATCCATTGAGTAAATAAAACAAGTTACTTACTGAAGAAATTCTAATTGAGATTCTCACAAATTCTCAAATTCTTATACATGTAGTTATAATGTTACAAGTCAAGTCCATATTAATTTTCAAAAGCAAATTAAAAGTGCAAAACATTCCCTAATAATTTTGTATGTCAGATAGAAACAAAATCATAAGACTCATATTCATGTAACATTATCAAGTTGTTTGATAGAACAATAAAAGTAAAACAAGAATCATAATACATGTATGTGTGTCTCATCAACACAAGTATTCACATTATTATGTGTCAAAATAAAACATCCAATACAATTTTCAAGGCTATCACCATATTTTAGCCAAAAATCAAGGATTTGAATTTCTGCAATTGAAATTTAGTTGAAGGCTTTGTCATAATATCTGCCAACATGTCTGCAGTAGGGCAGTACTTTAAAGTAAACTTTCCATTCCTTAGTTCTGTGCGAATAAAATGGAATTTTATGTCTATGTGTTTAGATCTTTGTCTGTTCACTGGATTGTTCGCTAAAGCGATTGTTCCCTGATTGTCTTCAAAAATCAAAACATTGCCTGATTGATATTCTCTGTCAATGTCTTTCAACAACTGGTCTAAGTAAAGGCTTTCTTGTACTGCAAGTGCAAGATCCATGTACTCTGCCTCACATGAGGACAAAGCAACACTGGGTTGTCTCCTAGATTTCCAAGAAACTAAAGCTCCATTAGATGTCAGACCAAAACAATAACCTGAAGTGCTTCGCCTATCATCAGGACTTGAAGCCCAATCGGCATCACTATACCCTATCAAAGAAAGGTTGTCAATACTTCTTCTGTAAGTTAATTCATAGTCAAATGGTTCCCTTCAAATACCTAAATACATGTTTGACTGTCACCCAATGGCATGCCAATGGTCTGGACAAATGTTGAGAAAGTTTTGTAACTATCCAGCAGATGTCAGGCCTAGTGCATATCATAAGATAAATCAAGCTACCAACAGCCTATCTGTATTTTCTTTCATCTATTGGATCACTATCATTTGACCACTCAAATTTTTGTTCAGAGGGATTTGCTCTTGGTTTGCAATTAGTCATATCTAACCTTTCCAGAATTTTCTGAGTGTATCTTTTCTGGTTCATTTTCACATATCCTTTCCCTTGCTCAAATTGTATACCCAGGAAATAGGATAGATTCCCCAAATCTTTCATCTTAAATCTGTCTTTAAGAACTTTCTTAGTATCAGACATGACATTTACATTATTTGCAGCAATAACAAGGTCATCAACCCATGCTATAATAATGACAGTTTCATTTTCAGTGAACTTGGTGTACACACAGTGATCAGACTGGCTCTGCACAAACTTATTTTCAAGTAGAAGAGTATGCAGCAGGTTGTTCCAATTTCTCCCTGACTGCTTGAGTCCATACAAAGACTTTTGCAATTTATAAACTAGTTTGTTGTCTTTTGAATCTTTGATTTCAAAGCCTTCTGGTTGCTCCATGTATATTTCTGCATCAATTGGGGCATTCAGATATGCGGATTTTACATCCATTTGGTTTAAAATCAAGCCGTACTGACAAGCAAGTTGCATCAATATTCGAATTGATGTAATGTTTGCAGTTGGTGCAAAAGTTTCAGTGTATTCAATACCCTTAATCTGGCTGTAACCTTTAGCTACATATCTAGCTTTG
Source organism: Berghia stephanieae (assembly GCF_034508935.2). Taxonomy (NCBI): domain Eukaryota; kingdom Metazoa; phylum Mollusca; class Gastropoda; order Nudibranchia; family Aeolidiidae; genus Berghia; species Berghia stephanieae. The sequence goes on along the minus strand of NC_088367.1, from coordinate 40,293,478 downwards.
TATGACTTTGAGCCTTTTGAGTCTTATTTCATTGTGTATACCCAACGTCCCCCCACTGCATTTCTGCCTTCTGGAAGCTCTGTTAAAGTAAATGTTTCATGTTCTTTCAAGGCATTAATTTCTTCTGCCATAGCTTTCTTCCAGAAGTCAGAAGCTAGGGATTCAATTGCTTCTTTGTAGTTTTTGGGAATACAGTACAACATTTTGTAACAATAATCAACATGTGCATTATCATTATCAACATGTACATCATCATCATAATCAACATTTGTTCTATAACAAGTTTCATAATCATCTAAGTACTTTGGTGGTTTAGTTTCCCGCCTAGGATAATGTGAATTTCCCTTTCTTTTGTCAACAACTACAATTGGGGTGCTTTTTTCATCTAGTTCTATTTCTTCATTTTCTTGTCTAGGTCTGAGTTCTAGTTCATCATCATTTTCATCATTTGGAAAGTGAGTGAAAGATTTCTCTCTTTCATGATCGCTGTTTTTGGTGGACAGAAATTTCACAATCCTGTGTCTATGCACCTTTCCAGTGTTTGGGAAATAAACTAAATAAGCAGGACTATTCCTGTCGTAGCCCACAAATATTCCCTTTGTGCCTCTGGCATCAAGTTTCTGCTTGTTTTGTACATATGTATAAACACTCACTACCAAATGGTCTCATATTTGACAAGTTTGGTCGTCTACCAGTAAATGTATGGTAAGGAGTATCCCCAAGACGATTATTGTAACATCTGTTACGGGTGTATGTAGCTGTGTGGATAGCATATGGCCACATTTCTTTACCTAGTTTAGCCTCTAACAAAAGACATCTACCCATTTCAAAAATGGTTCTCCAATTCCGTTCAGCGACACCGTTCTGGTGAGGAGAATAAGGAGCAGAGGTTTCATGCCTTATTTTATTCTCTTGCATCAACAACTGAAATTCACCCGACGTGAATTCTGTCCCATTATCTGACCTCAGACATTTCACTATCCCATAAGGGCTCGAATCCGCCAAAAATCTCATAGTTGCTGAGACTGTGTCACTTTTTTGTTTAAGAAAGTACACAAAGGACATTCCGGAAAAATCATCGGTAAATGCCAAAGCATATTTGAAACCTTCTCTAGAGGTTGGGGTAATTGGACCAGCCAAATCGGTATGGATCAACTGTAGTGGGACTTCTGAGCGAATGCGTGGAGTTTTATTTTTAACGTTAGTCATTTTCCCCTCAAGACAAATCTCACATTCAGCTTTCTCATTCTCACCATTTGTTTTATTTACATCAACCACTTGTTCAAGTTTCTTAACATCTTCAAAGTTACAGTGGCCAAGAATTTTATGCCAGTCTTGTAAATCTAAAGTGTAATTCACATCATGCACAGTTTGTTTAACATTAATATCAGTTTGTGTATCACTTTCTGAAACTACTATATTGTTACAAATGTGGAGATAATACGGTCTGCCATTCCTATGAATGTCAAATTTTCTGCCACTTTTGTCCATTAATTCTGCAGAATTTTGTCTGAAATGCACACTTGCTCCATTATCAGCAGCTGCTTGAACTGAAAAAATGGTCTGAGGGAATGTAGGAACATAAAGAACAATGCGGAGTTGTCCACTACACTTGTTGCCTTCGTCGTCAACCATTGTTACTTCCACCTGTCCTCTTTTAAGAGCTAGGTTATTTGCTCGGTCGCCATTTGCGAGCTCGATAAAATGTTCACTCGGGTTGAAGTTTTGTTCAAATTCGGTAAACTTTGTTAAGTCGTTGAAAATATGTGACGTTGCACCACAATCCACAAGAAGTTTCTCTTTCTTATTCACATTTAATGCATCGAAATGTTCATTCACCTTAAATGCAAAATTATGTTCATTTCCATCAGGTTGGAAGGCTGCATGTGCCTGCGTGTTATTGGTCGTTGAGGTTTGCTTTCGCGATCGACACGTTTTGTCAATGTGGTTATCTTTGCGACAAAAACTGCACCACAGTCTATTTGCTTTAGTTTTATTGACTGGACAGTCTCTTTTAAAATGTCCATGCTGACCACAGTTGAAACAAAGTATTTCTTTCGAAGGATTTTGTTGTTTAATTTTAGACGCATAGTTGGGCCTAGCCGTTGCCTTGTACTTTAAAACTGAATCTTCTGAAGTTGTAGAGATTCTTCTTGATTTTTCTGTTTCTTCAAAGCTTTGCAGAGCTACTTTGAAATCACTGAACGTCGGTTTCTTCTCTGATTGGGTGACAACAGCTACAAAAGCTTGGTATGAGTTAGGTAGCCCTTCAATACCATTGCGACTAGTAAACTATCAGAAACCTGTTCATCTGCATTTCGTAAAGCTGATGCTGCTGTCTCTGCCCTAATTAAGTACTCTGTTACACTTTCAGTAGGACTCTTGGCTAATGATGTCAATTCAGTGTACAAAGAAATCACTCTTGGGGTGCTTGAGCTGGCATAGTACCCCCGCAAAATCCTGAGGGCTTTTCGGCCGTCATCAGTTGCATCTCTCATGACTAAAGACAAGCTTTTGTCGTCCAGGAATTAAATCAACTCAGCATAAGCATCCGCATTCTTTTCAAAGTCTACATCTTCCCCTTCACCCGCAAGGATCACATATTTCAGTTTCTGTAGCCTGGGGTAGCTCAGAAACTTCATCTCCCATTGTTCATACTTCTGCTCATCCCCATCAAAAACTAATCTTGCATACCTGCTGTTGTTGGCACTGGGCCCATAACCTGTTAAGTTTGACATAATTTAGGATGACACAGGATATTTTTGTAACTACGGTTTTTATTCAAACCCAAAGAACAACATATAATGTGGAGACATCGTGAGTGAATTTCAGTAGGAAGGAATCAACAGTAAAAGTAAAAGTGAAATGTAAACACCTTGTTATTTATCATAAGAGTGAATGCCCTTGGTTCAAGGGAAATAACCAACAAAGTATTGTAGAGAGACATTATTACACAATTGTTTCTCTTAGACCATTAGAAATCATAAGATCATATACTAATAGTAATAACACAGAAATAATTCAACAGTAGTAGTAGTAGTAGTAGTAGTAGTAGTAGTAGTAGTAGTAGTAGTAGTAGTAGTAGTAGTAGTAGTAGTAGTAGTAGTAGTAGTAATAGTAGTAGTAGTAGTAGTGGAGACGGTTCACAACTCTGGTGATCGTAGTTGCCGCTTACATTGTTATTGTTTTTGTGGTGGTGGTTTGTAAGGTGATTAGAGTTGGGTGCATTGGTGGTGGTGGTATTTCATGATGATGATGATGATGATGATGATGATGATGATGATGATGAGGATGATGATGATGATGATGATGATGATGATGATGATGATGATGATGATGATGTTGATGATGATGATGGTGATGATGGCCATGGTGATGCAATGATAATAATGATTATGATAATAGAAGTTAAGTTTTGAAATGAAATGTATGCTCCCTATTTGTAAGTGAGTTTGGAAACTCTACAGATATCATCTGGAGAAAGTGTTTTGCTGAATAGTCTCTTGATACTTATAATCAAAGTTATTATGGCAAGTAAAAATAAGTAATGAGATACAACCTCTGCGGAATTCCCTTCTTCTTGCAAGAACATCTGTATCGAAAGCCTTGAGTACCTCCTCGGCAACTTTTCTGTGCGCTATGTCATCAACAGCATGGAGAACATCATTCACCTTAGTCATATTTTCCATATTCCACGACGGTATATAGTCCTCATAAAACTTGAATTCCAAACCCTATAAAAATGCGTGATTAATTTTTTTTTTAAATTGGAGAATGGGTCTATTGAGTGTAAGTATAATGATAGGTTTAAGTAACAAAATGGATACAGATTATTATGACATAGAATGGAATTTACTGGTTTGTCGAAGAATGCATTTCTCGACAGGTACCTTGAATACAGCTAATTCAATTAGTTAATGGTGGGCCAAGTGGGTAATTAGATTACTTCTTAAATAAAAGTAACAGAGTTTTTAAACTTTTACAGCTTCTCACAATGCTCTTTCTTACATATGTGCTATCTCAATTCTACTGAACCAATCCAGAAAGCCATTAATTTACACTGTCGAAGTATTTGTCTCAGTTCTAAACGCATCGGCTGTATTTTGATATTAGCCAAAGACACTTTCTTTAAGTTTTAATTTTTTAAAAAAAGACATCTCTTGTTTCGGGAGGCGGGGATGGCCACGTGTATTGTTGTGGTGACATAGGATCATGATTATGGTCAACTTTGTCTTGTGTGTTTACCAATTAGAAATCTTATTTTGTTTATCTGAGGGACTAGAATGGCAAAATATCCTTTAAAGCCAAAGATCTGTGACCATTCTCTTCTTATCATTGAATATTCTGAGATAGAGGCTCTTATTTTTCCTGACCCGCACTTCAATTGGCTCTTTGTTTCCTGGTCGGACTACATTTTTATAAAGAACAGTGAAACATCAATCCGTAAAAATATATTAATCAGTGGTGTATTCTTAACATTTCAATGGAAACCTCAGTAATCTAGATTTTCATCCTGAATTAAAATACTTTGATCGAGACTGACTATACAAACCTGAAGACCTTTACTAATACCAGCAACAAAATGGCCAATATCATAGGCAAGGCTAGCGGTCAAGGTTACTGTGCCCAGGATAGCACCACTAAGAAAAGGTCGCACTGACACCTTATATGTTACATCCACACCTTCAGATTGAAAGAAAAACATATAAGACTTCAATACCAATGCTAATGATAATGACAGCAATACTAACGATGAAGATAATTTTAATAAATATGATAAGAAGAAGGGTAAGAGTAATAAATGAAATAATAATAATAATAATAATAATAATATAATAATAATAATAATAATAATAATAATAATGATAATAATGATAATAATAATAATAATAATAATAATAATAATAATAATAATAATAATAATAATAATAATAATAATAATAATAATAATAATAATAATAATAATAATAATAATAATAATAATAATAAATAATAATAATAATAATAATAATAATAATAAATAATAATAATAATAATAATAATAAATAATAATAATAATAATAATAATAATAATAATAATATATAATAATAATAATATAATAATAATAATAATAATAATAATAATAATAATAATAATGAGAAGAAGAAAAAGAAGAAGAAGAAGTGTTTGTTTTAAAGGGTTTTTACGGCGCATGCAACACATGTGAGTTATATCAGCGCCAGTAAAAAGGGAGAAAATTTGATAGTAAAAAGTTATAGAATTACAATTAAAGCATTCAAGAAAAAGGGAAGACATAGGGGAATTAGTTCAAATGGGAAACAGATGTAGATTTCAAGAGCACACTATCAAAGTAGTCCTACATAGTTTGAGATCACCTAAAAGTCTCATCCAGACAAATGAACATCCCCACTAAGAAGAATACACTCAAAATGTTTGCAAATCATTTATAATTGTAAACAAAACATAATACAATGCATAACAGAGAGATGACTTACAAGACAAAAATATCATCTCCCATAACTCGAGGAAACTGTGCTGGAGTGTGCAATAGAATGATGATGTTAAATTATTTACTACACGCATTATTTTAATTGTTTTTTTTTTTACAAATGAAAGAACGTTTTGAAGCACCCACGTCTCAATAAGTGGGTATACTGTGTTGTCCTTTCATGCGTATTTTCCACCCATATGATCTTACCATCCTTTTTAACTGTGAGGGATGAGAAGAATTCTCCTTCCACTGTCTTGATTTCTTCCTGGCATTTGATTCCAGCGATATTAAGTTTATCCATTGCAAGCTTTTGGCCCACTAAAAATAGAAAACTATGAGGACGGTGGTGGTGGTATGATGATGATGATGATGATGATGATGATGATGATGATGATGATGATGATGATGAGGAGGAGGAGGAGGAGGAGGAGGAGGACGATGATGGTGAGGAGGAGGAAGATAATGATGATAATGATCATCATAATGATGAGAATGATTATAGCGGTGATAGTAGTGGTGGCTCAAATTCTATTCCAATAATGCAAAGGCATTTGTTTGTATCAATTAACAATCGGAAGTGGTTATTCAGTATCAGATACTGAATAGTGCTTTTCCACTATTCAGTATCCACAAGGAACTCTTTTCTATAGAGAGAGTGAAAAGTGCGACAATCTCGGTTGAATGTAAATAAACTGCTGACCTCCTTCCAGATTGAACACGTGCAGTAACTGACAGCCCGATTCAAAGTTGTAAAAATATTTAGATCGTAATTTTTAAATTTCTGCTATTGTGCAATTAACATATCTAGTTCAAAATATCAAAGTAAGAGTGGCATTCAAATACATTTTTAAATGTCTAAATAGACATGATTAAATGTCACTAAATGTTAAGTGATACCATGGCTTGGTGGATATAAGCTGTTTGACTCTGAGCTTAAGGTTCGAGAGTTCAAATCCCGGCTGGGCTAAGTTTGTTTTTTTTTCCCCAATATTTTAAAAATTCCTTCTGTCTATTGATATTTTTTAAACTTTTGTTTTAATAATTTTATTTGCTTGTAATATGCTTTAATGTTGATATTATACTATTGTTCTTTTATTATTATTATTATTATTATTATTATTATTATTATTATTATTATTATTATTATTATTATATTATTATTATTATTATTATTATTACTATTATTATTATTATTATTATTATTGTTGTTGTAATCGTCATCATCATCATTATTATTATGATTATTATTATTTTTTAATCAAATAGTTGGAGTAATTTAATCAGTCATCGATTTATTACGAATATCTTTTATGTGTTATAATCTCGTTGTTGTTTTTCATTGATGTGCTCTTCTCTTGTTTATTACTTTTAAAAATCTTGCTTTTTTCTGTTTGTCTCATTTGTTGTTGTTGTTGTTGTTTGTTTGGTCATCTAAGACAAACCCGATTCATTATAAATATGTGGCCAGACTTTCTGCCATTTTTAATTGAGCGATGTACTTCCGTGAATTAATTGCCGTATTATATTAAAATTTACGTGATGATAATAATAATAATAATAATAATAATAATAATAATAATAATAATAATAATAATAATAATAATAACAATAATAATAATAATAATAATAATAATAATAATAATAATAATAATAATAATAATAATAATAATAATAATAATAATAATAATAATAATATATAATAATAAAATAATAATAATAATAATAATAATAATAATAATAATAATAATAAATAATAATAATAATAATAATAATAATAATAATAATAATAAATAAAATAATAATAATAGTAATAATATAATAATAATGATATATAATAATAATAATAATAATAATAATAATAATAATAATAATAAATAAATAATAATAAAATAATAATAATAATAATAATAATAATAATAATAATAATAATAATAATAATAATAATAATAATAATAATAATAATAATAATAATAATTTAAATAGATACTGAATATTAGACTACAATTGACATCTATTTACTGAATACACGTGGTATTTTTAGAGGAGATTCTTTTTTTACGAAACACGCCAGGAAGTAGGCAACAGTGGGGAGTGAACCTGGGACTGGGTTTCGTAAAAAAAAGCAATTACTTTTTTTTACGAAACCCGACAATATCCGACAAAGTTATGGAAAGAAAGTAGGCAACAGTGGGGGAGTGAACCCGAGACTCAGGGAAGTGTACACTATTGGGGAGTAAACCTAAGTCTATGGTTTTTCGACAGCTTTTGGCGGGTTTCGTAAAAATGTAATTGCTTCATTCTCGTCTGGTACCCACCTCCCATAGTCCGGCTTCATTTCCCACTGGTATCCATCTTCCATAGTCCCAGGTTCATTTCCACTGTTAACCTCTTCTCACAGTCCCAGGTTCACTCCCAACCGGTGTGCACTTCCCTGAGTCCCGGTTCATTGCCCAATGGTGCCCACTTCCCATAACTTTTGATAATATCGGTAGGTTTTGAAATAAAAGTACATTCTGAGCTCACTGTCCACTGGTATGAACCTCTCGCAGTCCCAGGTTCAATCCTCATTGGTGTCCGAATCCCAGATTCACTCCCCACTGCTGCCTGCTTCCCATAACTTTGTCGGGTTTTGGCGGGTTCCGATAAAAAGTAATTCCCCCTCTCCCTTGGTCTTGCTTTTTTACAAAATCCAGAGTCCCAGGTTCACTCCCCACAAGTGTACACTTCCCTGAATCACAGGATCACCCCCCACTGTTGCCTACTTCAATAACTTTGTCGGATATTGCCAGGTTTGTCGGGTTTCGTAAAAAGTTAATTCCTTTTATGTGCAACTTGCTGAAACCCGCCGAAAACCAGAGTCTCAGGTTCACACCCCACAGGTGTACACTTCCATGAATCTCAGGTTCACTCCCCACTGTTGCCTCACTTCCCATAACTTTGTCGGATATTGCCGGGTTTCGTAAAAAAGGCAATTGCTTTTATATGAAACTCGCTGAAACCCGCTGAAAACCAGAGTCTCAGGTTCACTCCCCACTGGTGTATACTTCTATGAATCTCAGGTTCACTCCCCATTGTTGCCTACTTCAATAACTTTGTCAGATATTGCCAGGTTTCGTCGGGTTTCGTAAAAAAGTAATTGCTTTTATGTGAAACTCGCTGAAACCCGCCGAAAACCAGAGTCTCAGGTTCACTCCCCACTGGTGTACACTTCCATGAATCTCAGGTTCACTCCCCACTGTTGCCTACTTCCCATAACTTTGTCGGATATTGCCGGGTTTCGTAAAAAGGTAATTGCTTTTATGTGAAACTCGCTGAAACCCGCCAAAAACCATAGTCTCAGGTTCACTCCCCACTGGTGTACACTTCCCTCAGCTCAGGTTCACTCCCCACTGTTGCCTACTTCCCACAACTTTGTCGGATATTGCCGGGTTTCGTAAAAAAAGCAATTGCTTTTATATGAAACTCGCTGAAACCCGCTGAAAACCAGAGTCTCAGGTTCACTCCCCACTAGTGTATACTTCTATGAATCTCAGGTTCACTCCCCACTGTTGCCTACTTCAATAACTTTGTCGGATATTGCCAGGTTTCGTCGGGTTTGGTAAAAAAGTAATTGCTTTTATGTGAAACTCACTGAAACCCGCAGAAAACCATAGTCTCAGGTTCACTCCCCATTGGTGTACACTTCCCTTAGTCTCACGTTCACTCCCCATTATTTGCCTACTTTCCATAACTTTGCCCCATTTTGTTGGGATTTGGCGCATTTCGTAAACAAAAAGTAATTGCTTTTTTTTTCCTCCAAAACTCACCGAAAACCAGTCCCAGGTTCACTCCCCACTAGTGTACACTTCCCCGAATCTCAGGTTCACTCCCCACTGTTGCCTACTACCCATAACTTTCTCGGATATTGCCAGGTTTCGTCGGGTTTCATAAAAATGTAATTGCTTTTATATGAAATTATCCGAAGCCCGCCGAAAACCATAGTCTCAGGTTCACTCCCCACTGGTGTACACTTCGCTGTCTCAGGTTCAGTCCCACGCTTTGCCTACTTTCCACAAGTTTGCCGCATATTGTCGGGTTTCGTAAAAAAGTAACCCCCCCCCCCATTTTGTTACTGCTGTTTTACAAAACCCAGAGTCCCAGGTTCACTCCCCACTAGTGTACACTTCCCCGAATCTCAGGTTCACTCCCTACTGTTGCCTACTACCCATAACTTTCTCGGATATTGCCAGGTTTCGTCGGGTTTCATAAAAATGTAAATGCTTTTATATGAAATTATCTGAAGACCGCCGAAAACCATAGTCTCAGGTTCACTCCCCACTGGTGTACACTTCACTGTCTCAGGTTCAGTCCCATGCTTTGCCTACTTTCCACAAGTTTGCCGCATATTGTCGGGTTTCGTAAAAAAGTACCCCCCCCCCCCATTTTGTTACTGATGTTTTACAAAACCCAGAGTCCCAGGTTCACTCCCCACTGGTGTACACTTCCCTGGTTCTCAGGTTCATCCCTTCCTCCCCCCCCCCCTCCCTTACACACTCACACACACACACACACACACACACACACACACACACACGCTGCTGCCTAACTCCCATAACTTTGTCGGATATTGCCAGGTGTCGTCGGGTTTCGTAAAAAAGTAATTGCTTTTTATTACGAAACCCGCCGAAACCCAGTTCCAGGTTCACTCCCCACAGGTGTACACTCCTCTGAGTCCCAGATTCACTCCCACAGCTGCCCTCTTTGTCAGGTTTCGGAAAAAAACAACACCGTATTATAGTGCAAAACCACTATTCAGTGTCAGATACTGAATAGTACAAAACCACTATTCAGTATCAGATACTGAATAGTGCTAGCCTTAACAATCAGTAAAAATTCAATCTCACCTTTTTATTTCAAAATAAAGTAGTGTGCGGTGTTTTTTTTTTTCACGAAACTCACCGTAACCGTCCGAAGTTCTGGGAAGTGGGCAGCAGTGGGGAGTGAACCACGGACTCAGGGAGGTGGACCGTGACCTTCGTTATTCTAGTCACGAAGGCCACGGGTGGACCCCAAAGGGGAGTGAACCTGGGACTATGAAAGATGCAGAGCTGCCTAATTACAATTTCAAAAATTCGTAGTTTCCAGGGGAAAAAAAGAAAAAGTCACTATATAAATAATTTGCTCTCAGCACGGTCCAAAAATGTTCCAAAGTCTTGAATATACAATGTGTCTTTTAAATTATTGCCACATTTCAGGGTTGAATAACTCGAGAGCTGCGCAAGATTTCATCAAACATGTGCAGAATTTATTCAAGTTTTGATTGACATAAGGTTTAATACTCTGGGCCCTTTGGTAGCTGAGTTATGACATCATCAGTAGAAAAGGGTAATTTTGACATAAGTAATTTATTTTGGATTTGTCCAACATGATTCTCGAACCTTTACACACTCACTGAAAACGTTGTCTTCTCAGATGAAGCAACCTTTACGTGTCCGGGCATGTACACAAATACAATGTTCTACATTGGAGGAAACAAAAACCAGTAGAAGTTATCAAGTGTCGTTGCAACTCACAAAAAGTCAATGAGTGGTGTGAACTAACCAGGGAAAGAGTGGTCGGTCCTTTTTCTTTGGGGGAGGGGGGATGACATGACAGTGACAACAACAAACTATCTGACCATGATAGAACCATACGGCGTCCCCCAATTTGATTATGTTCAACCTAACATCTTTTCCCAATAACAGGATGGAGCTCCCCTTCAGTGGAGTTTAAATGTGAGGGAATTTTTAAATGAACAGCTCCCAAACCGATGGACTGGCAAAGATGGTCCGATTTCCTCCAAGATTACTGATCTAACCACACTTGACTTTTTTTATGGGGATATGAATAAGTGAAGAGCAGAGTGTTTAGAACTCCCGTGAGAGATATGCGCTGCATGAAGACAAAAATAAGAGAAGCTATTCGTGGGACGAACTGGAGAGACGCTTGTCATTCAAAATGATGGTGGTCACGTGGAGGACGATTGCGCAAACACACGATCACAAGTAAGATATCTGAAAAAAAAAACTTTTCTAAATTTGGATCACTATGTTGAAAACCAAATTGATTTCGTTGCAGCTGTTCTTGACTTATTCAACCTTGAAATGAATCAAACAAACACGCTGTAAATTGTGATCTATTTCAAAATTACCATTTTCTACCGATGACGTCATATCTAGCTATCAAAGGGCACAAAGTGTTAAAACTTATATCAATCAAAACTTAAATAAATTCTGCATCTTTGGCAAAATACAAACAAACCATTTGATGAAATCTTACATAACTTGGGAGTTATTCAAACCTGAAGTGTGTCCAAAAAATAACAAAAAATAAAAAAACACTGTAGCTTCTAAGAAGCTAAAGTTTCCTTCTAAATCTTGTGCTTTATTGAGTTAAAGAGAGGTATGAAGCTCTGTAGCTAAAGCCAAAAATTCGTATAGAGAAAATGAGCCTGAGACTATAGACGTGGGCAATAATGGGGAATGAACCAGGGGCTACGAGAGGTACGAGATATACCAGTAGAGAGTGAATTCAGAGGGGTAATTCTTTATTCTGAAACTCATCAAAACCAAACGAAATTATGGGAAGTGGGCAGCAGTGGGGAGTGAACCAGAGACAGAGACTCAGGGAATTATCAAAACCTCCCAATACAGGTAATTAACATTATAAAGACTCAAACCGTCCCTTAAATTTTCTGTCCAACATGTTAAAAACAGGTTGTTTTTTTTTTTGTTTTTTTTTTTGTTTTTGTTTTTTTGGGGGGGGGGGGGGTTCAGAGCGATAATAAGTTGTTAGAAGGTGTGGACTGTAAAAAGTAATTTGAAAAAAAGAATAATAATAATAATAATAATAATAATAATAATAATAATAATAATAATAATAATAATAATAATAATAATAATAATAATAATAATAATAATAGACCCGTATGCCGTATGAGCTCTATAAAAATTGACTGACTGGATCGCTTCGTAATTCGTAGCGGAAAAATCCAAAGAATCGAAATGAATAATAAACAATAAGCTCGCTTAAGCAAAACAATGGCAGAAGACTAATTTGCGCGGGAATTAATTAGGCTATTTACCATTGTTCCTTATAATTAGGTCTGCCCCCCCCCCCCCCCCCCCCCCGGAAATATGCAAAAAAATATCCCAAATTATGCGGGGGGGATTGCAAATTATGCGAGGAAAAAAAAGGCAAATTATGCAAAGGAAATTACAAATTATGCAAAACAAGAGAAAAGTAATTAATCGCTGTCTAAATTTTTCCATTGCTTTATTTACATTTAACCAATTCAAAATTAAAGAACTACAACGCAAATTCAAAACTTAATTTTTTGTTGCAGCACAGAGATAAGCTAGATGTCGCAGAGACGTTGTGCTAAGACTCCTGCGTCTTTCTGACAATATCAGATTGTATACAGAAAAGCTGCGCTCAGCATCAGCGCTGTTAATCGTGGTGTATATGTACCACTTGGCACAAGCAGCCAAAGCGGGAACTTCATCAGAAATGGACTGCCAAAAATGTGGCACGTCAACAGAAGAAGTGATGGAGTTCTTCATCGCGAGGGGCCCAAGCTGCCGGGTGTACCTCTTGATCTCCTCCTTAGGTACAGTTTTCAGCTTTGTGAGGCTCTCAAGTTGATCCCAAGGTGGAGACAGGAGCAGCTTAGCGGGGTTGAAAAATGGGACCTCTCTTAAAAAGCCAATCCCTGACTGTCAAAGTTAAAGGGAAGTCACTGTCACGTATTTGGGAACATCGTCGGACTTTTTCGGTTTCATTTTTCTTTATACAATGAATTGTCATAAATTCACGCTAAAAACCATATTTTGCATAATTATGCGGTAAAAGGTGAATTATGCGGTCGCATTGCGGTAAGTGGCAAATTATGCGGCCGCATCGGTCGCGTTTTCCTGGGGGGGGGGGGGCAGTTAGGTACCCAATCAGTGAAGAAAGTAGAAATGGTCAACCAGTTTGTTTACAATGTGAGGCAAACGAGATGTGCTTGTAGCAGTAGTCCTAGGCTTGTAGTAATCATATTTCGATTTGAAGGTGTCTACATAACGCACTTCCGGCGTTCGCATTTTACTTTTTCATACTTTTACTCTTCACCAGGTAAATGTGGTCAATTTTGGCTTAGACGAAACAGTGAAATTTTTCACTCAGGGACTCAGTTAAAATTGACCACCATTGGGAATTCTAAAAAGCGTCGCTTAGCTTTGGCAATATATCCATCGTTAAAAATAAACGGCCCATGAGCTATGCGTAAAGCTGTGGAACATTCCTAATTACTTTACGGTCATTCGACTACGATTCATGAATTCTTTCTATCTCCATTTCTGTCTTTCCTTTTTTTAAATATTTGAATTTGACGAATTGGCTGATTTCAGTTAATTGACTGAGAATTTACAGGTCTAAATATAACAGCTTCAAAAGATAACAAAATACGAAAAACCTCCGCCGTCAATCTGTTTTTTTTTTTTTTTTAATTAATGTTTTTATGATTTCATTGGGTTTTTTTGTTGTTGTTGACTGAAGAAGAGTTTTGAGTCCGAAACGTTCCGTGTTTGGTATTTTTGTCTTTTTTGAAGCTGTTATTATTATTTTGTTTGTTTGTTTTACTATTCCTTTCAGTGTACGGTAGTATTGACAACTTCCAGAAGCTGTCCTATAAAATACCTTATCTTATACAGATAATTAAAAAAAAAATTAACTCACTTTGAAAATCCGGTATCTTGGAGTCTAAATGATTGACTATTTTCACTAAATATCCTTCATCACACACTTTCTCCACGTCTGTATTGCTGTGCTCACGTTCTACCACAGCATGGTAATTCCGGTCAACGTATCCGTTGAGCGGTTTCAATGATACGACTGTGAAACCATAATTATTCTTGAGCATCGAAATGACATGGTCGTCAATGTCTTGAGGATAGGGTGTCTCCATCACTGACCTGGAGCATCAAAATGAACAAAAAAACCCTTTAACTTCAAGATTGCATTTCTTTTGTTTAAAACAACAAATATATAGTAGTCATGATCATCATCACCACCGTCATCATCTTGATGATTATTTTTATGTTTTTATATATTCATGTTTGCTTCTCTGCTGTGAAATGATGTTTGTTTCTACTTGATTGATGAGGTATATATGCAAAAGTTAATGAGGATGGTGAATATTAACTTTCCATGTGCTCGCGGTCATTGATCACATTGCAAAATGTGCCCAAAGTGACCCATATAGTGAAAAGTCTTCATAGCTTTTCAAATATCTAACATCACGATTGGTCATTTTGTTCAGTTTGACACTCAAAGGTATGTTAACACAACTTTCATGAACAAAGTAGCGTGTTTACATGACATATCCAATAGATGGACAGCAAGAAATCACGTGATTGATGACTCGGCTGGACTAAAACCTGAATATAAATCGATCCCATTGCGCATTGTGTGAGCCTAGGTGAGTGTGGAGTGTGTACGTGTGTATGTACACTGATGCATTGCGTTTAGTTAAATTAC
Source organism: Berghia stephanieae (assembly GCF_034508935.2). NCBI lineage: Eukaryota > Metazoa > Mollusca > Gastropoda > Nudibranchia > Aeolidiidae > Berghia > Berghia stephanieae. Next base: position 40,278,449 of record NC_088367.1, on the reverse strand, counting down.
CCAAGGCACATGTGTACTCGATACCGAATACACATGTGCCTTGATGCTTAAATCGAAATCGGAAGTAAAACTTATAATTTATTCATAACATACAACTTATCGAATTTATGCATTTACCAGGTGACTAACATAATTTTCAATACTATTTTTTAAAATCCAAAAATGTACCATTTTGGTTAATTCAAATTTTTACCGCATTGGAACCCGAAACATGAGATTGTGAAATCAAAGAAATCAAAGTTGTAGGTCGAATATGAATACGAAGAAGAAAAAAAATTATGATTATTTTTCTCTTAACTTTTGTATATTCCGATAGCAATCAAAGAATATCTTTTGTATTTCCTTCACGTCTTATTAAATTAGAATTATTTGATTAAAAAAAGCCTTCCGCTAATGTGAAGGTTGCTAGTCGAGTCGTCTGTTTTCGGGTCGACGAGGCCATAAACGGTGTCTACTTGAACTTTGTCGCCTTTTACCCACCTCATAATATAATAATAATAATAATAATAATAATAATAATAATAATAAATAATAATAATAATAATAATAATAATAATAATAATAATAATATTAGTACTACTACTACTACTACTACTACTACTACTACTACTACTACTACTACTACTACTACTACTACTACTACTACTACTACTACTACTACTACTACTATATAATAATAATAATAATAATAATAATAATAATAATAATAATAATAATAATAATAATAATAATAATAATAATATAATAACACTACTATTACTACTGCTGATAATAATAATAATAATAATAATAATAATAATAATAATAATAATAATAATATAATAATAATAATAATAATAACACTACTATTACTACTACTGATAAAAATAGTAATAAGAGTAATAATGATATAATAATAATAATAATAATAATAATAATAATAATAATAATAATAATAATAATAATAATAATATAATAATAAAATATAATAATAATAATAATAATATACAACAACACTACTATTACTACTACTGATAATAATAATAATAATAATTAATAATAATAAATAATAATAATAATAATAATAATAATAATAATAATAATAATAATAATAATAATAATAATAATAATAATAATAAATAATAATAATAATAATAATAATAATAATAATAATAATAATAATAATAATAATAATAATAATAATAATAATAATAATAATAATAATAATAATAACAATAATAATAATAATATCATCACTACTAGTTCTACAATTGCTGCTGCTGCTGCTACTACTGCTACTACTACTACTACTACTACTACTAGTACTACTATTACTACTACTGCTGATGCTACTACTACTACTACTACTACTACTACTAACTACTACTACTACTACTACTACTACTACTATAATAATAATAATAATAATAATAATAATAATAATAATAATAATAATAATAATAATAATAATAATAATAATAATAATAATAATAATAATAATAATAATAATAATAATAATAATAATAATAATAATAATAATAATAATAATAATATATAAACCTCATCATCAGCATCATCATTAGCAGCATACCGAGCACCTCGCTTCAGCATCAATTATTATATCTCACACTAATTCAATACACTTATGCTATTATTGTGGTTTGCGTAATAGTATGGTTCGAATTAAATTTCAGGTTGAAAATGCCCGTATCATCATCGTCAACATCACCGTCCTGAACATCGCATCATCCTCATCACCAACAATACCGTGATCCAGTCACCTAACTCATTAAATTATGGCGTTGACGATGTACTAAATCTTGTACTAACTACTAACAATTATATACTGGCAATGCGCAGTATTGAGGTGGATTGGTCAAAATGTTTCATTTGTCAAGAGATACAAAAATAAAAATTAGAATGTCCGTCCAAGAAGGCAGAGTAGTATGATTTTCCCTCCGTTGACGTTATCACAAGAAATAGGACAAATTGCATGTTTTGCAACAATACGATTAAGCTTCCCTCCATTCGATAATTACAAAAGAGATGAACGAAAATATCCGCATGGCTGTAGAAATTATAAACGATATCCAGATTCTCTCCATGTTCTCAAATGATGATTTGATTGCGCAGGAAACTCATTATCATAAGATTTGTCATGTCCGTTTTATGAATACGAAAAGAACTGCTGAATATTACCAAGACAAATAGAGCGGTCAATCTACAGTCATCAATTCTATTTTTAAAAAAAAATTTTTTGATGAAATTGTTTCTTCTTCTACTTCTTCATAATCATGTTCCTCTTCAAGCTGAAACTTCCTCGTGGAAGACTCAGCAGCAGCATTCCCAATTGTTTTACTGGGAGTTATCCAAATTGTTCCAGTCTTATAGTTGAGGGCAGAAACGAGTGAAGATGGTAATCCACTCTGGATTGTGGCAACATAAAATTACCAAGTTTCCTTTAAGCTTGGTGAGAAGTTGCCATGCTTTGATACCAGTAAGAGGAGACACTGGGTAGCTGCTGCGAATCGGCTTCGGTCGAGGAGCTGCCTAACGGCAAGTGCGCTTCATTGGTGGGGTCTTTCTACCTGTCCAGCATGTACCCGCTGTGGACTAGAACTTGAGACGGCAGAGCATATAGTCGAACGGTGTGTTGTGACGATGCTACCGGGCAGGTTCGCCACGGTGCACGAGTGCGGACCGGGCTTTGCTGATTGAGTCGATCGTCATAACATAGTAGTGTGAAAACCATAAGAGGCTGCAGCCAAGTTTCTTGTTGTTTGTAGGCCCTGTAATTACACCTGACCTGGTTTTTCTGACCTTTGTAAAATAAATTTAGTTTATTCTTCTCTCTCTCTTTTCCTTCAATGGTTCCAAAGGGAGTGTCATATATTATGGCTATGATTTGTTTGGGTATTTTGTAGAACAAATTTTATAGCTTTTGTTGTTGTTGGATTGATTCTATTTTCCCAATTTTGGAGGTGTGATCGGGATCCCATACCGTACTTCTACTTCTATACTCGAGTGTTGGTCTAACATAAGCTTTATAGCATTTCTCTATGCAGCCGAAGAGGTTTCTTCTCAAGAATCCCAGTGTAGAGTTTGTCTTTCTGCAATTGTTTGGAAAGTGGTCTTTCCAGGTCAGGTGATTGTTTATCGTTACTCCGAGTTACATATTTTTCTTTGGTGACTTCTTCTAGTGTGTTGTTGTGTATTGTATATTGTGATGGTATTATCTTCTTTTTGTTGGTAATTTTCTGGAATCAAGGTCCCGATGAAGAATCTCTGAGTCTTCCTTCTGCCTTATTGCTCTGTACAAAAAGCTGTCATCTGCAAATAGTATCAGTTGAGTTCCTGGCGTCAAGCTTTCAGACAAATCATTGATGTAGATAAGGAACAGGTGGGGACACAGTACGGTACCTAAGGGCACACTTATAGTACTGGAGCTGATTCTGGCATTGCTCTGTCAGTTGTTTACGATTAGTGTGAAAATCCATTATCCAGTCGTGTGTGTTACTCATGATTCCATATCTCCGCAGTTTAATAGCCAGAGTATGGTGATGGACTTTATCAAATGCTTTACTAAAGTCTAATAAGATAGCATCTGTTTGAAGTTGTTGATTCATGTTTTCTGCTAGGTTGCTGCAAGTTGTATTTCGTTGTGTTTTACAAAAGCGCTCCTTTCTGGGGCCATGCCATATATAAAACATTCAAGTATAGAACAGAGCAAAGAAAGAGTTCATAAATTGTCTGAATTAATCAAGATGTATAGCAAAGAATGCTATGAAAGAGGTTGCACCCAGCCATATCTTTACCCAACCAGGTTCATAGACATACTCCAGCCGGTACTACCAGACCTCGACAGCTATACTTCGGGAAAGGAAACATTTTTAGCCTTCAATAAGACAACAGATGGTTTGCTTGAACACACTCACGTGGAAAAATCTGACAACGAGGTATTGGCTTTATCTTGCGCGGAATAATTCGAAGAGATCACGATAAACTAGAAAAGGCTGCTGCTGAATTCTCTCAAGTCTCCAAGAAAAATATGTTCCACAGTCATTTGTCGAATAAAAATGATTTTTATTAGACCCTCATCATCTAAAATGTTAATAGACGTCACCAAGAAAGTCTTTCATTTTCGAAATTGATAGTTACCAATATCATCACCATCACTACCAATTTCACCACCACCACCTCTTCATTATCATCATCATCACCACCACCACCATCACTACCATTATCACCACAATCACCTCATCATCATCATCATTATCACCAACATCACCACTACCATCATCTTTACCATGATGACGACCAACACAACACCAATAAAACTAACACCAGCACCATCTCCTCCTCCCCAACCCCCCCCCCCCCCCCCCCCGTCCTCATAATAAAGCTCCACTAATAAAGCCCATACGGCTCCTATACCACATATTTTTACCAATGATTATTGTTTAAGCCAAAATGCGCGGGCTAAAAATAATGTTTTTAAAGCGCCGAATTGTCAACAAATATTTCATGGATTATGCCCCTTTGTTTTAATATAGCTCATATAGGCGTATTTGCATCTCCCTATTTTAAAACTGTTAGAGGAATTTCTCAATGTGGTTCTATATCAACATTGATTAATAGTGGTCTCAAGTTACTTTGTGCCAAAATTGGTGCTTTCATCACTAATTTGCACTAGTTTACCCCAATTCCTCTAGCTAAATCATCTTTTCAAATTTACAGATAAAGCTCATCTCATCTCGATCTTCTAAAACCAAATCAGAGTCTTCTTTCAGGAAGAAATCCACACCTTTCAAGAGACTTTTAAGCCTTATAAAGTTGTGGTGGTGGGTTTATAATCATTTTAACCCAGAGATGCTGTGCGCTTGGCTAAGAAACTCAAAACATTGCCGTCCGGAAATAAAACGGACATACTCGCAAAATTATGTGTAACCTTGACGGTTTATAGTCTGGTTGTACAGTTAAGTGAGAATTACGGATAAAGAATGGATGGCAAAAAAAACAACAATAATAAAGATTCGAGTGACGTCAACTTTGATCTATAATATTATATAGAAATGTGTTAATGATTCTATCATGAAGAATTTATCATCCAATGGTCAACAAAAATTCAGAGTGTTTTCTTATCACCATTTTTCTTTCTTTTTTATCAGATTATATATTCAACAAATTACTGCTCCCCATTTTATTTGATCTTTTAAGAGTATTAGTCGGCTGCCAAAAGATCTCATTTCCGCATTTTCTTGCTTTAGTCTTATTGTAAGACTTCGACTGCCTGATATTTTGAAAAATCAAAAACATAACCTAAGCGTTTGTAGAAATTGCTGTCGTGAATCCTTTTTATGATCATCATTTAACAGAAAAAGACAAGAAAATGATCTCTGTACATGAAAATAATTCTTTCTAAATGAAAACAAAGAGAATGCTATTTTATTTTTACTCAATGTGTTTACGTGGATGAAACAGACACAGTCCTAATATTTCTTAACCACACTAATGATAATCCTGTATGTAGAATGAAAGCAAGATTCACGAATACCATTACAAAATAATCTTATTATGCTATACATAAAAACACAACACGGTATAGGCGAGATACTTCATTGCATAATTTATCTAAGTGATAAGAGGGCACCTGATGGCAAAGTCCATTCATTGACATTGATTACGGGATATTAAAAGGGTAAGATATACTAATCTCTCTCTCTCTATCTCTCTCTCTCTCTCTCTCTCTCTCTCTCTCTCTCTCTCTCTCTCTCTCGTACTGATAATAATATTTCGGAAGTGATATTATCTTGCTACTATTTGTTCATATTTCGTATATGCCAAAGTATCTAAAATGAATTAATTAGAATGTTATATAACAATCATTAATTCAAAGGTTTTTAAAGTCCTGTTCCTTATACATCAAAATTCCTGCAAACGTTTATTTAAAAAAAAAGGATATTGGTTAATATTATCATCATCATTATTATTATTGTTATTATTATTATTGTTATTATTCTTATTCTTATTCTTCTTCTTCTTCTTCTTCTTCTTCTTCTTCTTCTTCTTATTATTATTATTATTATTATTATTATTATTATTATTATTATTATTATTATTATTATTATTATTATTATTATTATTATTATTATTATTATTATTATTATTATCATTATTATTATTATTATTATTATTATTATTATTATTAATTTTATTATTATTATTCCAGTGGACCTGCAGAGACAAAGTTGTAGGCGAAGTAAGAGGTGAGAAAAACGTAAAAATAGATAGATGGATGGATTGATTTATTGATTGATAGATAGATGCAGCACAGAAATCTCGGAACAAGTTGGGACCGGCATGTTGGTTTGAGATTTCCAGACAAACATGTTTCAACCCCCCCCCCCCTCCCCTATATAAACATGCTAATACTCCACACACACACACACACGCTTGCGTGCTTAGCACATTAACTAATACATTTAAGGCCACATAGAGAGCGATGGCTGTTCTAATTTCAATTGAATACAAACACAAGGCAAATAATTTTATCAACAAATGCAAAAGTTAAGGTCCATTTTGTTAGAGATTTCCGTGTTAGCCTCTGATAGTATTCGAGATTTCCGTGTTAGCCTCTGATATTATTCGGGATTTTTGTGTTAGCCTCTGATAGTATTCGAGGTTTCCGTGTTAGCCTCTGATATTATTCGGGATTTTTGTGTTGGCCTCTGATAGTATTCGAGGTTTCCGTGTTAGCCTCTGATATTATTCGGAATTTTTGTGTTGGCCTCTGATAGTATTCGAGATTTCTGTGTTAGCCTCTGATTGTATTCGAGATTTTTGTGTTGGCCTCTGATAGTATTCGAGGTTTCCGTGTTCGCCTCTGATTGTATTCGAGATTTTTGTGTTGCTAGAACAATAAAACTAGAGGGATTGAAACTGGGGAATTTACATGTGTTTGAAGTTTCCGTGATTTCGAGATGCTATTTACGTTTTTGAGATTGTCGTGCTGCACTGTAGATAGATCGATTGATAGATACATCCCTTTTATTCATTCCAGGGGAAGGTTTTCTTTAGGACCTTCCAAATGTAATACTGGAACCACCCATGTGTACACTGCAGAACAGCACCACAAAGTGAGCAAGAGGAAGGTAACTTTATTAATGTCACATCGCAGCAAAGGAATCAAATTTGGTAACATCTGGGTAGGAAGCAAAGACCATGAGGCTAAACGGTATATTTCATCATCATCCTCATCTTCTAGCTTGGGTATAGAGTAATATACAAGTCGGACATGCCAAATGAATGTAAAGAGAGTAAATGATACTACAAAATTGAATATAACACTTATATATGTATTAGAAATTTAGTTCTCTATTCATCATTTAATTGACATTGTATATTAATTATATAATTGATAAATCGTATCTATGCATAAAACTTAAGCAGAACATTTAAAGATGTTTAGAACCTATTAGCTCTGAAACGAAATGATAGGATACTATACATAATACATATATGGCAGTTAAAGAGAGTCCAGTAAATTTTGTTACGCAGTAGAAGCCTACTCAATGTATGACTTTATAATTTCATTCCATCTATTCCACATTACATTTTCTTCGGTCTTCCAGAAGCTATGAAGGTTTCTCCATCCTGCATAGCTTGTCGCTAAAAAATATTTATTTGAAGGGTCAAGAGAATAGTTATAAGCTCCGTAGACTAAGCTCATTACCATTCTAGAAGCAGCCAGTGTCTTTAAACATTTTCTCTCAGCGCTATTCAGTTGAATTACTTTTTCATATCCTGCCAGCATGTGGCCTCCAACATCTAGGACTGGCACGTCAGACTTCATAACCATCATCATATAAGCGATTGCAATGCCTAGGTAATATATACAATATGACATACAGCAGTCTTGAAAATCTAGAAGTCCACATATTTCGATACCAGAGGACGTTTTCTCAACAAGGATATTCTGCTCATTTAAGTCACCGTGTATCTGACCTGAAACACAATGAAACGAAAAGGATTTGATTGTTATAACTGCAATAGGGATTTTTTTAACATTTACATTGGTTGATCAACTTTCTTTATCAGTCTTTATTTATAGGATTATTTCCCCCTAAGATCAGAAGTCATTACAAATTTTTATTGATTTAGATTTTTTGTATTATCGTTTAAGAATAATCGTACAGGTTTAAACATTTTTGACAAATTTTCATCTGATTGGAAATAGCGGATTTTTTTTCATGATTGGCTGTTATATGCCGCTCAAGTATTAGTAAGATAGTTAGTAGTAGATAGTAGTAGTAGTAAGTAGTAGTATAGTAGTAGTAGTAGTATAGTAGTAGTAAGTGAGTAGTGTGTAGTCGTAGTAATAGTAGTAGTAGTAGTAGTAATAGTAGTAGATAGTATAGTAGTAGTAGTAGTAGTAGTAGTAGTAGTAGTAGTAGTAGGAGTATTAGTAGTAGTAGTAGTAGTAGTAGTAGTAGTAGTAGTAGTAGGAGGAGGAGGAGGAGGAGGAGTAGCAGTAGTAGTAGTAGTAGTAGTAGTAGTAGTAGTAGTAGTAGTAGTAGTAGTAGTAGTAGTAGTAGTAGTAGTAGTAGTAGTCGTCGTCGTCGTAGTAGTAGTAGTAGTAGTAGTAGTAGTAGTAGTAGTAGTAGTAGTAGTAGTAGTAGGAGGAGGAGGAGGAGGAGGAGGAGGAGGAGGAGGAGGAGGATTAGCAGTAGCAGTAGTAGTAGTAGTAGTAGTAGTAGTAGTAGTAGTAGTAGTAGTAGTAGTAGTAGTAGTAGTAGTAGTAGTAGTAGTAGTTGTTATGTTTGACATAATTTAGGATGACACAGGATATTTTTGTAACTACGGTTTTTATTCAAACCCAAAGAACAACATATTAATGTGGAGACATCGTGAGTGAATTTCAGTAGGAAGGAATCAACAGTAAAAGTAAAAGTGAAATGTAAACACCCGGTTATTTATCATAAGAGTGAATGCCCTTGGTTCAAGGGAAATAACCAACAAAGTATTGTAGAGAGACATTATTACACAATTGTTTCTCTTAGACCATTAGAAATCATAAGATCATATACTAATAGTAATAACACAGAAATAATTCAACACCCCCACTTGATCTAATGATTCTAATTGAAATTTAAAACTTTTAACGTACATTAATCCATTATAATATATAAATGTTGGTTTATCCATTGAGTAAATAAAACAAGTTACTTACTGAAGAAATTCTAATTGAGATTCTCACAAATTCTCAACTTCTTATAAATGTAGTTATAATGTTAAAAGTCAAGTGCATATTAATTTTCAAAAGGAAATTAAAAGTGCAAAACATTCCCTAATAATTTTGTATGTCAGATAGAAACAAAATCATAAGACTCATATTCATGTAACATTATCAAGTTGTTTGATAGAACAATAAAAGTAAAAGAAGAATCATAATACATGTATGTGAGTCTCATCAACACAAGTATTCACATTATTATGTGTCAAAATAATACATCCAAAACAATTTTCAAGGCTATCACCATATTTTAGCCAAAAATCAAGGATTTGAATTTCTGCAATTGAAATTTAGTTGAAGGCTTTGTCATAATATCTGCCAACAGGTCATCAGTAGGGCAGTACTTTAAAGTAAACTTTCCATTCCTTAGTTCAGTGCGAATAAAATGGAATTTTATGTCTATGTGTTTAGATCTTTGTCTGTTCACTGGATTGTTGGCTAAAGCGATTGTTCCCTGATTGTCTTCAAAAATCAAAACATTGCCTGATTGATATTCTCTGTCAATGTCTTTCAACAACTGGTCTAAGTAAAGGCTTTCTTGTACTGCAAGTGCAAGATCCATGTACTCTGCCTCACATGAGGACAAAGCAACACTGGGTTGTCTCCTAGATTTCCAAGAAACTAAAGCTCCATTAGATGTCAGACCAAAACAATAACCTGAAGTGCTTCGCCTATCATCAGGACTTGAAGCCCAATCGGCATCACTATACCCTATCAAAGAAAGGTTGTCAATACTTCTTCTGTAAGTTAATTCATAGTCAATGGTTCCCTTCAAATACCTAAATACATGTTTGACTGTCACCCAATGGCATGCCAATGGTCTGGACAAATGTTGAGAAAGTTTTGTAACTATCCAGCAGATGTCAGGCCTAGTGCATATCATAAGATAAATCAAGCTACCAACAGCCTCCCTGTATTTTCTTTCATCTATTGGATCACTATCATTTGACCACTCAAATTTTTGTTCAGAGGGATTTGCTCTTGGTTTGCAATTAGTCATATCTAACCTTTCTAGAATTTTCTGAGTGTATCTTTTCTGGTTCATTTTCACATATCCTTTCCCTTGCTCAAATTGTATACCCAGGAAATAGGATAGATTCCCCAAATCTTTCATCTTAAATCTGTCTTTAAGAACTTTCTTAGTATCAGACATGACATTTACAATATTTGCAGCAATAACAAGGTCATCAACCCATGCTATAATAATGACAGTTTCATTTTCAGTGAACTTGGTGTACACACAGTGATCCGACTGGCTCTGCACAAACTTATTTTCAAGTAGAAGAGTATGCAGCAGGTTGTTCCAATTTCTCCCTGACTGCTTGAGTCCATACGAAGACTTTTGCAATTTATAAACTAGTTTGTTGTCTTTTGAATCTTTGATTTCAAAGCCTTCTGGTTGCTCCATGTATATTTCTGCATCAATTGGGGCATTCAGATATGCGGATTTTACATCCATTTGGTTTAAAATCAAGCCGTACTGACAAGCAAGTTGCATCAATATCCGAATTGATGTAATGTTTGCAGTTGGTGCAAAAGTTTCAGTGTAATCAATACCCTTAATCTGGCTATAACCTTTAGCTACATATCTAGCTTTGTATGACTTTGAGCCTTTTGAGTCTTCTTTCATTGTGTATACCCAACGTCCCCCCACTGCATTTCTGCCTTCTGGAAGCTCTGTTAAAGTAAATGTTTCATGTTCTTTCAAGGCATTAATTTCTTCTGCTATAGATTCCTTCCAGAAGTCAGAAGCTGGGGATTCAATTGCTTCTTTGTAATTTTTGGGAATACAGTACAACATTTTGTAACAATAATCAACATGTGCATTATCATTATCAACATGTACATCATCATCATAATCAACATTTGTTCTATAACAAGTTTCATAATCATCTAAGTACTTTGGTGGTTTAGTTTCCCGCCTAGGATAATGTGAATTTCCCTTTCTTTTGTCAACAACTACAATTGGGGTGCTTTTTTCATCTAGTTCTATTTCTTCATTTTCTTGTCTAGGTCTAAGTTCTAGTTCATCATCATTTTCATCATTTGGAAAGTTAGCGAAAGATTTCTCTCTTTCATGATCGCTGTTTTTGGTGGACAGAAATTTCACAATCCTGTGTCTATGCACTTTTCCAGTGTTTGGGAAATAAACTAAATAAGCAGGACAATTCCTGTCGTAGCCCACAAATATTCCCCTTGTGCCTCTGGCATCAAGTTTCTGCTTGTTTTGTACATATGTATAACACTCACTACCAAATGGTCTCATATTTGACAAGTGTGGTCTTCTACCAGTAAATGTATGGTAAGGAGTATCCCCAAGACGATTATTGTAACATCTGTTACGGGTGTATGTAGCTGTGTGGATAGCATATGGCCACATTTCTTTACCTAGTTTAGCCTCTAACAAAAGAAATCTACCCATTTCAAAAATGGTTCTCCAATTCCGTTCAGCGACACCGTTCTGGTGTGGAGAATAAGGAGCAGAGGTTTCATGCCATATTTTATTCTCTTGCATCAACAACTGAAATTCACCCGACGTGAATTCTGTCCCATTATCTGACCTCAGACATTTCACTATCCCATAAGGGCTCGAATCCGCCAAAAATCTCATAGTTGCTGAGACTGTGTCACTTTTTTGTTTAAGAAAGTACACAAAGGACATTCCGGAAAAATCATCGGTAAATGCCAAAGCATATTTGAAACCTTCTCTAGAGGTTGGGGTAATTGGACCAGCCAAATCGGTATGGATCAACTGTAGTGGGACTTCTGAACGAATGCGTGGAGTTTTATTTTTAACGTTAATCATTTTCCCCTCAAGACAAATCTCACATTCAGCTTTCTCATTCTCACCATTTGTTTTATTTACATCAACCACTTGTTCAAGTTTCTTAACATCTTCAAAGTTACAGTGGCCAAGAATTTTATGCCAGTCTTGTAAATCTAAAGTGTAATTCACATCATGCACCGTTTGTTTAACATTAACATCAGTTTGTGTATCACTTTCTGAAACTACTATATTGTTACAAATGTGGAGATAATACAGTCTGCCATTCCTATGAATGTCAAATTTTCTGCCACTTTTGTCCATTAATTCTGCAGAATTTTGTCTGAAATGCACACTTGCTCCATTATCAGCAGCTGCTTGAACTGAAAAAAATGTTCTGAGGGAATGTAGGAACATAAAGAACATTGCGGAGTTGTCCACTACACTTGTTGCCTTCGTCGTCAACCATTGTTACTTCCACCTGTCCTCTTTTAAGAGCTAGGTTATTTGCTCGGTCGCCATTTGCGAGCTCGATAAAATGTTCAATCGGGTTGAAGTTTTGTTCAAATTCGGTAAACTTTGTTAAGTCGTTGAAAATATGTGACGTTGCACCACAATCCAAAAGAAGTTTCTCTTTCTTATTCACATTTAATGCATCGAAATGTTCATTCACCTTAAATGCAAAATTATGTTCATTTCCATCAGGTTGGAAGGCTGCATGTGCCTGCGTGTTATTGGTCGTTGAGGTTTGCTTTCGCGATCGACACGTTTTGTCAGTGTGGTTATCTTTGCGACAAAAACTGCACCACAGTCTATTTGCTTTAGTTTTATTTACTGGACAGTCTCTTTTAAAATGTCCATGCTGACCACAGTTGAAACAAAGTATTTCTTTCGAAGGATTTTGTTGTTTCATTTTAGACGCATAGTTGGGCCTAGCCGTCGCCTTGTACTTTAAAACTGAATCTTCTGAGGTTGTAGAGATTCCTCTTGATTTTTCTGTTTCCTCAAAGCTTCGCAGAGCTACTTTGAAATCACTGAACGTCGGTTTCTTCTCTGATTGGGTGACAACAGCTACAAAAGCTTGGTATGAGTTAGGTAGCCCTTTCAATACCATTGCGACTAGTAAACTATCAGAAACCTGTTCATCTGCATTTCGTAAAGATGATGCTGCTGTCTCTGCCCTAATTAAGTACTCTGTTACACTTTCAGTAGGACTCTTGGCTAATGATGTCAATTCAGTGTACAAAGAAATCACTCTTGGGGTGCTTGAGCTGGCATAGTACCCCCGCAAAATCCTGAGGGCTTTTCGGCCGTCATCAGCTGCATCTCTCATGACTAAAGACAAGCTTTTGTCGTCCAGGAATTGAATCAACTCAGCATAAGCATCCGCATTCTTTTCAAAGTCTACATCTTCCCCTTCACCCGCAAGAATCACATATTTCAGTTTCTGTAGCCTGAGGTAGCTCAGAAACTTCATCTCCCATTGTTCATACTTCTGCTCATCCCCATCGAAAACTAATCTTGCATACCTGCTGTTGTTGGCACTGGGCCCATAACCTGTTAAGTTTGACATAATTTAGGATGACACAGGATATTTTTGTAACTACGGTTTTTATTCAAACTCAAAGAACAACATATTAATGTGGAGACATCGTGAGTGAATTTCAGTAGGAAGGAATCGACAGTAAAAGTAAAAGTGAAATGTAAACACCCGGTTATTTATCATAAGAGTGAATGCCCTTGGTTCAAGGGAAATAACCAACAAAGTATTGTAGAGAGACATTATTACACAATTGTTTCTCTTAGACCATTAGAAATCATAAGATCATATACTAATAGTAATAACACAGAAATAATTCAACAGTAGTAGTAGTAGTAGTAGTAGTAGTAGTAGTAGTAGTAGTAGTAGTAGTAGTAGTAGTAGTAGTAGTAGAAGTAGTAGTAGTAGTAGTAGTAGTAGTAGTAGTAGTAGTAGAAGTAGTAGTAGTAGTAGGAGGAGGAGGAGGAGGAGTAGTAGTAGTAGTTGTAGTAGTAGTAGTAGTAGTAGTAATAGTAGCAGTAGTAGTAGTAGTAGTATTAGTAGTAGTAATAGTAGTAGTAGTAGTAGTAGTAGTAGTAGTAGTAGTAGTAGTAGTAGTAGTAGTAGTAGTAGTAGTGGAGACGGTTCACAACTCTGAGTGATCGTAGTTGCCGCTTACATTGTTATTGTTGTTGTGGTGGTGGTTTGTAAGGTGATTAGAGTTGGGTGCATTGGTGGTGGTGGTAGTTCATGATGATGATGATGATGATGATGATGATGATGGTGATGATGATGATGATGATGATGATGTTGATGATGATGATGGTGATGATGGCCATGGTGATGCAATGATAATAATGATTATGATAATAGAAGTTAAGTTTTGAAATGAAATGTATGCTCCCTATTTGTAAGTGAGTTTGGAAACTCTTTAGACATCATCTAGAGAAAGTCTTTTGCTGAATAGTCTCTTGACACTTATAATCAAAGTTATTATGGCAAGTAAAAAAAAAGTAATGAGATACAACATTTGCGGAATTCCCTTCTTCTTGCAAGAACATCTGTATCGAAAGCCTTGAGTACCTCCTCGGCAACTTTTCTGTGCGCTATGTTATCAACAGCATGGAGAAAATCATTCACCTTAGTCATATTTTCCATATTCCACGACGGTATATAGTCCTCATAAAACTTGAATTCTAAACCCTGTATATATGCGTGATTAAAATATTTTTTAAAATAGGAGAATGGGTCAATTAAATGCAAGTATAATGATAGGTTTAAGTAACAAAATGAATACAGATTATTATGGCATAGAGTAGAATTTACTGGTTTGTCGAAGAATGCACTTCTCGACAAGTACCTTGAATACAGCTAGAGTATTTTATTAGTTAAGGTTGGGTCTTTAGAATTCTAATTGGCGCAATAGATTACTTCTTGAATTATTGTTACAGAAGCTGTTATATTCATTTTTGTTCATTACTTTTTACAGTCCACATCTTATAGCAGTCCAGCATCAATCAGTGGTGTACTCTTTACATTTCAATGGAAACCTCAGTAATCTACATTTTCATCTTGAATTAAAATACTATACAAACCTGAAGACCTTTAATAATATCGGCGACAAAATGGCCAACATCATAGGCAAGGGTAGAGGTCAAGGTTACTGTGTCCAGGATAGCACCACTAAGAAAACTTCGCACTGACACCATATATATTACATCCACACCTTCAGACAAACAAAAAAACAAAACAAAACAAAACATATTAGACTTCACTGCCAATGATAATGATAATGACAACAATACTAAACAAAATTATTATGATGAAGATACTTTTAATAAACATGACAAGAAGAAGGATAAGAGTCATAAGATAATAATATATAATAATAAAATAAATATAATAAAAATAAAAATAATAAATATATAATATAATAATAATATAATAATAATAATAATAATAATAAATAATAATAATAATAATAATAATAATAATAAATATATAAATAATAATAATAAAATAATAATAATAATAATAAATAATAATAATAATAATAATAATAATAATAAATAATAAATAATAATAATAATAATAATAATAATAATAATAATAATAATAATAATAATAATAATAATAATAATAATAATAATAATAATAATAATAATATAAATAATAATAATAATAATAATAATAATAATAATAATAATAATAATAATAATAATAATAATAATAATAATAATATAAAATAATAATATATAATACTAATACTATACTAATATAAAAATAATAAATAAAAAAAAATAAATAAAAATAACTAATAAATAAATAAAAATATAAATAATATATATATAATAATATAAAATATAAAATAAATAATAATTTATTAATAACTAACTACTACTACTACTACTACTACTACTACTACTACTACTACTACTACTACTACTACTACTACTACTACTACTACTACTACTAATACTACTACTACTAACTACTACTACTAACTACATACTACTACTACTACTATACTACTACTACTATACTACTACTATACTACTACTAACTACTACTACTACACTACTACTACTAACTACTACTACTAACATATACCATACTACAAACTATACTAATATAATAAATAATAATAATAATAATAATAATAATAATAATAATAATAATAATAATAATAATAATAATAATAATAATAATAATAATAATAATAATAATAATATATAATAATAATAATAATAATAATAATAATAATAATAATAATAATAATAATAATATAATAATAATAATAATAATAATAATAATGATAATAATAATAGTAATACAGTCTACTCCGGATAATCGCAACTAGGTTAATCGCAACTTTCGATTAATCGCAACATTTCCCAGGAAACGGATTTAATTCTATATAAAAGTCACCTTTTCAATTGCAACAAACTTCGGTTAATTTCAACAAATGTTCACCCTCAAAAGTGACAAATTTAAGAAATCAATGAAACAAAATCTCATTATCAAATTTATCATGGGTTTTTTTTATGACAGATTGAAGAATTGAGAGTGGTCGGGGTTTAATGTTACAGTAGTGTGTCACCACCATATTAGAGACAAAAGAGGGCGGGGCAGTATTGTGGGTTTGTGAGGTCATTTGCGACCGTTTACTAGGAGGCAAAGGAGGCTGGGCAGGTTCTCAACAACAGTAGACAATGAGAGTTGAAATGAGAGACAGAGATATCGTTTGTTTTGGAATTGACAACTGTGCATTGTGATCAATTGGTTTGGTTTGAGTTTATTGTCTTTCATCACGGCTACTCTCTTTGACTGTTACAAATGTTGAGAACAAAAGAGTGAAATTTAATCCAATCTGAATAAGATGTCAGCTTGCATCCAAGCTACTTTTGCTTGTCAATATCTATACACGGCTGCCATATGGTTTTTGTTTCAATCAAATTGCTCAGTCTGTGGTGGACGTAGAACATTTTTTACAATAACTGGTAAGAGTTTACTATATTTGTGTAAAATGTTGCAACAATGGACAGGAAACTAAACTTCGGTTAATTGCAACTTCGGGTAATCGCAACATTTTCGCTGATCCCAATGTGTTGCGATTATCAGGAGAATAATTTTTTTCGATATGGCATGAACACGGCCCAAAATCGATATTCAGTTAAGACAAATAGATTCAGAGGTTGACACAATTTTTTACAAATTTTGATAGAGGGACAGCTGAGAAAACCAGAAAAATACGAGCCATTAATAAAAAAATTTGACTATAATTCATTCCGACATAATATTAAATTCAGACGGAGGGTCATTCATTCCAGCACCGTTTCCTCGAACTCATCGGGATATAAAAAAATGTTGGAGGAAACCATGCCTTGCCATATAGAAAAATGACTTGATGGGGAGAGAGAGAGAGAGAGAGAGAGAGAGAGAGAGAGAGAGAGAGAGGGGGGGGAGAGTTATGGTATATGCTTAGTACCCTAGATACCTAGTTAGAGTAATCACCACGTTATATGGAATAAGAACAAATGGCAACGTGATAAAAATAAGAGGTTCGTCGTGCGAAACAGCGATAGTATATAGATAGTTCGAAGATGACGTCCTCGTGTCTTTGTTATTGTTTTTTGCCATCCGCGTTTATGAGTAATGCTCACTGAACTGTATTAACCCGACTATAAACGTTCATGCATACACACAGTTTTGTGTGTTGGTCCGTTATACTTCCGGATGGCAATGTTATGAGCCTCTTAGCCAAGCGCATACTATCTATATGAGTGTCTGTGTATCAACAAGAAAGTCACATTGTATACATACATCTGCAGTGTAGACAGATACACACATACGTAACTTACAATGTCACAGTAAATCACCAGTGGCCGAACCTCCTGGGCTCATACATTATTACTTTTTTTTATACGTTAGCTGGGTGAAATTAGTTCGAGGAAAAAAATAGTTTGATGAAGTGATGGAATGACAACAAAGAATAATAAGGAAAACATTCAAGAACTTCGAATGAGTTCAAGGAAACCGTGCTCCAGGAAACCGTGCTGGAGTGTGTCATAGAATTATGATGATGTTGAATTATTTTCTACGTCCATTATTTTGACTTGTCGTTACAAAAGAAAGAATGTTTTGAAGGACCCACGGTCAACAGCATATGGAACGTCTCGATAAGTGGACATACTGTGTTGTCCTTGCATCATGCGTATTACCCACCCATATTATCTTACCATCATTTCTAACTGTGAGGGATGAGAAGAATTCTCCTTCCACTGTCTTGATTTCTTCCTGGCATTTGATTCCAGCGATATTAGGTTTATCCATTGCAAGCTTTTGGCCCACTAAAAATAGAAAACAATGAGGAGGGTGTTGTTGGTGATGCTGATGGTGATGATGATGATGATGATGATGATGATGATGATGATGATGATGATGATGATGATGATGAGGATGAGGACGAGGAGGATAATGATGATGATGATGATGATGATGATGATGATGATGATGATGATGATGATGATGATGATGATGATGATTATGATGATGATGATGATAATGATGACATCATCATAATGATGCATTGGTGGTGGTAGCGGTGGCTCAAATTCTATTCCAGTAATGCAAAGGCATTGTTTATATCAATAAACAATCAGTAAAAATTCAATATCACCTTTTTATTTCAAAATAAAGTAGTGTGGGTGTTTCTTTTTTACGAAACCCAACGTAACCGTCCGAAGTTCTGGGAAGTGGGCAGCAGTGGGGGAGTGAACCACGGAATCAGTCAGGGAAGTGAACACCAAAGGGGAGTGAACCTGGGACTATGGGAGGAGGTTATCAGGGGAAAATAAATCTGGGACTATGGGAGATGCAGAGCTGCGTAATTAAAATGTCAAAAATTCGTAGTTTCAAGGGGAAAAACAGAAGTCACTATGAATAGCTTTAGAAATAAATAATTTGCTCTCAGCACGGTCCAGAAATGCTCCAAAGTCCTGAATATACAATGTGTTTTTAAGAAATTATTGACATATTTTTATTGACATATTTCAGGTTTGAACAACTGGAGAGCTGTGCAAAAGTTCATCAAACGGTTTTTTGCTACATGTGCAGAATTTATTAGTTTTGATTGACATAAGGTTTAACACTGTGGGCCCTCTGGTAGCTGAGTTATGACGTCATCAGTAGAAAAGGATAATTTCGACATAAGTAATTTATTTTGGCTTTGTCCGACATGATTCTCGAACTTTGACAGACAACTCACTGAAAACGTTGTCTTCTCAGATGAAGCAACCTTTACGTGTCCGGGCATGTACACAAATACAATGTTCTACATTGGAGGAAACAAAAACCAGATGACGTTATCGAGTGTCGTTGCAACTCACAAAAAGTCAATGAGTGGTGTGAACTAACCAGGGAAAGAGTGGTCGGTCCTTTTTCTTTGGGGGAGGGGGAATGACAAGACAGTGACAACAACAAACTATCTGACCATGATAGAACCATACGGCGTCCCCCAATTTGATTATGTTCAACCTAACATCTTTTCCCAATAACAGGATTTAGCTCCCCTTCAGTGGAGTTTAAATGTGAGGGAATTTTTAAATGAACAGTTCCCAAACCGATGGACTGGCAAAGATGGTCCGATTTCCTCCAAGATTACTGATCTAACCACACTTGACTTTTTTTATGAGGATATGAATAAGTGAAGAGCAGAGTGTTTAGAACTCCCGTGAGAGATATGCGCCACATGAAGACAAAAATAAGAGAAGCCATTCGCTCTGTCACGTTCCTCATGCTGCAAAAGACGTGGGACGAACTGGAGAGACGTTGTCATTCAAAATGATGGTGGTCACGTGGAGGACGATTGCGCAAACACACGATCACAAGTAAGATATCTGAAAAAAACAAAAACTTTTATAAATTTGGATCACTATGTTGAAAACCAAATTGATTTCGTTGCAGCTGTTCTTGACTTATTCAACCTTGAAATGAATCAAACAAACACGCTGTAAATTGTGATCTATTTCAAAATTACCATTTTCTACCGATGACGTCATATCTAGCTATCAAAGGGCACAAAGTGTTAAAACTTAAATCAATCAAAACTTAAATAAATTCTGCATCTTTGGCAAAATACAAACAAACCAATCTTACATAACTTGGGAGTTATTCAAACCTGAAGTGTCACAAAAAAAATAATTAAAAAACACTGTAGGTTCTAAGAAGCTAAACTTTCCTTCAAAATCTTGTGCTTTATTGAGTTGAAGAGAGGTATGAAGTTCTGTAGCTGAAGACAAATAATCGTATTTCTACGAATTTTTCGTAATGCTAGGCAGGTCTGGAGATGGGTGCCAGTGAGAGTTGAAGCCGGACTATGGGAGATGGGCACAAGAGAAAATGAGCCTGAGACTATAGACGTGGGCAATAATGGGGAATAAACCTGGGGTTACGAGAGGTACGAGATATACCAGTGGAGAGTGAATCCAGAGGGGTAATTCTTTATTCTGAAACTTATCAAAACCAAACGAAATTATGGGAAGTGGGCAGCAGTGGGGAGTGAACCAGAGACAGAGACTCAGGGAATTATCAAAACCTCCCAATACAGGTAATTAACATTATAAAGACTCAAACCGTCCCTTAAATTTTCTGTCCAACATGTTAAAAACAGGTTTTTTTTATTATGCAAAACAAGAGAAAAGTAATAAATCGCTGTCTAAATTTTCCATTGCTTTATTTACATTTAGCAAATTCAAAATTAAAGAACTACAACGCAAATTCAAAATTTAATTTTTTGTTGTAGCACAGATAAGCTAGATGTCGCAGAGACGTTGTGCTAAGACTCCTGCGTCTTTCTGACAATATCAGATTGTAAACAGAAAAGCTGCGCTCAGTATCAGCGCTGTTAATCGTGGTGTATAGTGTATATGTACCACTTGGCACAAGCAGCCAAAGCGGGCACTTCATCAGAAATGGACTGCCAAAAATGTGGCACGTCAACAGAAGAGGTGATGGAGTTCTTCATCGCGAGGGGCCCAAGCTGCCGGGTGTACCTCTTGATCTCCTCCTCGGGTACAGTTTTCAGCTTTGTGAGGCTCTCAAGTTGATCCCAAGGTGGAGACAGGAGCAGCTTAGCGGGGTTGAAAAATGGGACCTCTCTTAAAAAGCCAATCCCTGGCTGTCAAAGTTAAAGGGAAGTCACTGTCACGTATTTGGGAACATCGCCGGACTTTTTCGGTTTCATTTTTCTTTATACAATGAATGGTCATAAATTCACGCTAAAAACCATATTTTGCATAATTATGCGGTAAAAGGTGAATTATGCGGCCGCATTGCGGTAAGTGGCAAATTATGCGGCCGCATCGGTCGCGTTTTCCTGGGGGGGGGGCAGTTAGGTACCCAATCAGTGAAGAAAGTAGAAATGGTCAACCAGTTTGTTTACAATGTGAGGCAAACTAGATGTGCTTGTAGCAGTAGTCCTAGGCTTGTAGTAATCATATTTCGATTTGAAGGTGTCTACATAACGCACTTCCGGCGTTCGCATTTTACTTTTTCATACTTTTACTCTTCACCAGGTAAATGTGGTCAATTTTGGCTTAGACGAAACAGTGAAATTTATGACTCAGGGGCTCAGTTAAAATTGACCACCATTGGGAATTCTAAAAAGCGTCGCTTAGCATTGGCAATATATCCATCGTTAAAAATAAACGGCCCATGAGCTATGCGTAGAGCTGTGGAACATTCCTAATTACTTTACGGTCATTCGACTACGATTCATGAATTCTTTCTATCTCCATTTCTGTCTTTCCTTTTTTTAAATATTTGAATTTGACGAATTGGCTGATTTCAGTTAATTGACTGAGAATTAACAGGTCTAAATATAACAGCTCCAAAAGATAACAAAATACTAAAAACCTCCGCCGTCAATCTGTTTTTTAAAAAAAAATTAATGTTTTTATGATTTCATTGGGTTTTTTTGTTGTTGTTGACTGAAGAAGAGTTTTGAGTCCGAAACGTTCCGTGTTTGGTATTTTTGTCTTTTTTTGAAGCTGTTATTATTATTTTGTTTGTTTGTTTTACTATTCCTTTCAGTGTACGGTAGTATTGACAACTTCCAGAAGCTGTCCTATAAAATACCTTATCTTATACTTATACAGATAATTTAAAAAGAGTAAACTCACTTTAAAAATCCGGTAACTTGGAGTCTAGATGATTGACTATTTTCATTAAATATCCTTCATCACACACTTTCTCCACGTCTGTATTGCTGTGCTCACGTTCTACCACAGCATGGTAATTTCGGTCAACGTATCCGTTGAGCGGTTTCAATGATACGACTGTGAAACTATAATTATTCTTGAGCATCGAAATGACATGGTCGTCAATGTCGTGAGGACAGGGTGTCTCCATCACTGACCTGGATCATCAAAATGAACAAAAAAAATCTTTAACTTCAAGATTGCATTTCTTTTGTTTAAAACAACAAATATATAGTAGTCATGATCATCATCACCACCGTCATCATCTTGATGATTATTTGTATGTTTTTATATTTTCATGTTTGCTTCTCTGCTGTGAAATGATATTTGTTTCTACTTGATTGATGAGGTATATATGCAAAAGTTAATGAGGATGGTGAACATTAACTTTCCATGTGTTCGCGGTCATTGATCACATTGCAAAATGTGCCCAAAGTGACCCATATAGTGAAAAGTGTTCATAGCTTTTCAAATATCTAACATCACGATTGGTCATTTTGTTCAGCTTGACACTCCAAAGTATGTTAACACAACTTCCGTGAACAAAGTAGCGTGTTTACATGACATATCCAATAGTTGGACAGCAAGAAATCACGTGATTGATGACTCGGCTGGACTAAAACCTGAATATAAATCGATCCCATTGCGCATTGTGTGAGCCTAGGTGAGTGTGGAGTGTGTACGTGTGTATGTACACTGATGCATTGCGTTTAGTTAAATTACCCAAGGCACATGTGTACTCGATACCGAATACACATGTGCCTTGATGCTTAAATCGAAATCGGAAGTAAAACTTATTATTTATTCATAACATACAACTTATCGAATTTATGCATTTACCAGGTGACTAACATAATTTTCAATACTATTTTTTTAAAATCCAAAAATGTACCATTTTGGCTAATTTAAATTTTTACCGCATTGGAACCCGGAACATAAGATTGTGAAATCAAGGAAATCAAAGTTGTGATGGTCGAAAACGAATAAGAAAAAAAATTGATGATTGTTTTTCTCTTAACTTTTGTATATTCTGATAGCAATCAAAGATTATATTTTGTCTTTCCTTCACGTCTTATTAAATTAGAATTATTTGGAAAAAAAATAGCCTTCCGCTAATGTGAAGGTATCTAGCTAGACGTCTATAAAAAATGCATCGCATTCTGCGGTTGCTAGTCGAGTCGTCTGTTTTCGGGTCGACGAGGCCATAAACGGTGTCTACTTGAACTTTGTCGCCTTTTACCCACCTCATAATAATAATAATAATAATAATAATAATAATAATGGTAATAATAATAATAATGATAATAATAATAATAATAATAATAATAATAATAATAATATAATAATAATAATAATAATAATAATAATAATAATAATAATAATATAATAATAATAATAATAATAATAATAATAATAATAATAATAATAATAATATAATAATAATAATAATAATAATAATAATAATAATAATAATAATAATAATAATAATAATAATAATAATAATAATAATATAAATGAATGATGATGATGATGATGATGATGAGTGATGATGACGTTATGATGATAATAATAATAATAATAATAATAATAATAATAATAATAATAATAATAATAATAATAATAATAATAATAATAACATCACTACTACTTCTACAACTGCTGCTGCTGCTGCTGCTGCTACTACTACTACTACTAGTCCTACTATTACTACTTCTGCTCATGCTACTACTACTACTACTACTACTACTACTACTACTACTACTACTACTACTACTACTACTACTACTACTACTACTACTACTACTACTACAACTGATAATAATAAAAATAATAACAACACTACTACTACAACTGCTGCTGCTGCTACTACTACTACTACTACTACTACTACTACCACTACTACTACTACTACTACTACTACTACTACTACTACTACTACTACTACTACCTACTACACGTACTACTACTATAATAATAATAATAATAATAATAATAATAATAATAATAATAATAATAATAATAATAATAATAATAATAATAATAATAATAATAATAATAATAGTAATAATAATAATAACAACAACACTACTACTACTACTACTACTACAACTGCTGCTGCTGCTGTTACTACTAGTACTACTGTTACTACTACTGCTGATGCACTACTACTACTACTACTACTACTACTACTACTACTACTACTACTACTACTACTAATAATAATAATAATAATAATAATAATAATAATAATAATAATAATGATGATGATGATGATGATGATGATGATGATGATGATGATGATGATGATGATGATGATGATGATAATAAAATAATAATTAATAATTATTATTATATTATTATTATTATATATTTTTATTATTATTATTATTATTATTATTATTATTATTATTATTATTATTATTATTATTTATTATTATTATTATTATTATTATTATTATTATTATTATTATTATTATTATTATTATTATTATTATTATTATTATTATTATCATAATTAATGACAATAATATAATATAATAACAATAATAAACCTTACCATCAGCATCATCATTAGCAGCATACCGAGCACCTCGCTTCAGCATCAATTATTATATCTCACATTAATTCAATACACTTATGCTATTATTGTGGTTTGCGTAATAGTATGGTTCGATTAATTTTCAGGTTGAAAATGCCCGTATCATCATCATCAACATCACCGTCCTGAACATCGCATCATCCTCATCACCAACAGTACCGTGATCCAGTCACCTAACCCATTAAATTATGGCGTTGACGATGTACTAAATCTTGTACTAACTACTAACAATTATATAATGGCAAAGCGCAGTATTGAGGTGGATTGGTCAAAATGTTTCATTTGTCAAGAGATACAAAAATAAAAATTAGAATGTCCGTCCAAGAAGGCCGAGTAGTATGATTTTCCCTCCGTTGACGTTATCACAAGAAATAGGACAAATTGCATGTTTTGCAACAATATGATTAAGCTTCCCTCCATTCGATAATTACAAAAGAGATTAACGAAAATATCCGCGTGGCTGTAGAAATTATAAACGATATCCAGATTCTCTCCATGTTCTCAAATGATGATTTGATTGCGCAGGAAACTCATTATCATAAGATTTGTCATGTCCGTTTTATGACTACGAAAAGAACTGCTGAATATTACCAAAACAAACAGAGCGGTCAATCTACAGTCATCAATTCTAGTTTTTTTTTTTTTGATGAAATTGTTTCTTCTTCTACTTCTTCATCATCATGTTCCTCTTCAAGCTGAAACTTCCTCGTGGAAGACTCAGCAGCAGCATTCCCAATTGTTTTACTGGGAGTTATCCAAATTGTTCCACAGTCTTATAGTTGAGGGCAGAAACGAGTGAGGATGGTAATTCACTCTGGATTGTGGCAACCTAAATTTGCCAAGTCCCCCCCCCCTCGTGGATCTTTACCTTGCAGTGGTGAGGGGGCTTGAGGCACACGGGAGCGCAAAGGTGTAAATCCCGGTCGACCGTCACGAGACCATCCCGGGTATCGAGCCAACGAGCCACATGAGCTGCTCGCCCCGGTGTGTGACTAAATTTGATCCAAACCCGGTGCCCGAATAGCAGCCCTATCCCGGGCGCCACACTATTATCCTTATGTCGAGTCCCAATCAGTCCCGTCAATGGCGAAGCGGTCTGCCGCCTAACCAAATAATACCGCGTTCGTGTCGCCAGGGTCGTCGGCACGTCCGAAAAAAAGCAAACGTCCCATGCATCAATCGATTCGCGGCCTGCCGATCGGAAAATGCGACGGCGGGGATGGCGAACTGACGCACATATTGTCCCTGAACGTCGAGAGCCAGAGTATGGCAAAAAATGAGCTTTTATCAAAGCTATTGGCCGTTCACTGCGTAGATATCCTCCTGTTACAGAAGACCCACCTTTATTCAGGCGCGCAATCTTCCCGATTCCAGATCCCAGGCTATACGGTGGTCCAACGCGAGGACACTTCGAGGCTCAAAGGAGGGGTTAGCGTTTACGCTAAAGAGCCATCAAAGGTAAGGGTCATTGAGAGCGTAACGGACAGCAATGGGGTGAACCGAATTTCCGTGGAAGTAGGTGGACTGTGTTTGCATAATATTTACAAACCACCTAGAGCGACTTGAACTACACCACCGGTTCCGGTGGTCAGCCATCCTTCCATCTGTCTGGGAGACTTTAATAGCCACCATCACGAATGGGGCTACCGAGACTGCAACGAGGCAGGAAGACAACTCCGCTCATGGATGGACTGTAATGATCTACACCTAGTGTACGATCCTACAGCCAAGGGTACCTTCCGGGGTACCCGCCATAAGAAGGAGTATACTCCAGACCTCACCCTCGTAACGAAAGGCGCGAACGGTGAACCGCCGCAGGTGAAGCGGACAGTCCTCGGGGACTTTCCGCATAGCCAGCACAGGCCGGTTCTTGTCACAGCTGGGGTGACAATACCGAGGGTGCAGTCTCTCCCACTTTGCAGATGGAATTTCAGGAAGGCTGACTGGGAGGAATTCAGTTCCTATATCAAGCAGGTCTGCCCTGCCATTCCTCCCAAGTCCAAGAATATAACCAGATTCAGTAGGCTACTGGTTAAGAGCGCTCAACGCTCTTTTCCACGGGGCAAACGGAAATTCTACACCCCATGCTGGACAGCAGAGTCGGAAGAGCTGTACCGAGAGTACCAGCAGACCCAGTCCCAGGACGCAGCCGATAGACTACTTCAGTCTCTGGCAGAGGGAAGGAAGCAACGGTGGCAGGAGACCGTGGAAAGTCTCGACTTTACACACTCCAGCCGCCACGCTTGGCGTCTGATAAAGAAATTGGACCCAGATCGGAATTTCACGAAGGCTGCACCGGAATACGAGGCAGACACAATTGCCAAGAACATTAAGAACCGTAGTAAGCGGGTCCCTAATCAGGCTTTTGAGCGCGGTGTCCGCAAGGCGTACCGTACGATTTTGGACTCGCTACCTGCGGAGGAGTCGGACTGGACGGCCCCGTTCATTGACGCTGCCCTGCCACCTGAGCAGGCAGGCTTCAGGGTAGGGAGGTGCACCACGGAGCAGGTCATTGCCCTTACAGAGCATATTGAGCACGGGTTCGAGAGAAAACAGCAAACAGGTGCTGTGTTTATAGACCTATCAGCGGCGTACGATACGGTCTGGTGCGATGGGTTAATGCTCAAACTTGCAAAAATCATAAGGTGCAAAAAGACCTTGAAGTTGTTCTCTTCGATCTTAGGGGAAAGGCAATTCCACGTCGCGCTGGGAGACGTCACGAGCAAAGTAAGGAAATTGAAGAATGGGGTCCCTCAGGGGTCGGTACTTGCGCCAATGTTGTTTAACGTTTACATTAGCGATATGCCGAACACTTCCTCCCTGAGGCTGGGATACGCAGACGACTGGGCACTCGTTACTCAGAGTAAAGTGTGGACCCGTCTCGAGAGCGTACTCAGCGAGGACGTCACCAGACTCAAATCCTACTTTGACAAGTGGTACCTGAAGATGAACACTTCAAAAACCGTGGCCACTGCATTTCACTTATGCAGTGGTTGGCACACCCGTAAACTGAATGTCCTAGTCGGGGACCAGCCACTCCCATATGAGCCGCGTCCAAAATATTTAGGGGTGACGTTGGATCGCAGCCTTACCTATCGGGTTCATCTCGAAGGGGTTGCCCGGAAGATAGAGAAACGCAACAGTCTTCTGAGGAAGCTGGCGGGATCGACTTGGGGCGCTAGCCAAGCGCTCCTGAGAACATCCGCCCTGGCACTATGCTATTCTACCGCGGAGTATTGCGCTCCAGTGTGGGGTAGAAGCAGAAACGTTGAGAAGGTGGATGTAAAACTTCGCAAGTCGATGCACATAGTGTCGGGAACGCTAGCAACAACCCCTAGAGAATGGGGCCCGATAATGGCAGCGATCCAGCTCCCCGATGTCCGGAGGGAGACCATTACGGGAAACTGGCTGAGTAAGATCAAAGAGAGAGGGAATGGGATACCCCTCTCATGCGCATAATGAACGGTGCCCCCGTTTCGAGCCGAAATAAGTCCCAGCAACCCTTGTACGCAGAATCCCTGACTACGGACAGAGCTGCACATACGAGATGGAAGTCGGTTTGGACGAATTCAATCCCTCGTGGGGGCGGGGACCTACACTCCTCTAAGCTTGGTGAGAAGTTGCCAGGCTTTGATACCAGTAAGAGGAGACACTGGGTAGCTGCGAATCGGCTTCGGTCGAGGAGCTGCCTAACGGCCGGTGCGTTACATCAGTGGGGTCTAACTTCCTGTCCAATATGTCCACGCTGTGGGCAAGAACCCGAAACGGCAGAGCATCTAGTCGAAAGGTGTGTTATGACGATGCTACCAGGCGGGTTCGCGACGGTGCACGAATGCGGACCGGACTTTGCTGATTGGGTCGATCGTCATAACATAATAGTGTGAACCATAAGAAGCTGCAGCTGCTGCCAAGTTTCCTTTAAGCTTGGTGAGAAGTTGCCATGCCTTGATACCAGTAAGAGGAGACACTGGGTAGCTGCTGCGAATCGGCTTCGGTCGAGGAGCTGCCTAACGGCAAGTGTGCTTCATTGGTGGGGTCTTTCTACCTGTCCAGCATGTACCCGCTGTGGACAAGAACTTGATACGGCAGAGCATATAGTCGAACGGTGTGTTGTGACGATGCTACCGGGCAGGTTCGCCACGCTGCACGAGTGCGGACCGGGCTTTGCTGATTGGGTCGATCGTCATAACATAGTAGTGTGAAAACCATAAGAGGCTGCAGCCAAGTTTCTTGTTGTTTGTAGGCCCTGTAATTACACCTGACCTGGTTTTTCTGACCTTTGTAAAATAAATTTAGTTTATTCTTCTCTCTCTCCTTTCCTTCAATGGTTCCAAAGGGAGTGTCATATATTATAGCTATGATTTGTTTGGGGATTTTGTAGAACAAATTTTATAGCTTTTGTTGTTGTTGGATTGATTCTATTTTCCCAATTTTGGAGGTGTGATCGGGATCCCATACCGTACTTCTACTTCTATACTCGAGTGTTGGTCTAACATAAGCTTTATAGCATTTCTCTATGCAGCCGAAGAGGTTTCTTCTCAAGAATCCCAGTGTAGAGTTTGTCTTTCTGCAATTGTTTGGAAAGTGGTCTTTCCAGGTCAGATGATTGTTTATCGTTTCTCCGAGTTACATATTTTTCTTTGGTGACTTCTTCTAGTGTGTTGTTGTGTATTGTATATTGTGATGGTATTATCTTCTTTTTGTTGGTAATTTTCTGGAATTAAGGTCCCGATGAAGAATCTCTGAGTCTTCCTTCTGCCTTATTGCTCTGTACAAAAAGCTGTCATCTGCAAATAGTATCAGTTGAGTTCCTGGCGTCAATCTTTCAGACAAATCATTGATGTAGATAAGTAACAGGTGGGGACACAGTACGGTACCTAAGGGCACACTTATAGTACTGGAGCTGATTCTGGCATTGCTCTGTCAGTTGTTTACGATTAGTGTGAAAATCCATTATCCAGTCGTGTGTGTTACTTATGATTCCATATCTCCGCAGTTTAATAGCCAGAGTATGGTGATAGACTTTATCAAATGCTTTACTAAAGTCTAATAAGATAGCATCTGTTTGAAGTTGCTGATTCATGTTTTCTGCTAGGTTGCTGCAAGTTGTATTTCGTTGTGTTTCACAAAAGCGCTCCTTTCTGGCGCCATGCCATATATAAAACATTCAAGTATAGAACAGAGCAAAGAAAGAGTTCATAAATTGTCTGAATTAATCAAGATGTATAGCAAAGAATGCTATGAAAGAGGTTGCACCCAGCCATATCTTTACCCAACCAGGTTCATAGACATACTCCAGCCGGTACTACCAGACCTCGACAGCTATACTTCGGGAAAGGAAACATTTTTAGCCTTCAATAAGACAACAGATGGTTTGCTTGAACACACCCACGTGGAAAAATCTGACAACGAGGTATTGGCTTTATCTTGCGCGGAATAATTCGAAGAGATCACGATAAACGAGAAAAGGCTGCTGCTGAATTCTCTCAAGTCTCCCAAGAAAAATATGTTCCACAGTCATTTGTCGAATAAAAATGATTTTTATTAGACCCTCATCATCTAAAATGTTAATATACGTCACCAAGAAAGTCTTTCATTTTCGAAATTGATAGTTACCAATATCATCACCATCACTACCAATTTCACCACCACCACCTCTTCATTATCATCATCATCACCACCACCACCATCACTACCATTATCACCACAATCACCTCATCATCATCATCATTATCACCAACATCAGCACCACCATCATCTCTACCACGATGACGACCAACACAACGCCAATAAAACTAACACCAGCACCATCTCCTCCTCCCCAACCCCCCCCCCCCCCCCCCCCCCGTCCTCATAATAAAGCTCCACTAATAAAGCCCATACGGCTCCTATACCACATATTTTTACCAATGATAATTGTTTAAGCCAAAATAAGCGGGCTAAAAATAATGTTTTTAAAGCGCCGAATTGTCAACAAATATTTCATGGATTATACCCCTTTGTTTTAATATAGCTCATATAGGTGTATTTGCATCTCCCTATTTTAAAACTGTTAGAGGAATTTCTCAATGTGGTTCTATATCAACATTGATTAATAGTGGTCTCAATTTACTTTGTGCCAAAATTGTTGCTTTCATCACTAATTTGCACTAGTTAACCCCAATTCCTCTAGCTAAATCATCTTTTCAAATCTACAGATAAAGCATCTCATCTCGATCTTCTAAAACCAAATCAGAGTCTTCTTTCAGGAAGAAATCCACACCTTTCAAGAGACTTTTAAGCCTTATAAAGTTGTGGTGGTGGGTTTATAATCATTTTAACCCAGAGATGCTGTGCGCTTGGCTAAGAAACTCAAAACATTGCCATCCGGAAATAAAACGGACATACTCGCAAAATTATGTGTAACCTTGACGGTTTATAGTCTGGTTATACAGTTAAGTGAGAATTACGGATAAAGAATGGATGGCAAAAAAAAAACACTAATAAAGATTCGAGTGACGTCAACTTTGATCTATAATATTATATAGAAATGTGTTAATGATTCTATCATGAAGAATCTATCATCCAATGGTCAACAAAAATTCAGAGTGTTTTCTTATCACCATTTAAAGAGAGTAAATGATACTACAAAATTGAATATAACACTTATATATGTATTAGAAATTTAATTCTCTATGTTATCATTTAATTGACATTGTATATTAATTATATCATTGATAAATCGTATCTATGCATACAACTTAAGCAGAACATTTAAAGATGTTTAGAACCTATTAGCTCTTAAACAAAATGATAGGATACTATACATAATACATATATGGCAGTTAAAGAGGGTCCAGTAAATTTTGTTACGCAGTAGAAGCCTACTCAATGTATGACTTTATAATTTCATTCCATCTATTCCACATTACATTTTCTTCGGTCTTCCAGAAGCTATGAAGGTTTCTCCATCCTGCATGGCTTGTCACTAAAAAATATTTATTCGAAGGGTCAAGAGAATAGTAATAAGCACCATAGACTAAGCTCATTACCATTCTAGAAGCAACCAGTGTCTTTAAACATTTTCTTTCAGCGCTATTCAGTTGAAGTACTTTTTCATATCCTGCCAGCATGTGGCCTCCAACATCTAGGACTGGCACGTCGGACTTCATAACCATCATCATATAAGCAATTGCAATGCCTAGGTCATATATACAATATGACATACAGCAGTCTTGAAAATCTAGAAGTCCACATATTTCGATACCAGAGGATGTTTTCTCAACTAGGATATTCTGCTCATTTAAATCACCGTGTATCTGACCTGTAACACAATGAAACAAAAAGGATATGATTGTTATAACTGCAATAGGGAGTTTATTAATATTTACATAGGTTGATCGACTTTTTTTTTATCAGTCTTTATTTATAGGATTTTTTACCCTAAGATCAGAAGTCATTATGAATTTTTATTGATTTTATTTGTATAGTCAAGAATAATCGTACAGGTTTAAATCTTTTTGGCAAATTTTCAGCTGATTGGAAATAGCAGAATTTTTTTTCATGATTGGGTAGTAGTAGTAGTAGTAGTAGTAGTAGTAGTAGTAGTAGTAGTAGTAGTAGTAGTAGTAGTAGTAGTAGTAGTAGTGGTAGTGGTGGTAGTAGTAGTAGTAGTAGTAGTAGTAGTAGTAGTAGTAGTAGTAGTAGTAGCAGTAGCAGTAGCAGCAGTAGTAGTAGTAGTAGTAGTAGTAGTAGTAGTAGTAGTAGTAGTAGTAGTAATGGTAATGGTAGTGGTAGTGGTAGTGGTAGTGGTAGTAGTATTAGTAGTAGTAGTAGTAGTAGTAGTAGTAGTAGTAGTAGTAGTAGTAGTAGTAGTAGTAGTAGTAGTAGTAGTAGTAGTAGTAGTAGTAGTAGTAGTAGTAGTGGTGGTAGTAGTAGTAGTACAGTCCTCTCCGGATAATCGCAACACCTTGGGATCAGCGAAAATGTTGCGATTAACCGAAGTTGCAATAAACCGAAGTTGAGTTTCCTGTAAAACTATTGCAACATTTTACACAAATATGGTAAACCCAAACCAGTTGTTATAAACATTGTTCTTAGTCCACCACAGACTGAGCAATTTGATTGGAATAAAAAAAATTATGGCAGCCCTGTATAGATTTTGACAAGCAAAAGCAGCTTTGAGGCAAGTTGACATCTTAAGATTGGATTCACTTTCACTATGATGATGTTGACAACCATGGTGATGAAATGCAATGTATGCTCCCTATTTGTAAGTGAGTTTGGAAACCCTACAGATATCATCTGGAGAAAGTCTTTAGCTGAATAGTTTCTTGACACTTATAACCAAAGTTAATATGGCAAGTAAAAATAAGTAATGAGATACAACCTCTGCGGAATTCCCTTTTTCTTGCAAGAACATCTGTATCGAAAGCCTTGAGTACCTCCTCGGCAACTTTTCTGTGCGCTATGTCATCAACGGCATGGAGAACATCATTCACCTTAGGCATATTTTCCATATTCCACAACGGTAAAAAATCCTCATACAACTTGAATTCCAAACCCTGTATAGGCGTGATTAAAATTTGTTTTTTTTTTTCAAATTGTAGATTGGGTAAAATGTATGTAATTATAATAATAGGTTTAAGTAACAAAATGAATACAGATTAATTATTATGGCATAGCATGGAATTTACTGATTTGTCGAATAATGCATTTCCCGACAAGTACCTTGAATACAGCTAGAGTATTTTATTTGTTAAGGTTGGGCCCAGTGGGTCTTTAGAATTCTAATTGGCACGATAGATTACTTTTTGAATTATAGTTACAGAGTTTTGAAACCTGTATAGCTTTTCAGAATGCTCTTTCTTACATATGTGCTATCTCAATTCTACTGAACCAGTCCAGAAAGAAATAAGCATGGGGTAAAAGTAACCCTGAGTATACTAGGGACATAGTCGGTGTTAAGGTTGAGTGAGTTAATTTACTCCGTCAGGGTATTTGTCTCAGTTCTAAAAGCATCGGCTGTGTTGTGCTATTGGCCAAAGACACTTTCTTTTAGTTTTAATTTCACAGAAAGACATCGCTTTGGTGAAAAGTTTACTAAATTAGACAAATGAGTAAAGAGTTAGGCATTTTCATTGGAACTGTAAGTCTCTTGTTTCTGGAGGCAGGGATGGCCCCGTGTATAGTGTGGTGACATAGGATCATAATTGTGGGCCTATAATGGCAAAATATCCTTTAAAGCCAAATATCTGTGATCATTCTTTCTTAGCATTGCATATTCTGAGGTAGAGGCTCTTTTTTTTCTGACCTGCACTTCGATTGGCACTCTGTTTCCTGGCAGGACGATGTTTTGATGACAAGTGAAACATCAATCCGTAAAAATATATATCAATCAGTGGTAATAATCAAAAATCAATATAACAGCTTCAAAAAAGAACAAAATACCAAACACGGAATGTTTTGGGCTCAAATACCTTCTTCAGCCAACAGCAAAATACAAATAAGACATAAATACATTACTAAATAGACGGCAGAGATATTTTTTCGGTTCTCTCTGTTGAAAAATCTTGGAAAGTAAACATAAGAAAGGCGTTCGATATATAACTAAGGAGTTCTAAATTGAGCAGAATTAAAGCAACGCATAAAATTTGATAAGCCAAAGGTCAGAAGTTAATGTTTCATAGGACTATTGACTGATTTGGAAGTGTATTTAAGGTCAGTATCAACGTTATTATTATATCACATGATTGAAAATGTAGCACTTATTATGGGCTTATTAATTTGTAAAATTGGTAATGTAGGATAAAGAATTGGTAATGTAAAGAAGGGATTTTTTTCATAATACGTCATTAAAGTCAGATCAAAACCATACAGATCCTAATAATCCTATAGATCCTAACATGTTCTGTGTTGGTATTTTGTTCTTTTGTGAAGCTGTTATATTTGCGGCTATGTGGTCTTGTGGTATGACACTTGCTTTTGAATCGGAAGGTCCTGGGTTCGAGCCTCGCTCGGCGCATAGTTGAGTCCTTGGAGAAGCCCTTTACTCACATTATCTCACCATACTCAGGTGTAACATGAGAACCTGGCCGTTAACAGCGTTGTCTCTGTCCGAAAAAAATTGAAAATCGCCTAACAGGTGTCATGTCCCGTCATAAATTATGTTAAATGTTGCTGTTGGCCAGTGACCCCTTGTAAAGCGCTTTGAGCACGTTTAGTGGATATTGCGCTATATAAAAGCTCAATTATTATTATTATTTTATTTTTTTAATATTCATTTTATTATTCAGTTTATTCAGTCTATTCTTATTACAGTCCACAGCTTATAGCAGTCCAGCATCAATCAGTGGTGTACTCTTTACATTTCAATGGAAACCTCAGTAATCTACGTTTTCATCTTGAATTAAAATACTGTGATGGAGACTGACTATACAAACCTGAAGACCTTTACTAATACCAGCAACAAAATGGCCAATATCATAGGCAAGGGCAGAGGTCAAGGTTTCTGTGTCCAGGATAGCACCATTAAGAAATGTTCGCACTGACACCATATATGTTACATCCACATCTTCAGATTAAAAAGAAACAAAACAAAACATATTAGACTTCACTGCCAATGATAATGATAATGACAACAAAACTAACAAATAATAATGATGAAGATACTTTTAATAAACATGATAATAAGGACAAGAGTCATAATAATAATAATAATAATAATAATAATAATAATAATAATAATAATAATAATAATAATAATAATAATAATAATAATAAGAAGAAGAAGAAGAAGAAGAAGAAGAAGAAGAAGAAGAAGAAGAAGAAAAAGAAGAAGAAGACTATTCTACTACTACTACTACTACTACTACTCCTACTACTACTACTACTACTACTACTACTACTACTACTACTACTACTACTACTACTAATAATAATAATAATAATAATAATAATAATAATAATAATAATAATAATAATAATAATACAAAATATATAAATAAATAAATTAATAATAATAATAATAATAATAATAATAATAATAATAATAATTAATAATAATAATAATATAATAATAATAATAATAATAATAATAATAATAATAATCGCAAGATTTTCGCTGATCCCAATGTGTTGCAATTATCCGGAGACGAAAACTTGTTTTGATATGGATGAACACGGACCAAAATCTATATTCAGAGGTTGACACAACTTTTTATAGAGGGACAGCTGAGAAAACCAGAAAAATTTATGCGCCATTAATAAAAGAATCTGACGATAATTCATTTTGACATAATATCAGTGCGGCTATGTGGTCTAGTGGTATGACACTCGCTTTCGGATCGGAAGGTCCTGGGTTCGAGCCTCGCTCGGCGCATAGTTGAGTCCTTGGAAAAGACTCTTTACTCACATTCTCTCACCGTACTCAGGTGTAAAATGAGTACCTGGCCGTTAACAGCGTTGTCTTTGTCCGAAAAATTGTAATATCGCCTAACAGGCGTCATGTCTCGTCCTACATGTTAAATGTTGCTGTTGACCAGGGACCCCTTGTAAAGCGCATTGAGCACGTTAAGTGGATATTGCTCTATATAAATGCTCAATTTAATTTTTTTTAAATGTTCACTCGGGAGGATCATACACTACAGCACCGTTTCCTCGAGCTCCTCCTCAGGACATAAAAAAAAAAGCTGGGTGAAATTAGTTCGAGGAAACCGTGTTCGAGGTAAAAATTAGTTTGAGGAAGGAATGGTATGATAACAAAGAAGAATAAGGAAAACAAATGAAAGAACGTTCTGAAGCACCCACGGCCAATGGCATATGGAACGTCTCGAGAAGTGGACACACTGTGTTGCCCTTCCATGCGTATTAGTATTACCAACCCATATATGATCTTACCATCCTTTTTAACTGTGAGGGATGAGAAGAATTCTCCTTCCACTGTCTTGATTTCTTCCTGGCATTTGATTCCAGCGGTATTAAGTTTATCCATTGCAAGCTTTTGGCCCACTAAAAATAGAAAATAATGATTGTGGTGGTGATGATGATGAGGATGATTATAGCGGTGGTGATAGTGGTGGCTCAAATTCTATTCCATTAATGCAAAGGCATTTGTTTGTATCAATAAACAATAAATAGTAAAAATTCAATCTCGCTGTAGATGCTCGCCTTTTTATTTCAAAATAAAGTATTGTGGGGTGTTTCTTTTATTGATGAGTAAATCATACGTTTTATGTTTTAATTCCATTTTGTTGAATGTCAATTTCATTTTGTAAAACTTGCATAGTTAGCTAGGGGAATTAGGGTAAAATTGTGCAAATTAGTGATGAAAGCACCAAATTTGGTACAAAGTAACTTGAGACCACTATTAATCGATGTTGATATAGAACCACATTGAGAAATTCCTCTAACAGTGTAAAATAGGGAGATGAAAATCCGCCTATATGAGCTATATTAAAACAAAGGGGCGTAATCCATGAAATATGTGTTGTCAATTCGGCGCTTTAAAAATATATTACTTTTAGCCCGTGCAAGCGGTTGATTATTTTGTTTTAAATAATTATCATTGTTAAAAATGTGACTATGTGATATAGGATCCGTTTGGGCCGGTAGTATAGCTTTATTATGAGGACTGGAAGGGGGGTGGTGGGAGAGGAGGAGATGGTGCTGGTGTCAGTTTTACTTGTGTTGTGTTGGTCGTCATCCTGGTGAAGATGATGGTGGAGGTGATGTTGGCGATAATGATGATGATGATGATGATGAGGTGATTGTGGTGATAATAGTAGTGATGGTAGTGATGATGATGATGATGTCGATGAGGTGGTGGTGGTGCTGATCTTGGTAGTGATGATGATGATGACGAAGACGATAATGAAGATGATGATCAGGATCATGTTGATGATGTTGTGGTGGTGGTGGTAGTGGTATTGATGATGATGATGATGATGATGGTGATGATGATGATGATGATGATGATGATGATGATGATGGTGATGAGGTGATTATGGAGATAGTAGTATTGATAATGGTGATGGGGATGATGATGAGGTGGTGGTGATCGTGGTAGCGATGATGATGAAGATTATGATGATGATGATGATGATGATGATGATGATGATGATGATGATGATGATGATGATGATGAATATGGTATTGATGAGGTGGTGGTGGTGATAGTGGTAGTGATTATGGTGATGCTGGTAACTATTAATTACGAAAATGAAAGACTCTCTTGGTGACGTATATTAACATTTTTAGATGATTAGGATCCAACAAAAATCATATTTATTAGACAAATGACTGTGGAACACATTTTTTTGGGAGACTTGAGAGAATTCAACAGTAAACAGCAGCCTTTTCTAGTTTATCCTGATCTCTTTGAATTATTTTAACGGCGCAAGATAAGCCAACACCTCGTTGTCAGCTTTTTCCATGGCAGTGTGTTCAAGAAAACCTTATGTTGTCTTATTGAAGGCTAAAAATGTTTCCTTTCCTGAGGTTAGCTGTCGAGGCCTGGTAGGACCGGCTGGATTCTGTCTCTGAACCTGATTGGGTGAACATACGACTGGGTGCAACCTCTTTCACAACATTCTATGCTATACATCTTGATTAATTCAAACAATTTATGGACTCTCTCTCTCTCTCTCTCTCTCTCTCTCTCTCTCTCTCTCTCTCTCTCTCTCTTTTTTTTTTTTTTTGATCTGTTCTATACGTGAATGTTTTTTATATATAGCATGGCTCCAGAAAGGAAAGATTTTGTGAAACGCAACGAATAACAACTTAAAACAACCTAACAGAAAACATGAATAAACAACTCCAAACAGATGCTTACTATCTATAGCCCCTTATCTTAGAGTGCACAGGGTTATTAAGTCATATAAAACCAAGTAGTTTTCTGTTTCATTGTAAAACATATGTTTATTTATTTATTTATCTATTTATTTACTGATTTATTTATATAATTCGTTGTTTTTTTGTTGTTTTTTTTTTTTTGGGGGGGGGGGGGGTTGACTTTTTAATTTATGGGGGGGGGTATTTTTTTTTATTTTTTTTTTTTGACTATTTAATTTATTTATTTTTTGTTTTTTGTTTTTTTTTGACTATTTAATTTATGTTTTTTTTTGTTTGTTTGTTTTTTTTTTTTTGACTATTTAATTTATGGGTTTTTTATGTTTCTTTTTTTTTTTTGCTTGGTTTTCTTTTTTAGGTCAATATACCTAGACCTGTTTATTGTCGTATTTAAAAGACGGAGATAATTCTAAATTGGCAAAGCAACGACAAACATTGGGTGTATCCCATTCCCGAGGTTAAAAAAAGAAAAAAGAATTAAAAAACTCTAAACAATGCTACATTATTAGACTTCAGTAAATCGTTTGATAAAGTCAATAACCATACTCTGGCTATAAAACTGCGGAGATATGGAATCATGAGTAACACACACGACTGGATAATGGATTTTCTCACTAATCGTAAACAACTGAAAGAGCAATGTCAGAGTCAGCCCCAGTACTACAGGTGTGCCCCTAGGTACCGTACTGGGTCCCCTCTTGTTCTTTATCTGCATCAATGATTTGCCTGAACGATTGACGCTAGGAACTCAACTGAGACTATTTGCGGATGACAGCCTTTTGTACAGAGCAATAAGGCATAAGAGAGACTCATAAATTCTTCATCGGACCTTGATTCCAGAAAATTACCAACAAAAGGAAGATAATACACAATACACCACAACTCACTAGAAGAAGTCACCAAAGCAAAATATCTCGGAGTAACGATAAACCTGACCTGGAAAGACTACATTGCAAACATATGCAGGAAGGCAAACTCCAGCCTGTGATTCTTGAGAAGAAACATCTTCGGCTACAAAGTAACCATAAAAGAGAAATGCTATAACGTTTATGTTAGACCAACACTCGAGTAAAGCGGTAAGGTACGGGATCTCGATCACACCTCCGAAATAAGGTAAATAGAATCAATCCAAAATAGCTATAAAATTCGTTCAACAAAATCCTCAAACAAATCAAAGCCATATGTGACACCCCATTTGGAACCATTGAAGGAAAGCAGAGAGAAGAATAAACTGTATTTTACAAAGGTCAGAAAAACCAAGTCAGGTGTCATTAAACGGCCTCCAACAGAACAAGAGGAAACCTGGCAAATTTATGTTGCCACAATCGAGAGTGGACTACCATCTCCACTCGTTTCTGCCCTTCAACTATAAGACTTAGGAACAATTTGGATAACTCCCAGAAAAACAATTGGGAATGCTGCTGCTGAGCCTTCCACGAGGAAGTTTCAGCTTGAAGAGGAAGAGGAAGAAAAAGAATAAACAATTTCAGCAACAGTAAAACTAGAACTTTGTTTTGGTAATATTCAGCATTTTTTTATGTTCATAAAATGGACATGACAAATCTTCTGATAATGAACTTCCTGCGCAATCAAATCACCATTTGAGGACATGGAGAGAATCTGGACATCATTTATAATTTCTGCAGCCACGCGGATATTTTCGTTCATGTCTTTTGTCATTATTGAATGGAGGGAACCTTCATCATATTGTTGCAAAGCATACAATATGTCCTATTTCCTGTGATAACGTCATCTGAGGGAAAACGCATATTCTGCCTCCTTGGACAGTGGGATGATGAGAGATTGTCTAGATCGAGATAATTTGACAAGTTTTCTTGTGATTTCTCATTTTTCACATCGAGCCTTCTGATTTTTTGTGGCCGTATATCAAGAGCGACATAATTTGTACCAGTTGGTATCATTTTGCTTCAGGACCTCCAGTGGATCCTCAGAGCAGTCTTCAACAGACAAATCTAGCATGTCACTATCATTTTCTAATCCGTTAAAAGTATTAATACCATAGCTGGTAGAACGCTACGCTACAAAAGTCACGTACCATTGACCACAATATTTCCGCTTTGACAGAGCTGGGCATTCTAATTTTTATTTTTTTTAAATCTCTTGACAAATGAATCATTTTGACCAATCCACCTCAATACTGCACTTTGCCATTATTAATTGTAAGTAGTTAGTACAAGATTTAGTATATTGTCAATGCCATGATTTAATGGGTTAAGTGACTTGATCACGGGATTGTTGGTGATGGGGATGAGGCGATGTTCATGACGGTGATGTTAAAGATGATGATGATGATACGGACATTTTCAACCTGAAATTTGATTTGAACCATACTATTACGCAAACCACAATAATAACATAACTGTATTGAATTAGTGTGACACATAAACCTTGATGCTTAAGCGATATCTTGGTGCTCGGTATGCTGCTAATGATGATGATGACGACGATGATGATGATGATGATGATTATTATTATTATTATTATTATTATTATTATTATTATTATTATTATTATTATTATTATTTATTATTATTATTATTATTATTATTATTATTATTATTATTAGGTGGGTAAAAGGCGACAGAGTTCAAGTAGACACCGTTTCGTGACCTCGCCGACCCGAAATCAGACGACACAACTAGCCACCGCAGAATGTGATGCATTGTTTATAGATATCTTCACATGAGCGGAAGTCTATTATTTTCAAATAATTCTAATTTAATAAGACATCAAGAAAGTAAACATTATACTCTTTGAAAGCTATCGGAATATACAAAAGATATGAGAGGGGAAAAAATCATTGTTTTCTTTTTTCGTATTCGTATTCGACCACCAAAACTTTGATTTCTTCGATTTCACAATCTCATGTTCCGTGTTCCAATGCCGGTAAAATTTGAAATAACCAAATTTGCATACTTTTAGATTAAAAAAAAAATACTTTTGAAAATTATGTTACTCTCTTGGTAAATGAATGAATTTGATAAGTTGTATGTTATGAATAAATGATAAGTTATACTTCCGATTTCGATTTAAGCAACAGTGTACATGTGTACTCGGTACCGATGACGTAGTCCGTCTGTGACCTTTTGACACCAAAGCAAAATGTCGTTGTGAAGGCGGCAAGTTTCACCACCACCGTTAATTTTTACACGATTTAAATTGCTAATATCTCAGCTCTTGGAGTAATGAGAACGTGGTTCTATATCACAATTTAAACCTTAGAGCACGACCTTTTTTTCATTAAAAAATCATGCTTTCATCATTAATTTGCACAATTCGGGGGTTTTGTGTCCCTAATTCCCCTAGCTATAGTTAGTGTGTGCGACTGTTGTGTGTGTACTCGGTACGAGTGTCTCTATGGTTTGACAAGTACATATATTATAAAGCGCTTTGAGGCTTCGGCGTTTAGCGCTATAAAAGAACACTTTATTATTCT
The DNA here is from genome assembly GCF_034508935.2 of Berghia stephanieae. NCBI lineage: Eukaryota > Metazoa > Mollusca > Gastropoda > Nudibranchia > Aeolidiidae > Berghia > Berghia stephanieae. The sequence goes on along the minus strand of NC_088367.1, from coordinate 40,236,253 downwards.
TATTATTAGAAACCCGCCGAAACCCACCGTGACCGCCCGAAGTTCTGGGAAGTGGGCAGCAGTTGGGAGTGAACCACGGACTCAGGGAAATGGACACCAAAGGGGAGGGAACCTGGGACTATGGGAGGAAGTTATCAGGAGAAAATAAATCTGGGACTATGAGAGATGCAGAACTGCGTAATTAAAATGTCAAAAATTCGTAGTTTCCAAGGGGAAAAACAGAAGTCACTATGAATAGCTTTAGAAATAAATAATTTGCTCTAAGCACAGTCCAGAAATGCTCCAAAGTCCTGAATATACAATGAGTTTTTTTTTAAATTATTAACACATTTCAGGATTGAATAACTCGAGAGCTATGAAAGATTTCCTCAAACGTTTTGTTCTTTTTTGCCACATGTGCAAAATTTATTCAAGTTTAGATTGATATGAGGTTTAATTCTGTGGGCCCTTTGGTAGCTAAGTTATGACGTCATCAATAGAAAAAGGGTAATTTTGACATAAGTAATTTATTTTGGCATGATTCTCGAACCATGACAGACAACTGACTGAAAACGTTGTCTTCTCAATTAAAGCAACCTTTTACGTGTCCGGGCATGTACACAAACACAATATTCGACATTGGAGGAAACGAAAACCAGTAGAAGTTATCGAGTGTCCTCGCAACTCACCAAAAGTCAATGTCTGGTGTGAACTAACCAGGGAAAGAGTGGTAATTAACATTTTAAAGATCCAAACTGCCCCTTAAATTTTCTATCCAACATGTTTAAAAACAGTTGTTTATTTTTGTTTTTTTTTTGTTTTTGTTTTGTTTTGTTTTTTTGTTGTTTTTTTTTTTTTTGGGGGGGGGGGGGGGGGTTGCAGAGCGATACGAAGCTGTGGACTGTAAAAAGTATTAAACAAAAATGAATATATAACAACTTCAGAAGAGAACAAAACACCAAAAACGTCCGCTGAAGAAGGGTTTTGATAGCGAAACGTCCCGTGTTTGGTATTTTTGTCTTTTTTGAAGATGTTATATTCATTTTTTGTGTTTTGTTTTACTATTCCTTTCAGTAAACGGTAGTACTGACCCTTTCAGAAGTTGTCCTTTAAATTACCTTATTAACAACAAAAAAGTTGAACTTACTTTGAAAATCCGGTAACTTGGAGTCTACATGATTGACTATTTTCACTAAATATCCTTCATCACACACTTTCTCCACGTGTGCATTGCTGTGCTCACGTTCTACCACTGCATGGTAGTTCCGGTCATCGTATCCGTTAAGCGGTTTCAACGACACGACTGTCAACCCATAATTCTTCTTGAGCATCGAGATGACCTGGTCGTCATTTGAAATGTGAGGACAGATTGACACTTGGGGTGTCTCCATCACTGATCTGGAGCATCAAAATGAACAAAAGAAACCCCTTTAACATCAAGATTGTATTTCTCTAGAATTATCATTTTTCCAATCATATGTGGGAAGGGGGGACGAAGTGGCCGTGTGGTTAAGGCATTGCACTGTGACCCAGAAAATCACGGGTTCGTCATTTGATATGTGAGGACACACTGACACTTGGGGTGTCTCCATCACTGATCTGGAGCATCAAAATGAACACGAAAACCTTTTAATTTTAACATCAAGATTGTATTTCTCTAGAATTATCATTTTTCCAATCACATAAGTGTGTGTGAGGGGGGGGGGGGACTAATTTCACCCATCCTGTGTAAAAAATTGGATTAATTATAATTGAAGGATTTTAAAACAATGCGACCTGTGATTTCGACCTGATGATTTGCTGTGACATTGATGTGCAGCGCCGCAAATTGAGCAAAGGCGAGGTAACTTGCTCAGCGGCGTGTGATCGAACTCGGTACCTTTCGGGTACGAAGCAAAGACCGTACCGCTGAGCCAGGCTGCACCCCTCATTAAAACAAAAACAAAAACAAACAAAAACTATTTCAAGTTGAGGAAATTAAACACACAGTTTCAATTCATTAATTAATCTTAACTCAAATTTAATTAAGCTAATATCAAAGATCAAGCATCACAATATAAGATATCCACACTCCGATAGAATTGAAGGTTCCTGGCAGCCCAGAACAATCCCTGGCAACCTGGAAAGCCCGTGAAACCCCAGAACATTCACTGCACCCTAGAAAGAGTCCAGGCCATACCACTGCACAAGGCATCATTCCCTGTCTCAAGAAGAATGTCAGCTAGAATCAACCAAGCCTGGTTTGGAAGTCTTCAAGAAACGCAACTTGAGATTGATAGCCGGCTGGATTAAAGATAAGCCAAACGAGCGTATACCATTCTCAAATTAAGAGCCCAGTGACACATATGATTAAAATTAATTCATTAAATTAATAAATAATAAATTAGATCCACTCAATTAGACCCATTCTTTCTGTTCTCAATAAATACAGGATTATTAGATAAAAGTGTAAAATAAATATACATCATCCATAATCTTCATTCTACCTTCCACTTATTCCTCTCTATCTTCTCCTTTTTTTCATGGAATTGTTATTATTGTACTGGGTGTTACTCTTGTCTTAACTCACTTGTTATTATTACAATTGGTTAAAAGGGACCTGAAGGTATTCTTAATCACTCGTAGTTAAACCCGAGTCGTTTGTAGTGTAGGTTGAGTGGCGCAGCTGGTAACGATAGCCATAGCGCGCATACTAGACCATTGAGCTTATCATTTATTGAACTCGAACCGACTTCAAACACAAATCCCCCGCCACAATCATCACTACCACCACTAATACTACCACTACAACCACATCATCATTATCACTACCCGCATTACTACAAAACACCACCACCACCACCACATCATCACTACAACTATTACTACAACAACTACATCATATCGACCACCACTACTACAACCACCAATACATGATCATGATCTCTACCACCACTATTACAACGATCACCACAACTTCATTATCTCTACTACCACTTCCACCATCATCACACCACATTATCATCACTAACACCACTACTACGACCACCAGCATCACCATAATTTCAAGCACCCACTTCGTAATTATCTCTACCACCTACACAGCGATTCATACATTTTTATTAGCCATTATCTGATTTTGGAGGGGGGGTTTTTATATGAAGAAGAAGAAGAAATAAACGTAACGGTAGCCCTATTCGTTCTCAAGGTCGAAGAGCATCAACCGCCACTGCCGTACGTAAGGACAAATAATTTGTTTACACTATTCGTACTTCACATTAAAGCTGGGCAACATTCCGTTTTTGTTTTTACTGAGCTAGATTCGATTCCACGTAATTACATGATATATCCGTATTGTCTTAAAAATACGGTGACAAATATATACAACAGCCTTCCCGTCAATTACCCTGTGCTAGACACTTTTTAAGAATATGACCTGAAGGACGAATAGACACTCCATAAACGGAAAGTCGATTGGTGGTTGGTGACATTTTGTCTACAGTATTATACTGCACACACAAAAAAAGACCAGATTTCGTATAATTCCTGTTTCCCCTTTAAAATTATCCCGCTATTGGTTAGTGTATTTAGTATTTAAAAATTGTAATTTGTGTGCAGTCTTCTTTAGTGGCCAGAAATTTCTGTACGTTTTTCGATACTTTGGTGCTAGCATACATGTATTAGTGTCGTATCTTGAAAATTTGATAAGCCAAAGTAGGTCAGAAGTTAATGTTACATAGGACTATTGCCCGATTTGGAAGTGTATTTAAGGTCAGTGTTCTACCTGATGATATCTACATGATTGACAACTTAACATTTATCATGGGCTTATTTGTAAAACTGGTCATGTAGGGAGATGTAAAGAGATGATTTTTTTCATCACACATCATTAAAGTCGGATCAAAACCGTATAGTCTAGATCATAATAATCCTATAGATCGTAACATGTTCTGTGTTGTTTTTTAAAATTCTTTGTTGAAGCTGTTATATTCATTTTTGTTTACTACGTTGGTAAATTATGCCTGAGCGCGAGATATCTCCATGACATTTACTGTATCGTTTCCTTCTAAAGCTTACTCTCATAGCAGTTGACTGGAATTTACATCTTTAATAAAGGATTCATTTATTTTTCCTTGAATATTTTTTTAATCTGCATTTTATTTTCTACTAGTACTGATCACCTAGCTTAATTTCATCCATTCTCAATACATTTAAAAACATTATGGAATCCGAATTGACTCCATAAAAAAGAATGATGGAATGAAGATAATAAAATGAAGAGGTTAACTCTCTTCTTACCGATCATTTTCAGTATTTTCCCAAAAGGTGGGCTTACCCAGCAGAAAAATGGATTTTTTAAACTCAAACAATCTCTCCACAAAACAACTTTATGATTATGTTCTTATTAATTAAACAAGGAACATTGCGATGTACAAAATAAATCTGAATAAGAAAAAAATGTATATACAGTGTCGTAACAAATGTGACGTTTTTGCTGTAGGTGGTAATTAGAGGGTTAAAAGAAATATGATACCTGATGCTTATCAAAATTACAATTGATCGTACATTATATCGTATAAAAAAAAATTAGATGTATTCTATTGTATCTTTACAATAGAGACAAAGACCCTTTTTGACTCATTACAGTACTTATTATATGTAGAAAGAACTTCGTTTTTCTATTGAAAGCTGTAATTTTGAGTAAAACTAAATCTTGTGCATAACAGGGTGGGCATGGGCGTAAAAGAAGCAATTCTTTGCATTGTCACAGCAAATATTTAATTTGTAATTTTTAAAAAATGCACCCAAGTATAGATAGGCTTTCTTTGAATTCTCACAGCAGCACACTCGTAAATGATGCTCTGTAATTATCATCATACAAAACGTTCTTATACTTTTTCACAATATTTTGATTATCTTTCAATATTTTTGGACTGCCCATCCTTGTGGCAACAAATCCATTTTCAAATTTAAATTTTACTGCTTGAAATTTTCTCCCTTGATAATTCCTTTACTAGGGCATTAATTCAAGTCAATAACACCCTTACAACTTTATTTAAACCCTGTTTAGATATCATAGATAATTGATCAAAGACACACATTCACGCTGTGCTGTCCAAAATGTAGGTTACAAGTAGAAATTAGCAATGAATTGCAACCTTATGTTACAAGTGTTTAATCCGTCATTGACACACATTCAATTATAAGGGAGTATCAGGCTATGGATAGTATGAAGTTGACGTCACTCAGGTCTTTGTTATTCCTTTTTGCCAACCGCTTTTCTGAGTAATTCTCACTAAACTGTATTAACCAGACTACTATAAAGTTCAAGGTTACACAAAGTTTTGTGTGTTGGTCCGTTATACTTCCGGATGGCAATGTTGTGAGCTTCTTAGCCAAGCGCAAACTATCTATACATTAATAATAATAGCTACGTCCAACATTACCCGGGAGATGACTGACTGCTACTGGCGTTACATTATTGCTTGTTCTCACATTTTTTGACAACCATGATGAGTTCTTGATATTCGATATGACAGATGGCGTTGTAGTCAGTTTACAGATGCCTTTGCAGATTAATTAGACATTACACCTTTACACTTGTTCTTGTGGGATCATCCAAAAACACAAATACAAATACATTTAGACATTCTCCCTTCACCCAAAATATAACATTTCCTTACGTGTTAGCCGTACTTTTTAAAGCTCTAGGTCGGTCTACTGAAGAGAATTGACTTTTTTGGTTGTCGTCGACAATTGCTAGGTTGTAGTATATAATGAGTAATTTATAGTTTCCAGTGTTATCTTTAACAGATCCTCATCGAATACACTCACTCTGCATTATGTGTCGCCATTGAATAATATATTATTAACCAACTATTGTCAACTACGTTTTAATATTTAACGGATAATCGTGTGTGATGATAGGAAACCATCAACACAAAATGGAATTCAAACCAACTCAAGTGAAATTATATAGGTGACATTTCAGCTGGTAATACAATAAAAACTGGTTAAACCAAAAATGTCTAAACTGAAAAGACCGTCAAACCGAAAGGAAATCAAAATGTCTGATTTTCTTCTTTGTCTCTGTTACCCAAGTATAGATAAAACGAAAGCCACAATGCTCAAACAATCTTTAAACCGAAAAGAAATTGCCGAATAACTGAATAAGCTAAGAAAAAAAATGCCCATAACCAACAACATTCCCGTTACACAAAGGTCCCCTCTTGCTCTCTCCATTCAACACCCCTCGCACTCCTCCGTTAAAACACTCTTCACTTTGCCATTAATTCCTCCTTCAACCACTGCCCACATTAATCCACAACGCCGTATTCGTCTCTCTCTCTCTCTCTCTCTCTCTCTCTCTCTCTCTCTCCTCTCTCTCTCTCTCTCTCTCTCTCTCTCTCTCTCTAATCCACCACTTACATCCCCTCCCAACCAATCCCACCCAGACCACACCAGTTCATTCCTACTTCAAGGTGAGAACACAATGTGCTGGTTGAGAGCAGTGATGTTGTGTAGCTCCAAAACGATAACATTGTATAATACTATTGTTTGCTTTGGCAACTACTACCACAACGTATACATATTGTAGAAACAACCCCCACCCACCAACCCACCCCCACACAAACAAACATACACACACGCACACACACACACAAATATTATATACTCACATAAACACATTACACTGCTTCAACTCCAAATTGCCAAAGTTGAACAATTTGATGCAATGCATTGTCTGTGTCAGTGGAATAATATTATCCCTTGAAAATCATTATATATATATATATATATATATATATATATATATATATATATATATATATATATATATATATATGGTTGAGGAGAGTTAGCTGGAATCACGTAGAGTTTGGGGTACAGAAAATGATCTTCAACTACGTTGTGCGAATACATCTGGAAACTAAAGGACTCAAACACACAACACAACATCACACAGAACATCGCCTCAAAACAAAACAAAAAACAAAACAAAGAAAGCTTAACAGTAAACACACACAAAATGCAACTTATGCCTAAACGAGAAATATCATATAGTAAAAAAACAAAAAACAACCCAACACGCTACACTAAACAGAAAGAGAGAGAGAGAGAGAGAGAGAGAGAGAGAGAGAGAGAGAGAGAGAGAGAGAAAGAGGGATGTTCAGATCGTGTTTACACAGGAGAAAATGTTTACTGTCCAATACACACTACACAAGTCAATGAAACAACCACTACCCCAGACGCCCCCCCCTTCCCAGCCCAACACCATACCACACCAGCTCGCATAGACACACACACACACACACACACACACACACACATACACGTGCGCAACAAACATTTATAGTCTGGTTAATACAGTTTAGTAAGAATTACGGATAAAAAATGGATGGCAAAAAAAAAAAAAAAAAAAATAATAAAGATGTGAGTGATGTCAACTTCGTTCTATAATATTATATAGAAAAGTGTTACTGATACTATCATGAAGAAGATATCATCCAATGGTACGCAAAAAATCCGATTGTTTTCTTATCACCATTATCGTTTCCTTTTTATCAGATTAATATAATCAGCAAATTTCTGATCCCCATTTTATATGACCTTTTAAGAGTATTAATCGGCTACCAAAAGATCTCATTTCCATCTTTTCTTGCTTAAGTCTTATTGTAAGACTTCGACTGCCTGATATTTTGAAAAATCAAAACCATAACCTAAGTGTTTGTAGAAATTGCTGTCGTGAATCCTTTTTATGATCATCATTTAATATAAAAAGACAAGAAAACGATCTCTGTACATGAAAATAATTCTTTCTAAATGAAAACAAAAAACACGAGAATACTAATTTTTTTTACTCAATGTGTTTACGTGGATTAAATAGACACAGTCCAGATATTTCTTGACCACACAAATGATAATCCTGCATGTAGAATGCAAGCAAGATTCACGAATACCACTACAAAATAATCTTATTATGCTTCACATACTACACAACACGGTATAGTAACAGGCGAGACTTCAGTGCACTTATCTCAGTGATAAGAGGACACCTAATCGCGAAGTCCGTTCATTTCAGTGACCGATTGCAGGAGATTAAAGGGTAACATATCCTACTTTCAATCACTTTTAGTATTGTGTATATACTCTAACACGGTTTCCTGGTTTCCTCGAACTCACTCGAATGCCCCGATTTTTTCGCTTATTATTCTTTGTTATCATTCCATTCGTTCCTCGAACTAATTTTTATCTCGCACAAGGTTTCCTCCTCGAACTAATTCCACCCATCCAACGTAAAAACAAACCAAAAAAAAATCAATAAAATGATATTTTATGCGCCCGGTGATTTCGACCACTGACGAGTTACTGTGACAATGACAGCTACGTCTGTGTATATCCTGTGTATTTACCTACACTGCAGGTGTGTCTACCACTCATACTCATACACTCCACCGCCCTTTCGCAACACCTAATCTACTTATTCCTAGCACTTCGATATTCGTTCTAATTTTCAATACCATGCGCCCTGATTTGCAAATTGCTGTTTTTGTTTTTAGTTTTTGTGCTATCATTCGTCAGTTCGCGGTTAACAACTATATATTATGTCAGGGGCAAAATACACTTTATATTAAATTTTCGGGTCAAAAACAAAACCACTGAAAGGTTTATTCGACTAATTTTAATCAAACATACGATAAAAATAACAGACGAAATGTTCAAGAGTGTATACATTGTATGTTGATTGAATAATCCGAGACTCATATCATACAATAATAGTAAACAAAGACATTCATGTCAATAGCTTGCCAGGCATAACAACAAAAGGTCATATGACATTAAACTGGAAACAGCAATTGTATTAAGTTATCAGACCCGCTGATATATAAACGTTGATAGTACCAAAAAAAAACAATAAATAAAAAACGCTGAAGACAGAACTGTCATCTATTTCCGCTTCAAGTTTGCCCTTTCCAATGTACAGGGTAATCATGAGAAAGTGACCTTTGCACAGAGTTCACGTGGTGGTCATATGAATAATTTGAAAGGTCATCAGCGTCATGAAATATAAGTGTATTTTAAATGACGGAATGACCTAGAAAGTGCATTGTCCTATATACCAAGCTATAACATGTCTTATGATAAAACCGTGGTGAGGACATGTTTTGGATGAGTACGTTAAAATCATCTCATTTCGCTCACCCTAAACTTAGCCTAACTTATAGCCCTACACTTGTGAGGCTATGTGGTCTATGTGGTATGATGCTCGTTTTCGGATCGGAAGGTCCTGGGTTCGAGTTGAGTCTTTGGAAAAGGCTCTTTATTCACTTTCTTTCACCGTACTCAGGTGTAAAATGAGTACCTGGCCGTTAACAGCACCGTCTCTGTCCGGAAAAAAAATGTAATATCGCCTAACAGTACAGGCGTCATGTCCCGTCCTAAATGTTAAGTGTAGCTGTTGGCCAGGGACCATTGTAAAGCGCGTTGAACACTTTTAGTGGATATTGCTCTATATAAAAGCTCTTTTTTACATTAGGACTTGTCTTTTGGCGTCATTTATAGATTAGTGCACGTCCTAATGAGTCGGTTATGTGGTTTTTAGAGCCTTTTATATTACTCTACCCTGAAGGAGTACAGTTGAGTACAGTAGTGACTATCGCATTAACTCTCTCCTTCACCAGCTATTTTCAGAGTTGTATCCGAAACTTCATACTCACTCAACACAAAAAAAAGTTTCCAAACAGATTAGCAACGAATATATACTATATTTTGTTCCAAAAAATTAGCTCTGCAACAGTGTCGAATTTTGAATGGCTATAACTATAACAAAATGAAATCAGAATAAGAAAATTGTTGGTTGATTCGTAACGAATGTGACGATTTTCCTATGGAAGGTAAGGAAGGGGTTAAAACGTGGCGTTGATCTTCTGAGCTGATGCCAAAAATAACATGGGTTGTTTATCACAATGTTGAGTGAATTATTGGCAGTATAGGTAGGTACATCTCGAATTTTCGGATGGCCCGAACGATTGCTAAGCATTCTTTTTCTACTGTGGCATAATTTCTCTCCGCTGGGTTAAGCTTCCGGCTGGCATATGCTATGGGGTGTAGTACAGGGTCATCATTTATTGCATCCTTTTGCATTAGGACAGTACCGATAGCTGTTCCGCCGGTGTGTGTCTGTCCGCAGTACAAATGGTTTTGTAGGATGTGGGCAAATGTAATTATGGGTTGGCAAGTTAATTATTCCATCAGTGGCTGAAAGGCGTGTTCGCATTGTGGCGTTCAGTCCAGTCGACAGTGTCGGTGCTGCTATTCTCGTGAGATCAGCGAGATGGGCGGCAATCTGGTTAAAAAGTCTTTAATAAACCTTTGATAGAAACTACACATTTCGATAAAGAATTGAACATTTTTCTTTGTCCTTGGTCTAGGTGCGTTTTTCGTCTTTTCGACATTTTTTTGTTTTAAAAAAAAATTAAAATTTTAAAATTGAACTTTTATATAGAGCAATATCCACTGAACGTGCTCAAAGCGCTTTACAAGGAGTCCCCGGCCAACAGCAACAAGTAACATTTAGGACGGGACATGACGCCTGTTAGGCGAAATTACATTTTTTGTTTCGAATAGAGACAACGCTGTTAACGGCCAGGTACTCATTTTACAGCTCAGTACGGTGAGAGAATGTGAGATAAGAGTCTTCTCCAAGGACTCAACTATGCGCCGAGCAAGGCTCGAACCCAGGACCGTCTGATCCGAAATACCACTAGACCACATTTTTTTTGTTCAGACTGAAGTGTTCCTCGATTTGATTGATAACCTAGGAAGTCAAGTGTTTGGTATCTGTTTCAGGTCATGCAAATGTTTTCCAGTTGGGTGATTCAACTAAAATGTCGTCGATAAAATGGAGAATCTGGTTGTTTTGTCGTGGGGTAAGTTATTTTCTCATCATTCGTGAGAATATTCTAAGGCGCGTCATGCAGTCCAAAAGGCATGGTGGTAGGTTCGTAATGTCCTGAAGAATTGCCATAGGCTAAGAATGTCCTGAATAGGGGATGAACAGTGTGTTTAGGAATATCTGCAGCCTGGTTCAACTTTTTGAAGCAGTTTTGTAAGGTTGAGTCATTGTTTTGTGCGCCTTTCGTTTCTCGGGGTGCTGGATTTATAGTCAGGTTTGTCTCCTCATTTTGTTTATGCTGAGATCCTATAATAACAGGAAAGGCTTGGATTGGTGCTGTTGGTGCGGCGATGAAGAGATATCGAGCTCCGATAATTATAAGGGGTGAGTATGCTTCCAGCACTGCAGCTTTCATTTCTCCATGTACGAAAGGACATTTGTTTATGACAATCCGAGCTATTGGAAGACAAAGGGGTGGGTAATTAAGCGATGCGAATTGTATGTCTAGTTGATCACCTGTGTATTGGTCTGCCTTGACTAAATTCGGTCGGACAACCGTAGAATAGTCAAGTCCTGTGTCATAAAGGGTGGTACATAATTCACCATTCATTATTACTGATCCAGTAGTCGGGTAAGGGTTTGTTGCAGTTTCTGATTTATCTAGTTTGCATGATGATAATAAATCTCCCGCAAGTCGCTTTCTTGGTTTTTGTCCAGAAATCCGCTGTGTTGTGAGTCGTTGGCTTGCAATGAGAACAGAATATAGTTTTGTGATGTATGGCAGATTGTGGCCAATGTGGTGGTTTGATTTTTCCAATTTCAAGGCTTCTTAACTTCGTCCGAGTATCGCAGGTCGTGCATGTTCATTCGTCATGTCAGATCTCCGCTCCGCCTTGCTTTCCTCTTGAGCCTCGTAGTACCGATCGGCGTACAATGTGACATCTTTTAAGGTTGTAGCTCAGGGCATTCAGTGTGTGGTAGCCTTGTTGTAGCTCCGTTTTGTCTTATAAAATTGCACACTTCTGATGGCAGCGAGTCCAGGGTTTGTTCTAGCAAGATAAGATGAGTGAGTCCATCGTAGTCTTCTCTATATTGTGCGGCTATGTGGTCTAGTGGTATGACACTCGTTTTCGGATCGGAACATCCTGGCGCATAGTTGAGTCCTTGGAAAAGGCTCTTTACTCACATTCTCTCACCGTACTCAGGTGTAAAATGAGTGTCTGGCCGTTAACAGCGTTGTCTTTGTCCGAAAAATTGTAATATCGCCCAACAGGCGTCATGTCCCGTCCTACATGTTAAATGTTGCTGTTGACCAGGGACCCCTTGTAAAGCGCTTTCAGCACATTTAGTGGATATTGCGTTATATAAAGCTCTCTTTTTTTTCTCCAAATTGTGACATTTGTAGCCATCTTTGAAATAAGAATCTGAGTTGTTCCGTCAGTTGAGTGTAAGTTTCGTACCTTTGATTCTTGGCCGATCGGAAGCGGTTCTTGTATGAAGTGGTGGTGACTTCAAAGTGATGGTGAAGAGTCTCTTTTATTTCCGTGTATGATTTCTGTACCGAAGATGTCAGTAAGCTGTAACGATGGTATGCTCTTCCTTTGAGCAAAGTTGACAATTTTAACGATCATTTGTCTGGGGTTAGATTGTCGTTTTCTGCCATCCGTTCAAAGCGGTGTATGTATTCATCCAATGGTCCTTATTTCTTGTTGACTGGGTCCGTGTGGAATTTTCGGCTGGGGTCAATCGTGGGTGTAGTACCGAAAGGTGACCTATCAGGTGACGACAGGGTAGTTGACAGTGCTCTTGTTCACACCCCTATCTCTAGTTCTGTTTGTTTTTCTCTATGTGTATTTCTAACTCTTATGTGCACATTTCTAGTTCACGTGTGCGCATTTTAGCTCACTCGCGTTTCTTTTCCTCCTCTCTTCTCATTTCTTCCTATCTCCGCTGTTCAAGTCCTCTGGAACTGCTGCGTCTAATTCTTCCCTGATGAATTGATTTATTTCCACATTTGATCTGATATTCCCATTTCTTCCGCCAGAACACGGAGTTCTTTGCACAGTTTAATGCGATCCATTGTGGAATTAGTTTGCTTAATTGTATATAAATATTCATATAAGGGTATTTGTTGTTAAATAGAGAATTGTTATTTTAAGTAAGCAGGTAATTGTGACCAGAATGAAAGAGGGAGTTAACTCGGTTATTATTTTTGACTGACTTTGTTTACAAGTGGTATGAGCACTAAATAGCTGAGTTACTTTGTGATGAATTAAGAGGAAGGGGTGTTATTATTTATTTATGTATTCATTTATTAATGTATACACACACACACACACACACACACACACAAACATATATATATATATATATATATATATATATATATATATATATATATATATATATATATATATAAGTAATAATCACAAAAGGCTGGTCTGTAACTCTGTACTAAGCCTGGTTGTAAATCATCATAACGTTCATTTTACGAAGTAACCACAAGATACTATTTGCTTTCTCTAAATATGTAAGGTTTGTAATCAACGAAAAGGGACATAATAAAAACATTCACAATACATTCAATCATTATAACTGGCAATAATAGTATGCATGGAATAATGATAGTGACATCATAACAACAGATTTTTATAACATTACTTAAATTGAGTAACTTAGTGAAGAGGATGGTTTCAATCTTTTTTGGTAATGTGGTGAGGCATACAAATTATGATTAAGAATAAATGTTAAACTTGTAAATTAATTACTACCAGAGATTTGAGAGCCCCAATTATATTTACTATCAAAATGAGTGGATAAATCTCCAAATTATTATTATTATTATTATTATTATTATTATTATTATTATTATTATTATTATTATTATTCCCTGAAGAGAGTCCCCAATATTGTCGCAATCTGTAGGATAGTGGCGAGTGAAGATAAGACAAATGGAAGTAAAGTAGTTTTCCCCAGATACAGAAGTCGCCTATGACCTCTTTCACCCTGCTATAGATGAGTTAAGATCCTGGCAACTAGATAGTGATAAAGTTTTAATTTAATAGAAATAAATAGTAGTTGTAGCAGTGGCACATTATATAGGGAATGATCAGGTTCCTAAGATAAGAGATTAATTTAAAAGATAAAATTCTCTTTATTCATCCCAAAGGGGAAATTTCTCTTTAGGGTATATCCAAGGGAAGACTGGAATAACTGCAGTGCAGCGCCGCAAATTGAGCTCGGGCGAGGTGACTTGCTCAAGGCCACACAGCGCAGCGGCAGGTGATCGAACTCGGTACCTTTCGGGTCTGAAGCAAAGACCGAACCGCTGAGCACGCTGCCCCCACCCTTAAAACAGAAATATTTTTTAATAAATCAATAGAATAGCCTCACACAATAAGACTCTAGCTGTGGGAGGCAGTGGCCTGCCCTTTGATCTCGGTAACGGATAGCAGGACGATAATTACAAAGGCATCCGGTCTGCTAGCCTGTAATTTAGGCAGGGTTATAAAATTATGTAGGTGGTGCTGTAAGAAAGTTATGGGTGATTTTTAAAAAGTTATTTAACTTTTGGAATCACTACAATGGGGTTCCGTGCTATTTAGAAGCAACCCTGTCACTCCTCCATGAAGACAAGGACAGAGCAAACTCCACTGCAGCTGATGGCTGGGATATTCCAATCTTTGCTTGGAATAGACGCTTAAGAAAATTGTTCCCTGAGGATGACCTAAGGGAATCTAAAAATAATATTTATTACATGTAACGCCTAAAACACTGTTGATCGTCTCTAACAGCTGCAAAGTATCAGCGGGTAAGACTGCGATTAATACAAACCATAAGTCTCAGAATCTGGCAAACCACAATGAAGACAATATGTGTTGGGCGAGTGGGGGACTGATCCCAAGCAGTGTACAAGGGTATACTGAAAAGTCTTGACATCGTTCTTGTATTTCCAAAACTATAATATTATTAAACTATAATACTATAGTGTTGTTCACTATTTTAAAGTTCAGTATAGTCACTGTTTCCACTCACACAGAGCTGCCAACAACGCACGAGTTATTGCATCGCATTGAAGAACAATTCATGTGGCATAATTCAGCACCATCGAGTCACCTCCGCCTGCACATTGCCATCACTGTCAACTTTTGCACCCTCATGGTGTCTCTTAAGTCTAAAGAAAAAAGAAAAGGCCACTTGGAGCTAAATTGGAACTGTAACTGTTCTACGACTCAAGTAAACTCTGCCATTCAATGCGATCCTGTATTTGTGTGAGTATTCTTGGTATCCAACGGGCACATACCTTTCTACAACCGAGGATTTCTCGAACGATATATCCAACTCGTCCCTATGAAATTCCAATCCTTTGCAAACTGTCTGATTGTACATCCATAATTGATTCCATAGAGTAAATTTGACAAATTAGAAATTATTTTTTTATTACTTGTTGCAGTTGATGCACTTTGTGGACGAACACTTGTATATGATCCTGGTCGATGATGTTAGTAGTGACAGCATCAGATCCAGTTAAACCCTTAGCCCACCTTTGAACTGATTGAATGCAAAAACATGAGTTACCAAAAACAAAACTCAGTTGTTCGCGTATGTTTACATGTGAACATCTCTCTGCAGTGTGGAAATCAATTAGAGCTTCTGTTAGATGAATACCTCCTTTTAAGCGATGCCTTGACCGACATATTGGAATATGGGTTCTTTCGAATAAGATAGTAGAGATGTATAGCAAATCCAAGTACTTATCCATTATCAAATATACGCCATCTAGCACACGATCTCTTATTATAGAAAAAGGGTCTTCCATAGTGATGAGTGTAAAACAGACGATGTTGTTTATCATATTCTTGTCAGAATGTTTGTGTCCAATTCACACCTTATTTATGCTGCAGTTGGCTTTAAAAAGGTGAGTCATCATCATCTAGTCAGCTGATCCTGCGTAGGACGTTGCTTCCCGAACTTTCTTGCGAAACAGATTACGGTTTTCCGCCAGTCTACTTGCTTGAGTTGCTGTCATTCCCAGCCATTCACATATATCTTGTTCCCAGCTTCTTGTTGGTCTACCTCTTCCTCTCTTGCCGTCTACCCTTGTCTGCAGAATGTGCTTTTCTAATGATTCGTGGAGAGTCGTGTGGCCAAAATAGTTTAGTTTGAATTTCTTTACAGTTTGAAGAAGAATTGGTGATTTTATTCCGATCCTTCTCAGGACTTCTTTGTTTGTTTGTTTTTCAGTCCATGATATTCTGAGTATTTTTCTGTAGCATGCCATTTCAAAAGCTGTGATCTTTGTGCTCTCTGCTTTGCTGATAGTCCATGCTTCGCATCCATATGTTGCAGTTGGGAAAACAACACTTTTGAGGATTTTGATTTTTGTTTGAATGCACTGCCCTTTCCAGATATTATTCATCTTTTCTAGCTTTGATCTTGCCATTGCTAGTCTCCTCCTGATCTCTGGGGCCGATTTCCCGTTGTACTCAATCCTGGCTCCAAGATATTCAAAATTCTTTACTCTTTCTATTTCTTCTCCATTGATTTTTATGATGGCATCTGTTTTGCATTTGTCAGTATTCATGATTTTGGTATTCTTTATATTCAGCTTAAGGCCTTTGGTCTCGCTATGTTCCTTTACAGATGTTATTAGATTCTCTAGTCCCCCCGGTGTTGTGGACAATAGTGCAGTGTCGTCTGCGTACCTCAGATCTTTTATGGGTAGACCTTGCATTTTAGGTTCGTTGTAATTACTTCTCCTGACATCGTTTTCCACATCTCGCATTATACCTTCAGTGTAAATGCTGAACAAATGGGGTGATAGAATACATCCCTGTCTTACTCCTTTTGTAACTTTGAACCATTCTGTTGTTCCGCTTTCTAGTTGTACCGCTGATTGTTGGTTCTCATAGAGGGATCTTATCAGGTTTCTAATTCTAGGATCAAAGTTCATCTCCAGGAGAGTTTCCCATAGTTTCTCATGATTAACACAATCAAAAGCTTTCGAATAGTCTATAAAACAAGTGTGGAGGCCAGAATTTACTTCTCGATGCTTCTGAATAATTTGACGCAAATTGAATATGTGGTCTCTTGTCCCTCTGTTTTTTCTAAAACCTGCCTGGGTGTTACTGACTTCTTCTTCCAGTTTACGTTCAATCCTGTTCATGATAATTTTTAGAAGGATTTTGCTTGCATGACTGATGAGTGATATTGTTCGGTAGTTGGAGCATAGTTGTAAGTCTCCTTTCTTAGGCAATGGTATAAAAATTGCTCTCCTCCAATCTGAGGGCCAAATTTCTTTCTCCCAAATTTTCGTACAAAGTCTTAGATATACTTCAACTCCTTCATCTTCGCTTGCTTTTATCATCTCAGCTTGAATGTTGTCACAACCTGGACTTTTCCCATCTTTAAGTGATTTAATTGCCCATTCTATTTCAGATTTTAGAGGTGGTAAGCTAGATTCTTCGTTTTCATTTTGCATGTTGTTTTGCAAAGGTTGGATTTCGTTTATTTGGTCTTCTGTGTACATATCTTCACAATATCTTTTCCACCTATTTGCTATGTCTTCTGCTTCTGTGAGGGGTTTACCTTGCTCATCTTTTATCACCCCTATTCGTGATTGAAAACTTTTTGTGATGGTTTTTATTTCATCATACATTTCCCTGGTCTTGTTTTCTCTCTGAAGGTCTTCTATTTTTCTGCATTTTCTCATGAGATATTCTTTCTTATCCGTTCTGCACAGCTTTTTCACTTCCTTAGCTATCTCTTTGTATACATTGCTATGAGTGCCATGAGTCGTCTTTGCGTCTTTCCTCTCTTTGATTTTGTTTAGTGTATTTTCACTCATCCATGGTTGTTTTTTGCCCCGTTTTTTAGGAAGGTGTTTTTCAGCGGATTCCAAGTATATTTTCCTTGTCTCATTTGCGATCTCATCCGGTTCCTTTTCCTCGATATCTTGAAGTAGCAGTTGGAAACGATTCTTTACTTCAATCGCAAATTCTTCATTGATACTGTCAACTTCGTATCTAATAGGTCTTGTAACTTTTTTCTTCATTTTAAGCTTCAGTTTCAGTTTTGATATCAAAAGTTCGTGGTCTGTGTCACAGTCTGCTTTTGGTTTGGTCGTGACGTCTTGAATTATGGTGTTCCATCTTTTTTCAATCATGATGTAATCAAAAAGGTGAGTATCATTTAGAATTAATGAATTATGCTGATTTTTTTTCATCACAAAGCTATAATATGTAATTATGCATTATGTATGCATTTCTTTAGCGTCCAGTAACAACCTCCAATTATCCAGTGCTAGTCTAGTACACTTCGGTTTCAGATTCTTTGACTTTGGTTGGTGTCCGTGTGCCTCTCAAGAAAGTAACGAACCATTTTTCTCACATCTGCATCAGATTAGTTTCACTGAGATATTCATAGAGAGGACATGTTTTGTCGATAAATATATTTAATATTGAGGGAAAGTTGTCTGAATTATTGCTTTGAAATTTAATACAGACTTAACGCAGTGGTAAAGTGGGCACACCTCTATAAATATAGGAAAAATTTTCGGAAGTCTTCACGTTTATATTTTCCCAAATTCTAAGTACCATTTATTCTGGTAATTAAGCCTTTTAATTGTAAAACAATATGAACTTTACCTTACCTCAAGTAGTAATTGCATTGTGTGAAAATAAAATTTTAGTTTGAACATTCCAGGACCAAATGAATGTAGCAATGTCCACTCAACAACTGTTGCGACCCTACTCTCCTAAAATTGGCCAGTCATTGATGAGCATTATTTTGAGAGTTGCAAGTATAATTCATTACTCCTCTCAATTCTTATAGAAATAGTATATAATCAAATCAATGTATTGAATCGCATGGTATCCTCTTATAGTAAACAATTTTTAGCTCTTTATGGAAAACCATAACAGTGCAGGAATTCAATTGATTGAATAGAGTAATGGCATTGGCATTACTAATAAATTTCACCTCTTATGGCACATGTATTAGCTGATCTTTGGATTTCTATCTTCTTTCTTTTACTTGTCTTTTTGGGTCAGTAGGTTATTCTATCTATATGAATATTCAACAAAACTTGATGTTCATCTTGAGATTCATCTTGCTTTTCCCTATACCTCCCTTTTTTTCCCCCTTCACCCCTTCCCATCCCTTTCCTTTCTCCTTTCCTTACTTCAAATTTGATACCGATTTAATGAATATAAAAGAAGAAATCTTACCTTATTTATCATGGATAGTTGATTCGACTAGCGTTCAAACCACTTTTTCATATACATGAGGGTTAAGACTGTCACATGTGGAGACCCCTGTCCCAACCTGATAATGAAATTATATATAAAGGATCATTATATACAACGCTCCATTGTTGTAATGACATACAGAAAGTATTTGAGAAGTAAATTGACACTGGATATTTAAGTTTCTTTTCAGAGTTCTTTCCAATTAAAATTTTGAAACCGGTTTTTAACAGTATAAAATGTTACAATGACACGGTTTTTGATTTATGTTTTATAAAACACAATTTTTATTGACTCTATGAATCCTTGATTTGACTAAGAATTATTATTATTATTATTATTATTATTATTATTATTATTATTATTATTATTATTATTATTGTTATTATTATTATTATTATTATTATTATTATTATTATTATCATTATTAGACTCTCAAGATATTTTTATGATCAATACTGAGCCAAAATGCAAAATATGCTCATTAATGTATTTCTTTGAAAGGATTTCATTTGTGAAAAAGGGATGGGATATTGAATTGAATTGAATTGACTACATAATTCATTGTCGGTAAAAATGCATATTATTTCTTAATAAAATCTTATTTAAAATCAGTAAGCTCTTTCAGGCTTATCATCATCATAAGAATTTTTTAAAAATAATTTGCCCATAAATTAAGTACAATATATCATACATAAAAATTGATATGTCTCAGTTTCATTAAAATTCAATAGGACTAAATGTTGAGGTTATGTTATGGCAGCTCAATAATAATCAATGAAAGATGATAACACAGAAGGGACGATTTAATTCGATTTTATTAAATAAAACTCATGATGATTTTCATCTGTCTAACATGGACAGGATAAAGGCAAAGAGGAAGTGAAAATAGAATCTATTAATAGGTACATAATCAAAATATTCGTATAATGATAAATTCGCTCTATTATTCATGTTAATTAATCAATGATGGGATCATACTCAACACCCTCCCATGATCTCAGCATTGTGAGCATTTAACAAAATAATTGGTATTCATCAATATATATACCCTATAAGAAATACTAACTTAGCAAAATAGCATCTGTGCTTGTTACTTGTGCAATATAAAAAAAATATCTACCTATACCTATTTACTGAAAAATTGGAAATTAGTAATACAAATAATAAGCATATCAACAGTTTCATTGAATCAAAACTGTGTTAATTATTGTGTTAATATCTAAAAGGACTTTAAAACAATACATTATATCTATTTAAATTTAACATAAGAAGTAAATGCACAGAGTGACCATGAATCAAAGTAATAATAGTAGTGTGATCATGAAGTATATTTGCAACTTTACTTTAAATCTTGAATAAATGATCGTAAAGAGCTAAAATAAAAATGGGATATTTGAAAAAGGAGAAATAAATCAAACAAAAGTAAATTAATAGTAGATACTAACAGTATCATGCATGTTATTTAAATCATTTAGTTTTCTTTATGCAAATGAAAACAATAGGGTTATCTACCCCATAATAGCAGTTTTAAATTCTTGCAATTTGGCCTTAGAAGCAGATTTTGTAAAAACAGCAACATTTGAATATGTTGGTATGTAATAAATAGACAATCTATTCTCTGATATCTCATTTCTAATGAAATGGTATTTTATATCAATATGCTTTGATCTTTGGTGCTTTACTGGGTTTGGGTTTTGAGCAAGTGCAATAGCTCCTTGATTGTCACAGAAAAGAGTGAATTGATTTTCATTTAGATCTGATATTTCTTTGAGAAAAGATGTCAAATATTTTCCTTCTTGGATAGCTGAAACAAGAGACATGTTTTCAGCTTCACAGGTTGATAATGCAACTGTTTGTTGCTTTCTGGATTTCCAGGAAATTAAGGGACCATTTCTGAAATTCTATAACAATATCCTGAAATACATTTTCTGTCCTGGGAAGAGTTAGCCCAGTCAGCATCACAAAAACCAGTAATTCTAAGTGGTTCCCTTGATTACCTGAAGATCAATTTTTCATTAATTGTACCTTTTAGGTATCTTATTACATGTTTTGCCATTTTCAAGTGACATTGTTTAGCATTAGACATGAATTGAGATAGCCTAGTAACAGTGAATGAAATATCAGGCCTTGTGGCTGTCATGATATAGATAAGAGCACCAACCATAGATTTATACAATCTTAATTCATTGTTAGCAAGTGGTTCAGAATCATGTTCATACTCAGATGGTTTCATTTCAGATGGAATGGCTTTAGGCTTACAATCAACCATATTAAATCTTTCAAGTACATTGTTAATGTAAAGGCTTTGGCACATTGTTATTCCCTCATTTGTCTTATCAAACTGAATTCCCAAAAAATATGAAACATTTCCAAGATCTTTCATTTTAAAATCTTCCTGCAAGACATTCTTGACTGAGTCAAGGTGACAGGGTTTAGCTGCAATTAGCAAATCATCTACCCATACTAAAATATAGATCTTTTTGTTTGGATCAAAATAGAAGCATGGATCATTAATTGACCTTACAAAACCTTCATTTGTCAAATGTTCATCAAGAGTGTTGTTCCAGTTTCTGCCTGATTGTTTCAGACCATATAAGCTTTTCTTTAATTTCAAAACATAATTATCACCCTTGGCTATGAACCCTTTGGGTTGTTCTATATAGATTTCACAATCTATGGGCGCATTGAGATACGCAGCCTTTACATTCATTTGATGGATCTCCAGGTCATTTTGCATGGCAATTTGTGTCAGTATTCTGATTGAGCTTAGGCGTGTAGTCGGGGAAAATGTCTCAAAGTAATCAATGCCTTCAACTTGAGCATAACCTTTGGCAACAAACCGTGCCTTGTAAGTTTCTTTCCCTTCCTTGCTTGTTTTTATAGCAAATACCCATCTTCCACCAATGACTTTCCTGTCTTTTGGTAGAGGCACAATTTCAAATGTGTTGTTATCTTTAAGAGATTCCATTTCAGAAGTCATTGCTTCTATCCATTTCTCTGCGTTGTCGACAGAGATGGCTTCACAATAAGATTGTGGTGCATGGCTAAGACTATAACAAAAATGAGTATAGACATGGTCATTCATTTCATCATCACAATAATAATCATTAAGGTAATTTGGCTTACGCCTTTCTCTCTTCATGGGTACCCCATCTGAGGATGATGATGCTGATTGGTTGGG
This sequence comes from Berghia stephanieae, assembly GCF_034508935.2. Taxonomy (NCBI): domain Eukaryota; kingdom Metazoa; phylum Mollusca; class Gastropoda; order Nudibranchia; family Aeolidiidae; genus Berghia; species Berghia stephanieae. The sequence continues at coordinate 40,213,968 of NC_088367.1, read as the reverse complement.
TGAATTACAAGAATGTTCAATGTCGTCATTATTTATTTCAATTTCATCAACCGTATCATCATTCTCATATGGTGGTGTCAATGGTTCAATGTAATCAGAATTGTTTTGTGACTTATCAATCAGAACAGTATTTTCATTATCATTGTCATCAGTGTTTACACATGGATTTGAATCAAAAAATTTGACACATCTTACTTTCCTTACTATTTGTTTCTCAGGTAGGTATACAAGATAGGCGGGGCTATCTCTGTCATAACCAACAAAAACGCCTCTTTCTGCTCTTTCTTCCAGTTTCTTTGGGTTTTGGTTCAATGCATAGCAAGTTTGGCCAAAAATGTGCTTATTGGATATGTTAGGTTTAATGTTGGTCATGGCCTCAATAGGAGTTCCCCCTAACCTTCGGTTAAAACACTTGTTTCTTATATATGTTGAAGTCATAACAGCATAAGTCCAAAGGGACTTTGGTAATTTTGCCTCAATTAGTAAGCATCTTGCCATTGAAAAAAGCGTCCTCCAATTCCTCTCGGCCGTACCGTTCTGGTGAGGACTATGGGGGGCACTTTTCTCATGGCGTATGAAATTATCAACTAAAATTCTTTTAAACTCATTGGAAACAAATTCACCACCGTTGTCACTTCTGATTTTACACACTTTACCATAAGGGCTAATGTCAGATAGAAATTTCTTAAAGGCTTCCGCTGTATCAGACTTTTGCTTAAGAAAATATACCACTGTTAAGCTGGAAAAATCATCTACACAAATGAGTGAATATCTAAATTCTTGAGCTGCTGGTTCAACAGGACCAGCTAGATCTAAGTGCACAAGATCTAGGGGCCTTTTTGCCCTGGTATCAGGTTGTCTATTTCGATTATCACACATTTTACCTAAAATGCAAGTTTCACAATCTAGGTTTGGGGATTTATCTCCAGAGATTTTCATTCCATCAACTTTGTTTTCTAAACTTATGATGTCGCGCACATTTGAATGTCCTAAAATACTGTGCCAAACATTGAGGGACTGATTGTTTATTTTTATTTTCTTCAACATGTTCAGGTAGTATAGATTGTTTCTTTTCTCAATATCAAATGAATGTCCATCCATCTGAACGACTCCTTTGTCTTTCGAAAAATTAACGAATGCACCAGATTTGGTTGCAGCTGGAATAGAAAATATGTTTTGATCAAACGATGGGATTAAGAGCGCATCTTTTAAAACAATTTCCCTTTTTTTGACCTTGCTGATCTTCGAAATACAATTTAGCATCTCCTTGTCCCTGACCAATGTTTTTAGCTTTTGTCCCATCCGCTAGTTGAATGGTATAGGACTCTGGGTTGAACAGCTTGTTAAATCTTATGAACTTTTCACTTTCTTTTACGATATGTGTCGTCGCACCACTGTCAATAAGAATATGATTATTTTCACCACATGATGACTTGCTCAGGTTATTAACGCTGAATGTGAAATGATGATTTTCATAATTAGTATCAGGCGGATCTGTTGTTAGTGATCGTACCGACTGCTGTTTGTTTTCTCGTTTGAATTTGGACCTGCAGTATTTCGTTTCATGACTATACGAATCACAAAAACTACAAAATTTTGGTTTGTTTGAGTTTGCATGTGGGCGAGGGTTGTTAGGTTGCCACAACTGTGGGCGTGGGTTGTTAGTTTGCCACGACGTTGGGCGTGGGTTGTTAGTTTGCCATGACGGTGGGCGTGGGTTGTTATGTTGTTGTCTAGGTTTCTTGACGCATTCACTGGTATGGTGAGATTTTGTCTTGCAGAATGAACACCAGGTAGAGTGCCTTTGAGGCTGTGGCTTAGCGGCCATTGACATAATTGAAGACGATGTGGTTTTATTATTGTGTAAATTCTCTTGGTCTTCGTAATTTCTGAGAAGAATTTTGAAATCAGCGAAATTTAAATCACTTTCTTTTTGATTTATTACCGCTGTAAACGCTTTGTACTGCGATGGAAGAGTTTTCATGATCATGGCGATCAGAAGACCATCACTTATTATTTCATTCGCATCACGTAGTTGTGCAGCAATTGTTTCAGCTCTTATCAAAAAATCAGTTAAGGATTCCTTTCCAAGTTGTAAACTAGTAAGCTCAGTATCAAGGGTTATAATCCTTGGTTTACCCTTTGGGAGGTAATGTTCCTTTAGAATTTTCAGGGATTTTCTCCCATCATCGGTTGCGTCTCTCATAATGAGGGACAATGAACGATCATCTAAGCATTGGATGAGCTCCGCGAAGCATTCTGCGTTTTTATCTGTATCTGGAGTTTCTTCATTGATGAAGATGTGGTGTAGACCTTTAAGTCTCATAAGACCTAAGAACTTCAGGTGCCACATTTCGAAGTTTCGTTCATCGCCGTTAAAAATTGGTGTTTTGTAGGTTGCCATTGTCTTATATTTTGTTGACATTCGTTTGTTCGGTTATTTTACCTTCAGTATCCTGGGCCCATAACCTGTTGAGGTTATGTTATGGCAGCCCAATAATAATCAATGAAAGATGATAACACAGAAGGGACGTTTTAATTCGATTTTATTAAATAAAACTCATGATGATTTTCATCTGTCTAACATGGACAGGATAAAGGCAAGGAAGTGAAAGTAGAATCTATTAATAGGTAAATAAACAAAATATTCGTATAATGATAAATTCGCTCTATTATTCATGTTAATTAATCAATGATGGGATCATACTCAACACTAAATGATTGTCAATTGTCATTAAACTGTCACTATATATGGGGACACTTTAAAAAAGACAAGTCATCATTTAAAAACAAATGAAAAAAAAACAAACGGTTATGTACAATTTCGATGGTTGAAACAACCAGAAATCTTTAATGCCCCCCAGGTATGACACCGATGCTACAATCATCTTCTTTGCTTGTGAACCATCAAACAATCACGGATAGACTTTAACTATCTATCATTGTGCCATTGGTGCAGTCTTCACTTTAAGTTTAAGTTTTATGTGTCGCAAACCCAAATGGTCACATACAACAAATACTAAATTGTACATACCAAAGAATTTCTAACCAAACACATGCTCCCATCATTCATCACCTTTATCCAATACAGGCATTGTGAGGTCTGTTTCCCTTCCCTCCAGGTGATCGTGATCTGAGCAAGATGTGGAAGCAATAGTAAATAACAATAGTAAGTTCAAAAACGGAGTAGAGTTAATAGCGTGCCAAACATTAGAAAACTACTTCCTCCACATCCTATTTTATCCAACCGTCATCTGAACAGATATGATAGAAATCCCTGACTGTTGTCCAAAACAAGATGGTTGTCATCTTCACTTTACTTCAAATTGTCTGTCAATAATAACTAATGGTACCACAAATGCAGTCACTGCCACCATTTTATAAAAACATGGCCAATGTTTTCTGCCTTTTCATGTCATTTTTTTTCCAACCAAAATTGTAGCCAAGTTTGATAACATTGTCAAATGAAATGATATATATTAGATCAAACAAATTATATTTTAACAAAATAAAATCCTTGATAAGTCAAAAAAAAATACACAAGTATAATTCAAATAACGTCTTATTTCGGATACATTAAATATTTTTAAAATGCGATTCCAAGAGCATCCATTATAATAAAAACCTTTAGAAAGAAGCAGACCATCCTGAGCAATGTGGTTTTAATGCTATGCTTCTAAATGAAATATAAATTCAAACTGTATTATAAAAGGTATGTGACTTGACTCTCTCGACAACTCTATTATAAATTACGCAGCACACTTACATTCATCGACAGCCTAGTCAGAAATACAGGCAGTGGCAAACCAAATAGGTATCTGCATCGTATAGGACAGATACAGAAAGCCAATTTTAACAATTTTATAATGTTGCCAAATAATCTTAAAAGTTTTTAAATGGTTAATGGTAAAATGTGATTTGGATCTGCCATTTCCTATTATTTAATGGCTTTTTTTTTTGTGGAGAAAGGATCAATTAAACAATACCCCCTCTTCAATTTCATTTAAATTTTCAAGCAAGGGTGGCTACGAACTCCGCCCCCCCCCCCCCACCTCAACCCTAACTAAAGATACTACATAGCCGGATGAAACGTAATATTTGCCATTACTTGCAATATCGAGACTAATGGGAAAACACAGTAAGTAATAATGGCATTAGCCGGGGTTGTAAACGACAACCGATTCAGCAAATCATTTTTGAAATGGCTGCAGCTTTTCGGATTCGAGTCTGAATAGTCTCCCGTGGCTATTCGGACTCCAATCCCAATGCGCATGCGCAATCAACAGGTTATTTGGACTCTGAATAGTGTTCCATGACAGTATAGTTTTGTTGTTTTTTTAAATATTGATAATTAAATAGAATTGATGCATATCAAAATAATAATTATAGTAACTTTATTTGATAAGAAAGACAAAATCATTGATCAAAAGTAACAAAAGTAAGTTAAAGTAACTGCATTCTAAAGGAAAAGCTTTGTTAAAAACACAACGTGATGTCCAAAGAAACTCGGAACAATTTTTTTAAAATAAACATATTCTTATATCTAGTGTTAGACAAGCAACAATCCTTCTACAGTCCGAAGCAGGGTTTTGAGACTCATGAATCATTTCGACATGAGCAAAACAGAATTTCTTCTGAACTCTTCTTCTGTTTCTTTACGAGTTCTCCCCACTGACACACTGTGTTTCACTGTGCACGAACATTGGAGTCCGAATAGCCACCAGAGACTATTCAGACTCGAGTCCAAATTGCCACTTCATTTTGAAATTAGAAATATCACACCAGCACTTATAGAAATGAAACTTATCTTAATTAGTAATATTTATTGAACATGGCAACTAATTGAAAGTCCATAATGGCTAAAAGACTTAAGCAATATATAATAAACGTGCAGTGAAACTGTGAAAGTCCTCCCATCGACCCCTCCCCAACAAACACACACACACACACACACACACACACACACACACAATACAACTTCTCTCCTCTGCTCTGCTGTCTTAAACAAAAAGACCGCTATTCTCCCCCTGCACCTCCAGTTGATTTTCTTTTCACTCTTAGGACAAGGTTACCCAGCATCATTTTTTTAAATAAAGGGAGGGTGATATTAATGCCATGGCATGCCATGGGTTATGAGAGAGTACGAATTGATAAAAAAAATATCTTTATTTGACCCAGTCAAGCAGATGGGACTTGAAAAAAACATAAAATTTGATACCTTATTTGTTTCTCTACGACTTACGGTTCCATAGTTATTTATATTTTTCTGTTGAATTTTTTTGGTCAATTTTAAAGAGAGAATCTGTGAATCTCACTGCTGCCTCAAAACCAGCATCTCACGGCTATCAGAAATTTGGAGTTTTGCAGTCAACATGGCCCACTTATTGTTTTCAGTAATTTTGTTTCAATTAAAAAATAAATGGCAAGTGGTATCATTTTAAGGTCAGAAAATAAGCTTTATTTTCATATAAATCATGTATGAAAAGTATGGATAAAATTAAGGATAAATGAAAATGGGAAAAAAATATGAGGTTTTTGTCCTTAAAAGTGGGGTTGATGGCGGGTAAAAGAAACTAATGAGCGAATGTATCAATTTTGATGAACTTTGGCAGAGATGTTCTTCAATTAATTGTCTATCTATGTATGAAGTATAATTAAAATGTATCCATAATTTAAAAAGTTCTCATAATTAAAATATTGAATAATTTTTTACTTCATTAGCTTTCTGATAAATACAATCAGGAATTAAGAATGAAATACACCGTTAGAAAGCTTGTTTTGTGCCTTTTAAAATGATACCAAAATTAGTCACATAGGTGACCAAAACAGTTAAGAGCCAAAAATAAAGTTCCAAAAACGAGTTTCACCTTACTTACAGTTACAGTACAGTGAGCCTATCGGCGGCCACTGGACTGGAGTTATCAAAGTGCCTAGACATGATAGATGACATTGTTCTTACTTTGATAGACAGAAAGTGAATGCAGTTGCGTAGTAAATAGTTTACACATACGTGTTATTTTAAGGGGAGTCTTTCCACAAGTACCTAGAAGTGACGGGCAAAAGTCTCATTGAAAAGAAAAAATACAAGAGTATGAGTGAGGACACTTACTTTTAAGACAAACACCCTGACCTGATCGTATAGCTCACGCATTGTGCTCCAGATAAAATAAAAGTACCAATATAGGATGCTTCTCCTTTAATTTCTACAAGCATTTCATTTCTTTACGCCTACCATGATGGTGTAGGGTAAAATAATTTCAAGATTCAATCAAATACCAACACAACACAATTCATTATTTTCGTTCTACGGACCACTGATCTACTTTCGTTTTCTGATTGCCTTCCGAGAAAGGATCTAAAGCAAAGTGGGCGTGGTCTTCTTATCGATGACTTCCGCCATGCGCAGAAAGAACCAAATTCCATTTTAATGGATATCGTCTAAATCTCATTAGTGTTTACCTTAGATACTTACTTACTTAATCCTCTTCGGGCCTTGAGGCACATAGGGCATCCACCAGACATCTCCATTTTTTGCGATCGGCTGCTTTTGCGGTGGCTGTATTCCAGGACAGGCCTGCTTCCTTTAATTCTTTCTCCATGGTCCTTCGCCAGGTTTCTTTGGGTCTTCCCCGCTTTCTCTTCCCATCTGCTGTCCAGTACAAGGCTGTCTTGGGAAGTGACCCTTTTTCCATTCTGGCCACATGACCCAGCCAACGCCATCTTCTTCTTTTTATTTGGCTACCAATGCTAGTGCAGTCAGCTTTCTTTAATAGATCCACTGTTCTTATTTTTGTAGGCCAAAATAAATTAAAAATTCTTTTTAAACATTTGTTCTGAAAGGCTTCTAGTTTCTGTATTAAGGAGGATGTCATTTTCCAGCTTTCACTTCCATAAAGCAGTACACTGAAAACATTGCTCTTGTATATTTTCAGCTTTGTCTTTCTCATTATTTGCTTTGATTTCCAAAAGTTTTTCAGCATGCCGAAAGCCTGGTTTGCCTTTTGAATTCTGTGCTTGATATCGTGTTCTGCATTTCCGTCGTCTGTTATTTTGGATCCGAGGTAGGAGAACTCTGTTACCTCTTCAATTATATGTTCATCTATCCTAATTTCACTGTCATGTTTTGGATTCACCCTAATGTACACAGTCTTATCGAAATTTATTTTCAGTCCAATTTTCGAGGCGTTCTTGTGTAATACGTTTAGTTTCTCTGAGGCGTCTCTGTGTGTACTGGAAACTAACGCGATATCATCTGCGTAGTCTATATCTTCCAGAAAGGATGTCAGTGTCCAGCGAATGCCTCTCTTCTTACCATTAATTGTATTTTTCATGAGCCAGTCTAGAGCCAGGATAAACTGAAGCGGGGAGAGTATGCAGCCTTGTTTTACACCAGTTGTTACATTAAAGCTGTCTGTTAAATTGTTACCACAGATCACTTGGCATTGGTAGTTGCTGTACATTGCTTTGATTAGGTTGACTATCTTCATTGGTATACCATAATGGCGGAGTATTTTCCACAGGGACTCTCTGTGTAAGCTGTCAAAGGCTTTTTCAAAATCGACAAAAATGGTGTAGAGGGGGCTGTTCCATTCAATGCTTTGCTCCAGGATTTGTCTCAGGGTAAATATGTGGTCACTACATGACTTCCCTTTTCTGAACCCTGCCTGCTCTTTTCTAAGAATGTTTTCAATGTGAGGTGAGATTCTTTTCAGAAGGATTCTATTAAAAATTTTGCTCGTTACGGACAAGAGTGTGATTCCACGCCAGTTAGCACAATTTCCTAGGTCTCCTTTCTTGGCTATTTTATGGATGATGCCTTTCTGCCAATCCTCTGGTATTTCTTCCTTTTCCCAAATGTTGGTGAACAATTTACTGAGAATTTTGGACATTTCTTGCGAGTTCGCTTTAAGCATGTCCGCACTGATTTTGTCAATACCTGGGGCCTTGCCATTTTTTTGTTGTTGTATTGCCTCGTGCACCTCATGCTCAGTGATTGGACCAAGATTAACCTCTACGTCTATTTCTGCTTCTGGGATATCTGTGTAAGAAGATGGGTCTGGTCTGTTCAGAAGGTTTGCGAAATATTCTCTCCATCTTTCAATTTTCTCCTTTTCGTCTGTGATGACACTACCATCTTGGGATTTTAATGGTTTCTCTTGACCATAACTTCTGTTTCCCGAGAGCTTTTTTGTGATTTTGTATAGTGTTTGTGTGTCTTGTCTTACAGCTGCATTTCTGCTTCAGTTGCTAAATTTTCTGCAAAATCTCTTTTGTCTTTCCTTGTGGATTTTTTCACTTCTTTATCCTTCAATGAGTATTCACTGGATAGCCTTTCTTTCAGTCGGGGGGATTTAGCGTTCAGGAGATTTAGTTTGATTGATTTTCTTTGGTTAATGAGCTCCCATGACCTTGCTGATATCCAATTCTCTGTATTGGA